>NW_024962264.1:35706442-36061071 GCF_019238085.1 Lagopus leucura | reverse complement strand
AAAAAAAAAAAAAAAAAAAAAAAAAAAAAAAAAAAAAAAGACTGTGTGATAGAATGCTAAAACTCAGAAGGGGAGAAATTTTAAACCACAATAATCTTTAACACTGAAGAAACCGTAGAAAGAGTGGAAGATTTGCATTGTACATGTCCTTTTATTGCACTGGAAATTATATCTAGACGAAGTTGGTTGAAGAAAATTCCTACCGCAGAAAGACAGCTTCCAATCTTGTCAAAATTATTCTCACAACTACTCATAGAGGCAGATAGGCACATACTAGCTTACAGTGCTGCAATTAGAGAAAATGACTGCAAGGAAAGTGTTTTTATGCAATAATAGAAACTCAGACTTGCTGGTACCTTAAATTAAGTTGTCATAAGCGGAGGATTACTCAAATTATTCACCAGATGGTTTCCAATCCCATTTTTCTATCAGAGCAATATGTGTTACAGAAAAAAAAAAAAGAAAGAAAAAAAAAAAACCCAAAACTTTTATCTGTTTATCAGAAGTCTTTTAGAATCCAAATATAGTCAGAACTTCCATGTGCTGTAGAACCTAAAAAGGACCAAAGCATCCAAATTCTTGCCAAACTGATGGCATAAACAAGCCAGTATATATATATATATATGTGTGTGTGTGTGTGTGTGTGTACAGACTATCAGAGGGAATTCTTTTTGTTAGAAACACATACAGAAGCATCGTTTACTTCAAACAGCTCTTCATGCCCTCATGGCTGGTGCAAAAAGAGCCAAAGATGTTGCAGTACAGTGACTTCTGGGTTTTGCGACTTCTGTTTTAAGGTATGCACTGAAGAGCTGGGCAGATAACCAAAAGACATTAAAAAAGTAGAGAAAATGTAGCAGGAAATTTTTTTATGTTACTTGTAGAAAAGTGTTTGCAGATCCTAGAAATGCATAAAGGAGTACTCTCAAAGCTAATTTGTGATTTTGTTATTGGACTTTAAAAAGGATTACTTCAACTGAGGTAGATTACAGCTAGTCTAGACTGCAACAGAAATCATGACTATAGAGTAACAAGAAGGGCAAACTATGAATACAAGAACGATATAGATGGAAAAAATTCTACCAGTCAACATTTCTTTCTGTCACTCAGAACATTATGTGCAAGAGAACAAAAATGTGGTGCTGTGTGCCAAGCCATTAGATCTACAATTTTTTTAGGTCTCAAAAGAGGGGTGCATAAGAGTGAGTTTAGTTCATAGCAATAGACAGTTATAAAATTTGCTGACCTTCAAATACAAGCTATGTTCTATCATGTTGACAGAAACCTCTGGAAGAATATCTAGAATGTATTAATGAACATAAAAAAGCAACATGGTAGCAGCGAGAAGACTAATATTACATATAAGAATCAACACAGATTTTACTTAACTGGTGTAAACAGTACAAAGTACACAAAAATTCTGGATTTCCAGGACACAACATAAACATCCAAGTCAGTATAGAAAAGATGAGGACAATTGTGTCATTTTTTCCCTTAGATCATTTCAGAAAAACAAGGAACACACAAAAAAAGCGAAACCTGCCAACATTAAGGACAAGGTAACAAAATAGGAAAGCAAACAGCATAGAAACCCCTTCTAGTGAAGACAGGCGCAAAACAAAACTACTCACAGTTTGGTTTTGGATTATAGAAAGAAGAAGAAAGATAAGCCTAATTTATTTGCTTTGCAGCTCATGAACTAATTTGCAACTGTCTGTTAATTCATATAATCTTGTGGTTGAATGCAGTGTGCCTGAAATGTTATGCAATAGAGATCTGTAATCCCGTTCTTTTGATTTAGACCTTTGGCAGAAGCTCCAGCAATACAAGTCTGTTCTGAACTATTCTCATCTCAGTTCTTCTAGTCTCAGCATGCCAGTTTCTGTCCTTGTATCTTTGTCCTCATTACAGAGCCAAACAAGATGAACAAAATTTCTCAAGCCACAACCACTTTTCTGTTTGTATCTGTACAGAGGGGAGTTCTGAAGGAGCACAATGTCTTTCTAAACCCAAAGTGTGAGTTCTGAGGCCCCAGTGAAACTGTCCATCTGTCAGTTTTTAAAAATGTAACTCATTTTTCTTTTTGAGCGTGGTTTTTGCTGAGCTGGTGCAAAATAAAGCAAAAAGAGCATCATTATTATGCATGCTCTGCTGATACGCTGCTCCTAATCAAGTGAAATACTATTATGACAGCCTCTCCAGGTAATAAAGTGAGAAGCCAAAAAACTACTCATAAAAACAACTTTATTTGGAAAGACTGTTTGTCCACCTGCAATAGTTTTGGCGCATATAGCTATGAAAAATAGTGGGAAAAATCAGTCTCATTAAGAACTGTAGTAATATGCTAAAGTCACAATAACATAGCTAGAGAATAACAATGTGAATTGGGAGCCTTATCCTTCTCCAATTTTTGAGAAAGTAACAACCATGAAACTCTTGGCTCTGATAGGGACTGAGACTGGCCAGGAACTCAAACTTACTGAAGAAAAGGCAATGCAATTCCTCCATAACTTTCTTCCAGTGTTCTGGTCTTATAGCATCAGCATCATCTTTTTGTTCAGCTGACGCCTGTGGAAAATGCAACTCTGATTTTTGGCCTGTGGTTTTATTGCTATTTCACTCCAAAACTCAACAATCAAAACATGACGCTTTTCTGGTAATTTTCAGACAGCAATCAGGCAGATTTTTTTTTAAAAGACATCAAGAGTATGAGTACAATTTTCTGTTTGCCATTTATTTGCCAAATGTTTCTGATAACAACAGACATAAAAAATGAACCAGGGAGATAATGAACTACTTATGAAGATATAAGTAATAAAAGGTGCAAACTAGGGAAACTCCTTCGAGGTAGTTACAGAGAAACGTGGTACCTGAATAGTGTTTCTTAATTTCTAATTCTCCTAATGGTAACATATGTTGAGTTTTTCTTCTTTTTTTTTTTTTTTTTAATGTTAGCAGAGATTAAATCAATAAAGTTATAGAGAAGTTAGAAAGACTCCATAATCCTGAAATGTTTTTAGAGTATGCTCTCTTTCTCTATAGACGTCACAAACCACCATACACTTGGATCAGACTGCTTTACCTGGTACAGACTACTCCTTGGGACCTCTCTGAAGCATGTTTATATGACAGGTTCTCAAATTCCACAGGTTATGAACTCTGGAGAACACCAGACACACAATGCTATTGGTGTGCCAACTCCTGCTGCTATTGTGAAGTAATTTCTTGGCATGCTACCAAGTGGTGTTCCTTCACAAAGACTGCTCAGTTCTGCTATGATTATCTATTTTGATCATCATCATAGACTTAGGCTGAAAATGGATGGAGTGCTCCTTTTTTATGACTGTTTCAGGCTAACATTTGAATATTTGATCTATACTTCACAGAGGTAGAATGATTCTGCCTCTGATTTATAGGGCTATGCTATAACAAAAAAAGCCATGAGAAGGACAAAATTACACCAGGAAAGCACCTACTGGGCAAACTTCATTGAGAATTTTAGATTCATGCAATTGGAAAAACAAATTCAAGATTGACCAGGGGTACTGCTCCATCAGGAATGATCTCTCGGTGCACAGCCATTCTACACAACTCAGTATGTTTATTTCTGTTCAGAAAAGTAGAAAGGAATTCAGGTTAGAACAGAAACTAAACTCTTGATCTTAATAAATTCTGTTTGCAAGACCAGTCTAACTCTTCTGCTTGCTAAGCAGCCTCTGCACATTCCAGAGGCCTTCACAGTCTATTTTTTCAGTATCTGAAACAACTTGGAAGTAATACAGTAGATACTCAATTTTAAATGTAAATCTAGCTGCAGACATGGCATAAATTCTCCACCCTTTTAAAACAAACAAATGAAACAGGTTGTTTAATGAAAGTGAAACATCTTGGTCTAAAACATGGCATTTAGGTATACTCTTCAATTCCTAGTTCTAGTGCTACATATCCCAGTGTCTTGCCAAACGTTCCTCCCTTTCCAGTCTGCACACAATTTAATTTCTCTGGGAACAAAATCAGCCTCCAGGGCTGAACGTAGCCATAGCATGCTCTGGCTCAAATCCCAGTGTAAGGCATAAAGCAAGTACAACCTTGTAACAAGGGTACTCCTGCCCTATGGTTTATACTTACTGGCTTATCAAAGCCAGTAAATTTATACTTACTGCATAGATGTAGTAAGTTTATACTTACTACAATATAAACATACAAAAAGATATAAAACCCTACTAATATTGTAAGTGGGGAATAGACAGTTCTACATGCCTTCATTGGTGTGCTACACTGACAAAGTTGAGATGTACTACTTCAATAATTTCTTCCTTTTTTTTTCCTGATGGAGTGTTGTCATTAACCTTTGGTTAGCATATGTTATTAATTTTGCTATTTCATAAATACATATTTATAATTCAAAGCATTCTAGCACTCTAGTCACTTTTATTTAGCAAACATTCTCTTGATGCTCTAGCACTTTAGTGGTTCCTTTGCTCTTTCAAAGCCTATTTACTTACTTAAGCAGGAAATTGTTTAGGAGCTAAACAATAAATATACATTAACTTTTATTTTCCCTGGGTTACATTCTACTTTTGAAAAATATCTGAAGACCTAGTCTGATTGAAAATATTCTTTCTTCATCAGACTGATAGAATACAGAACAGATGGTTCTTGAACGTGGGTGTATTTGACTGCCATAAAAATTGGCAGATAATAATGACTTTTATGAAAGATTTGTCAAATTCAAGGTGATATCTGTTAAAGTTTGCTGTTCCTGTGAACTGTCTAGAATAACAGAATACCTGCTGTCAAAAATGCGTATAAATTCCTTTTCTATGTATGTGAGCTCATCCAGTGAAGTGAAAAAAATCAGAACATTTGTTTTTCTTGTGGTCAGAAATTTTCCCTTTCATATGTCAAGCATATTATCATTTTTCCTCTATAAACCAAGAAACTACAGTGGGCAAGAATCAACACTTCCCAGTTATTTGTGCCAAATACTTATTGTTTAATTACTGTGTTCTGGTTACCATGTTAAGGCACATACAAGACAAAGAGGTTATCTGAAACAGCCAGCATGACTTCACCACAGGCAGATCTTGCCTGACCAATCTGGAAGCCTTCTATGATGGAGTGATGGTATTGGTGGACAGGGAAGGGCAACATATGTCATTTACCTGGACTTCTGCAAAGCTTTTGGCATGGACCCTCACCACATCCGTCTTCCTAAATTGGAGAGGTATGGCTTTGAAAGATGAACTGTTTGATGGATTAATAACCGGTTGGCTGATTGCAGCCAAAGGGTTGCAATCAATGGTTCTGTGTCTGGGTGGAGGCCAGTCACAAGTGGTGTCCCTCAGGGGTCAGTCTCAGGACTGGCGCTCTTTAACATCTTTATCAGTTACACAGACGATGGTGCCGAGTGCGCCCTCAACAAGTTTGCAGATAACACCAACTGAGCAGTGCAATCAATACACTGGAGGCAAAGTAAGCCATCCAGAAGGACCTGGACAGGCTGGAGAAGTAGACCCATAAGAACCTAATGAGGCTCAACAAGGCCAGGTACAAGGCATTGCACTTGGGCCAGGGCAATCCCAGGTATTTATACAGCTGGGAGAAGAACTTGAGAGCAGCCCTGCTGAGAAGTACTTGAGGGTCCTGGTGGATGAGAAGCTGGACGTGAGCCAGCAATGCGTGCTTGCAGCCTGGAAGACCAACTATATCCTGGGCAGCATTAAAAAAGGGATGGCCAGCAAAGAGAGGGAGGTGATTGTCCCCCTCTATTGAGCTCTTGTGAGGACCCATCTGGAGTACTGCATCCAGGCCTCGGGCCCCCAGGACAAGAAATATGCTCATCCAATCTTTTGAGCTTTTGGAAGGGGTTTAGAAGAGGCCTACTAAGATGATCAGAGGGCTGGAGCACCTCTGTTATGAAGAAAGGTTGAGGGTGTTAGGCTTGTTTAGCTTGGACAAGAGAAGGCTCCAGGGAGACGTCATTGTGGCCTTCCAATACTTGAGCATATAAACAGGAGGGGGAACAACAGTTTACATGGGTGAATACTGATAGGACTGCAGTGAATGGTTTCAACTAAGACAGGGGAGATTAAGGTTAGATATTAGGAGGAAGCTTTTCACACAGACGGTTGTGATGCACTGGAACAGGTTGCCCAAGGTTGTGAATGCCCCATCCCCGGAGGCATTCAAGGCCAGGATGGATGTGGCTCTGGGCCTGGCATGGTGGTTGGCAACCCTGCACATAGCAGAGGGGTTGAAACTTGATTATCTTTGAGGTCCTTTTCAGCCCAGGCCAAAACATCTCTTCTAGTTCCTATAAGAAACTTCTGATCTTCAGTAAAAAAAAAAAAAAAAAAAGACCAAAGATGATGAAAAGCTAAGTCTGTCCATCAGAGGTGGATACCAGAGAGGTAGAGAGCATTTCTCATGTACCTGCATTAACTTACTGGTGTTTTAAGGATTTTTAATTTAATTTAAGTTAGTATTCCACTAAATACATTATCTATCTTGTTGAAGAATGCGTCAATTGGCTGTTGCTAACTTAAAGCTTTACCACATCTAGGTTAAATGCTATACTTCTACAAAACCCATAATGCCAGAGCTTGCTGGAACAATGACACTTTTACTGAGTAAAGAGTTCCCTTACTGAGTTCTTTGCACCAACTGTTAACACAAGCTGTTCTTATCTGCTCAGTTTCTGAGCCCATTCGAAAAACTCCTGCAAAACCCAGTACGCTCTCAGCATTCAATATGACATGCTCATAATTCAGGCTGATGGAAACCATTTTTTTTCTAGAAAACTCTAAAGTCTTTCTTCTTGATGAGGGCAATTTCCATGCTGTATTTCAAGTTTCAACTCCCAGCAGTTTTGGCTGTAGAAGTGTTTAAATGTCACTCTCTATATAAATATGAATGCATACACATTACATACATATTTTGGTATATACTTTTACCCCTCGGTTTCATCAGATTCAAGAACAGCTGAACTGCCTTTGCTCAGAGTTTCCAGGCAAAATAAAAACACAGATAGTTTCAGGCAGAGGCAAGGCAGAACATTTGAGACTCAGAAAATTCAGGAAGTAATTAAACCTGAGAGACAAACAGCAATCTTAACTATTGTTTAGTTATTTCTTCTGCCATGTCCAAGAGGCAATGAAAAGCTTTCCCTTTTCAACACTTACATAAACATGGCAATGTTTATACGCTTTTTCAAAACGGTGTGAAAGAAAAATATTTTTGTAGATTAATTTTAGAAATAGCACATCATGTTTACATCATAATATACACTTCTGAAACCTATAGCACGCATATTACCTAAACTGTAATCTATATCCAGTCTCAAATATTCAATTTTAAATATATATAACTCTCCTTTAAAAACTGCTATGCAGTTACAATCTTTTTTTGCATTATTTTTGTTTCCTGTGATCTTCCTTTTATCCAAGCATTAACAATGAAGCAAGAGCTTTATTTGCAATGTAATGTCATACATCTACTGCACACTTTAAACAGGAAGCAGGAAAACATTTACTTTTAAATACTCCAAAAGACAACCTTTCTCAGCAGAATAGTTTCTATACTTCTTTGTGTACACACAATATGTATAAATATCTCCATGCTTCTTTAATTATTTTACAGTATCGTTTCAATTAGATTTACATTGTGTTCAGTGTGTTTTGTTCTAAGTCATAGCAGTTCTAAGCATTTACTCTTAAATTCTTCAGTCCTAGATGACATAAGTGATACGTATATTTTGTACTAGCTCATCAAACAAGAACACACTCGGGATGAAAAAAGGAAACAAGCCTTTGACTTGGTACACATGCAGATCTGGTTACTTGAGAAAGGCAATCATGACTGTAAGTGAAGTGCTTGGGTTGGAACTCAGACTTCTTATAAAATATTCAAATGACTGAAACAATGACCCCTAAGGAATGGCAAAGAAGAAGCAAAAACACTTGAGCAGATGAGGAACAACTTAAATCTCCAAAAAAAGTATAATGCAAATAATAGAACAATAAGAAGTACAAGAGTAAGAGGGAAAGAGGCACTGTGTGGTAGAAAAGAGATGACATTAAAACATTTGCAAAATCTCATGAAGACTTCAAGAGGAAAACCTCCTTTGACTTAGGTAGGAAAGGTTTCTTTCCTACCAGGACCATTGCACTGAAACACTGCCTTCTGCAGCAAATGTCCCTTGCTAGGACCATTTTTTTTTCCCTAAGCTAAGCTTATCTGGCTGTCAAGTTTGTAATCTATCACTGAATGTCTTATTGATTAGTTCCTACATCATTCAGCACTGAAAGCAGCACAGGACCGTGTTACACATCGCTCTCCTGCAAATTGGCAGAATGCAAGGAAAAGGTGAAAGAAGTGCAGCAGGTTACTGCAATACAGATCTGTAACAGGTCTGTCATAGAAGCAGTTACTTCCCAGCATACCTACATTAGTTTATCTTAGAATTTAGAGAGACTTTTTGATGGGGAGCAAATAAGACCAGAAAGAAATGGATGAACCTTTTAGACTACCCCCATACCTCAAAAGTGATGACAACAAATGCATAAAAGTATAGCCATGCAGGTGTTTGCAGACCAGTCTGGAGATCACAATAGATTAATTCAGTTTCTTGCCTTTTGAAAAATAAAATATTTTCATGAGAACTTTTTTCCATGGCAAATTTGAACTTTGTCATTTGTTTGCTACAACATCATCTGGAGGAGAGAACCATACAGATGTTATTTTCACTTTATGGCCTTCTCTAGGAACTAAATGCTACATCCATTTTACATGCTGACAGAGAATAAGAACAGTCTCATTGAGGTCAAGATTGTGAAAGTTACTAAACTGGACATGGTAACAGAATGACCATACAATCTATCACAATTTGACCCTGACAGTACCTTGATTCTTACTAAACACTAATCCAGATAAATGCACTGAACTTAAACACGTATCTCTTCAAACCAGGGTCAAATCAGCCTTTTGATTACTGAAAAATGAATGAAACCCCTTGAAAGCATGGGCTGTAAACACCTGCCAGTGACTGCAGAATAATGGATATATAGATGGAAGTAGAGCCTCTGCTTCACCTGCAGGTGCAGCAGATTGCTGTGTAGCTGAAAATGGTTGCAGGTCTCATCATACCAGCATACAGCAGCTTGCACTTGTGGCAGGGCTGGGGACTGTGGCCAGGGTGGGTCTTGGTACTCCCAGGGCCTCAGAACTATGGCTTGAGTAGGCAAACATCAAAGGCAGGAGTGCTTACCACTAGCACTGTGTATGTCTTTTGGTTTAGACTGCTCACATCAACAGGAATGCATATAGGACAGTAGAAACAAAAAAAAAAAGATTTTTGCTAACTGGATTTTACTCCCTGCTGTCAATATTTCATACAAGGAGCCCAATCACAGGGTACACATAAAAGGAGACTGTTCATTTGCCTTAGCTACTCCTGCATGAAGAGCCAGCTGTAGGGAGCAAGTGCCAGAATAATGTTCTTGGTTAGCAGCAGCCTAGATGGCAGTGCTTTCCCTTTTTGTGTTTGAAAATCTCTTTGTATAAGAAGGGAATGGCATGGGAAGTAACATCAATGTCTAGTGACTGCTTTG
This sequence comes from Lagopus leucura, assembly GCF_019238085.1. Lineage (NCBI taxonomy): Eukaryota > Metazoa > Chordata > Aves > Galliformes > Phasianidae > Lagopus > Lagopus leucura. Next base: position 36,051,460 of record NW_024962264.1, on the reverse strand, counting down.
GCCACAGATACCTGAGGTACCTCTGCTCTCAGCACGATGAAATCTGGAGGTTTATTACCATGCCTCAATTTAATACCGTGGATTGCCTTTTCCTTTTACTATTCAGCTATTTCAGTTTGTCTTGACAGAAAACACTGCTACAAAGTTTGACAGTAGTATATGGTTAGCAGGAATAACTTCAATTTGTGTGCAGTGCTAGACACCACACAGCTGTGCTAGCAAAGCTATGTACTGTGCAAACATATCTGGCAGCACACAACTTGCAGACAGAGTACTAGATGCTGCTCTAATTCACAGAGTTTTCTGATGCTCTGTACAAGTGCAAAGATATCTGGTCTTCATTGTTATCCAGTAATAAAGTTCCTTCCCCATATTTGTCAATTTGCTGAAGATGTCTGGATCATTTCATTCAATAGAATTTATTTCCTCTTTCAGAACAAAAGCATTTCGCAAAGAAAGTGGTCAGATAAATAAAGTTATTTAAAAAAAATAGATATTTTTTTCTTCTATTTCATTTCAAGGATACTCTCTTCCTCTCTCCTGTCACCTAAGGAATATAATAGATCCTACTTCTGGACACAACCATACTTTGGTGTTTTTCTCCAAGTATGTTTATGCAGTCATAGATCAGAGCATAGGTGGAAGCAGGACGCTGCACTACATGCAGTGTGGGCCAAAAGTGAGAGAAAGCCACAGAAGGGCTGGGCTGCACCACCGGTGGGTATGCATATAATTCAACAGTTTAGTCATAAACAAACTTTAAGCCTCCAGCCTAATTTTTCTATGTTATAAATTAATAATGCAGTTTTTCTTATTTGTTTTGTGTTTGTATGGCAAGTTCTCAGTTCTTAAATGTTTCACTTACTTTGCCAGAATATTAAATGCTTTCACATCCTATGCTTCTTGTTTGCCTCCTTCCATTTTCAATATGCCCTTTAATTTTCTTGCTATCTTTTAGAAAGAGTTACATACACAGACAGACAAATGACTTAAAAGAACATTGCTTCATTTTTTGAAAAATAACAGAGCATAACTCTGTTGCCTATCTTACTGTAATAAACAAGAGCTGACAGAGAGATCCAACCCCACATGATTATTCCTGGTGACTAGAAACCACCTGGGAGTAGGAAGAAAAGCAGTTTCATTCTCTCCAGAGGTTTTGGAGAAAGAGAGGTGTTTTTCCACCTCCACTGGCTACAGAAAGGAGAAAAATCTCCAACTGCTGCACACTAAGTTCTCATCTTCTGAGTCATTTGAAATAATTTCAGCTTGAAATCCACCATTTTGAACATACTGCTGTTTTTGCTAAAACTTTACTAAAACTTCGAAATCTTTTGATTGAAAACAAGGAATTTCTCTGTATTATTTCAATTTCAGCTGCAACAAATAAATGCTTGAAAATTCTTGGTTAGTTAAAACTAAGTCAATAATGGTAGAGGAGAGCAGTTCCTGTGGCATCACCAGAGTTGGTGGTGTTGTTCCCACACACATCACTGTCTACATGAATTCCCTGTACAGTACAGGTGAAGATCTGGAAGCACTCGTTCAGCCATACTAAAACAAGAAGAGATAGATTAATAATTGAAAGTTCAGGACACCTTGTAAATACTGACTGCTCAGAGGTACGCACCCTGCTTGCTTCACTGTCTGCAAATTTCTAACACAAAGGCAAGCTTAGTCCTACCTATATTAGTGATGTTGATTTCTGTTTACTTGGAGATACGATTGTGTATTCTATTTTCAAGATTTTTTGAATCTTTTCTTATTAGTGAAAAAGAGCACAAGCTACACTTTCAATAAAATCAGCTACAGCAATAACCAGTGACAAATGGTAAAGAATAGCTCCTTACTAATTACATTTTAGCCCTAGAGCTCATTAACATGAAGCTGATATTCATAAAGCTCTCTTTTTGATTTGCCTTTACCATTAGCTGAACACACTCTAGTATAGATCAAAAATAAAAGTGCTAATAATGTTTTCTAATTAACATAAAGTGGTAATGTACCCAAAGAGTTTTTGATGATGCCTTGAAATAAAACAAAATATATTCATGATCTCAAATAAGTTGAGCAATAATGATAGAATGTCAACAGTATTATTTAAATAACTCCATTATTCCATTACTTGTAGCGCTCCGTTAGCCAGTCCAGTTCTTTCTTATAGGTAAGCGGTTGGAAAGAAACCAATGTTTCTGCAGTTCTAATTGGACAGGCAGGTACCTGTGAGGTAATTGTTGCAGTGCCATGTCCAGATCAAACACTCATCCCTATGTTGCAGAATACAGATTCTGTAGCAGTGGTTCCCTTGCAGTTAATTTTTTGATGCATTGGTATGAAGAGTGAAATAAAGAGAAAGCAGACTCCTGGAGAGTTCCTTCCTCTGTCGATTTAACAGATCCTTCACGTTAGTGCTGCTTCTTTTGCATTCAGTAAGAACTGCTACATGCAAACAGTAGGATAATGACCTGAATCACAATTTTACCTGTGAAAAGGGGAGGCAGGCATTCAGGAGGCATTCAGCTAAGCCTCATAAAGCTTAATTGCTTGGGGAAAAGTTAGAAATAACAACTTGGCTTACTGAGTCTTCAAATTTCTAGCAGAGTCTGTGGTCACTTTGAGAGTTCAGGAAACATCAGCGTAAGCAAAACTGGAACACATTACCACTTGTGTCTGAGCAAAATCAGAAATCAAGCAGGGAATAAGAAGGATGTGATTTCCTCAGAAGTTGTCATAATTTGGAAGTCAAAATACAGATTCTCAGCACAGGTAGAATTTACATTGGATCAAATTATTTTTTCGGTTTGAATGGAGTTTCATTGATGTGTAACATGAGGTTATTTGTGCCATTGATATTAGGCCCTCATAAGTTTCTTAATTACTCATATCTGAGTAACACTCTTAACCAAGTCAACCAGCTTGGTTATAACATCCTCATTTTGGAACCTTTCAATGAGACTTATTCTCCTGAAAACAAAACCATACAAGCAGCAACTACGTGCAGCAGAAGTTTCTTGCAAAGCATACGAGGCTAGAGACAGAGCTTACTGAAAATATGCTTCTCAGCTATGAAACCTTGCATTACAGCTGAAAATGAACGTTTCTCAAAGTCATAACTTCAGCATACTACAATAAACAGAAATAACTGCCATACTTGTAACAGTACCAAAACATTATCCCATGCATCACAAAGGAAAGCACAGCCATGACAGCAGGGCAGAAAGGTCCTAGGCTGCAGCAAGTGAGGGTTTGCTCAAATGCAGCAGCCATGGGCATAGAAATAAAAGAAAGAAGCTGCTTATCTTCAGAAGATGTCAGATAGGCAAGGATCTCCAACAAGTCACCCTTCCCTCCACTGCAAACCCTTAAATGAGGTCTAGGAAGGGGTGGATCCTGGCCCCATCCCTTCTGGTCACTCAGCATGCATGCAGCTGAGCTCTCCTGGGTAGGCCCTGCCTTCCCACCAGGTCTCAATCACTGGTTCAGGCCCTGACTTAGCATTTCTGCTACACATTCACCCTTTCTTACCGACTGGAAGAAAAAAATTCTGCATTTGAACTAACAGCATTTAGAATATGTTCAATCCAGAAACATAATAATGCGCATTCAAATCATTATTGAAGTGATACACAGATAGGAATACATTTTTGTACACATGCAATAATTATGTATGAGTGAGCTCCAATTAAAAAGCAAAGGAATACTGTACGTATGATAACATTTCATGCTGAAGCTGAGGCTTGTTGGTATATTCACCCACAGATTACCAGGCTACTACTGCTTGATTACATCAGCAACTCAGGGTCACACAGAACAAGCTCACTCACGTGTAATTTTTTAAAACTTTTTTTTTCCCCCTAGAGAGATACAACTGAAAGACGTCATCAGTGTGAGAATTTTAGATATAATCATGCCAAATCAGCAAGACTGGAGATAGATGAGGGAAAGAGATATCTCCACAACAGCACAAGAACTAAACATATGAGATCAGTGTAAAAAATAGACTGGAATTGCGTGTTAAAACTAACAAGATTCTAACATACAATTGCTTCAGAGATGTGCTTCTCTATCCAATGATGTGCTAGGAATTGTTCTTCCATATACTGTGCACTACAGCTGAAAAGTGATTTTCTTTTTTTCAGATGACAGCTGCTGTATATTCAGCTATGCTCAAAAATTACCTAGAACAATGCTTTCAAAAGCAGATCTCATCAACCTTTTACTGCAGTATTTTCACATGCAGCAGGCTAGGCACTAACTTTCTGAATTGTGATTTCAGAGAAGATTGCTAAACCTTCAGTTATTCTACACAGTTGCCTCTTGAAATAATCTTCACAGACTGGCAAACAAGCCTCACTTAACCAACAGTGCCAACTGACACTATCATCTTCGCTTTGAGAATAGCCTTTGCTAGTGTAACTGTTGTTGCAGATCCATAAAATCACTCAGAAAACACACAAATACTGAACAAGTCTCATCTCTGAAAACTTAGCAACTTGGAAAGAATCACAATATATAGTAAGCCATGAAGTGCAGTAACAACACAAGGCTTACTGCAGACTGATTTGGATAGTTTGTTAAAACTGACTGGTAAGTATGCCAAGTATTTTTCCCAGCATTTGACAAGCAGACAAGGTACACATTTCTTCATACATACTTAGAGTGTTTTTCTCATCAAGCAGGACATTCTGCTCTGAGTTTCAGCAATTGCCTTGTGTAAATCATAGATAGTTCTTACAGACCTAATGATAGTGTTTTAAATACGCAGGCTGGGGCTGAAAACACCTTCTCTTAGCTCATCTGCTATGGAGAGATTAAAGGAGCTGACATTTGTGAGCAGGAAGATAAAGCTGAAAGTCAACAGAAACAGATCAAAACATGCATCAGCAAATTATACAATGATAAATGTGTTTTCTTCATGCATACTGCTTTATTCTTTGTCCAGAACTGCAGATTTGTATGAGATATCAGGGTAATTTTTATAGCAAAACTGACTTGGGAGGAATATGGCACTAGCAATCACATACTAGTCTGTAAGTGCATGAAAAAAACAAAACTTTCTCTCCTTAATAAAATCATCTCTATTAGACAGCCAACCATTAGGACACAAAGCATCAAGCTAAATATACAAAAAAAAGAAGGTTAGCTAATAAGTTATCCATAAATAAACTTTCTGCACCACTGACAGCCAGTAAAAAAGCTCTCCCATAGACAGCCCAGGGAGGTCAGAAGCCAAGCAAGAAAACAGCAGAGGAGAACATGAAGTTATCTTCCTAAACAATTGGCATTGGCTCACTAAAAGTATTCTCAAAGTATTTTGAAACACATATATTAATATATATATATTTAATACAACAAAATGTTCTTTATTATCATTTCAAAGACTGATTTGCCTCAGTAAAATATTTTTAACTAATAGCATCTTTACTTTGAAATGGATTTTTGCAGTCTGCTTTGGTGGCTGATAGGCTCTTAGGTGTGTCTATTTGTTTTCTGTTTGCTTCTTACTTGCTCACACTAAAAGTTTCTCTTCCATTTATACACTTTTTATTAAACCAACAGTTTCAAAGCTCTGGGAGGTTAAGGATTACAAAAGTGAGCCAAAATGTGTGTGTTATGGGATGGGTTCTGGTCAAATACAAAAGTGTTCCATTTCAGGACATTTTCTTCCGTTTCAGCTGTGTTTCTCTTCAAATTTGTGCACTACAGAATGCTGAATTACTTTAAAAAACTGTAGGTTTCAAGATGGTCTCCATATTCTTAGAGAAAGAAGTTCAACAGAACTGCGTTAATCTGTTATTTCCTTATTTTCCTTGCTTCTAAGGTACCAGCTTTATTTCTCCTTGCATAACTATTGACATATTCTAACTCATGGAGTTTAGTGATGATTTTTGTGGGAGGTCCTGTGGTTTTGTATTCAGCTGCCAACTCTTTAAAGAAAAGCACACCTTGGGTTTTCATGTCATCGGTCAGGAGACATGCTTTGCAATCATCTGCTTCTAGAAAATGCTAAGCTTACAACAAGCATTATGGGGACATGAACAAACAAGTGGTTTAACGATGATTAAACATAGTGAGGAGAGGTGGGCACAAAATAAAAAATAAAAAAAATGAGAGAAACTAACAGAAGTGTGGTATTTATTTGAATAAAGTCAATGTATGGGAAGAGTTTAACATTTGTTTTAATACCATTCTAATCCTAGTTTTACCACAGAATCCATGAATTCTGGATGCATCACAGTTTTCGGGGGTGAAATATCCATCTTTGAAAAGTATTCAGAAGTCTCTTGAAAGTAGTTAAGAAACAGCTATAATTATTTATGGACAGGCTAAATATTTTATCACATATGAAACACATGATAAACAAAAACCAAGAGACTGCACAAGCTAGCTACTAAAATGTCACTTGAGAAACTAATACAGAAAGTGACTGTATGATGAAGCCTAGTGAAACCTGCATTCCACCTATACACTCATAGAAGGATGACCTCTACCAAATCCTTAACATTTTACGTATTTGGAGTTGGGACTGACAACTGTAAGCAGTCTGTAACAATAACCATCAATTAACAGAAAAGATTCAAGTTCGAGTTTAGGAGGGAATGCAAATGTTATTTCTACCCTGAATATATTTTGAAGTGTTTCCACTTGTTAATGGAAACTAGCATAAAGTACAATGCTTTCTGCTGGATAAAACACAGAAGTCATGATCTCTGACACTGAGTGTGCAACTTAAAAGCCAAATGTTTCAGCAGAATCCAAGTACTTTTATATAGGCTAAATATAAAACTGGTCTTGAGTTCAGTTATACCATTCACATGTACAGAGCTGGCATGCTATAAATGCTTTTAGAATGAAAACCCACTGAAGTCAGCATCAATATTACCATTGGTAACCAGTGAGGTTAGGTTAAAATTCCCCTGAAAAATACACACCTGCTTTTCTTTTGCCATCTTGTCATACTCTGATTAAATATTACTGCACTTAACAGAACACACCAGAATTTTAAATTGGTATCCTTGAGTGGTAAAATTTGTGTTTATAAAATTGCTGAACTGACAGATGTTCTAAAAATGTGATAAATAATAAATTAGTTCTATTTTGTTAACAGATCAGATGAATTAATTAAAATGCCCTAGGCTTTTAGAAATTCTTATGTATTTTGCATAATCTCTTTGGATGTGTTTTAGCAAATTAATAAATGTATGTTCACAGTGTCTTTTCTCCTGTGTCTAAAAAATTACTTATCTGTCAAACTCAGTAGTGGGAGAGAAAAGTGTTATTATCCTCAGTAGTGTTATATGGAGGACAAGATGTATTGAGAAGCTAAATGTCTGCTTGAAAACTCTACTGCGGATGAATTTGAGTTCACTCTTTCTAAGCTGCAAACCAACCAGCCAGAAACCACTTGTAACTGGAATCTATATAGCCCTCCAGAATTCTAGAGATCATTAGAGAGTGTGTAGCATCTTGACCAGAACACTAGGTTAATAAGATGGTAATCACAGCGTGGCCAGAAGTCCTGAAGTGAGTAAACACGGTTTCAGCAGATCACGAAAATGTACCCTAGGCTTACAGCAAGCCTGAGCAAACAGCAGGTCTGGGTCTCACAGATCCCAAACTCATCACAGAATTCCTACATCAACCTAACTCACCTATTTATTTCTTAGATTTAAAGACTTCTCATTTAATTTTGAATAAATACAGATGGTACTTAATTACACTTGGAACTTTCGTTACTGCCACTTACAGAACTGCCACTGTAGCCATACGATTAAAAACAGGGAATACTTTGATCTTGATATATTTCCTTTAAATGTCATTTATTAATTGATGGCATTTAAACATTACAACAACTCATTAAAAATACCTTTCATATTTTAATACACTTCATAAAAACATAAACTACTGCAGGTGTATCTCAAAATTTCTTGAGAAATCTGACGGCATGCGCAAAGCACTTAAGAACAAATTATCTGGCTTAATGAGATCGCTACTGAGGAGCTCCCAGTGTACCATTTTTAATAATTTTTTTTTTCTCTCACTACTGCAAGAAAAAAACAATTAATTTCCCTATTTCCTCTGGGAGGCTTTGTGTATTTACTCTTTCATCATTTTCTTCTTGAACTCCTTCTAACTCTCTTCTGCTGTTATGTAATGAAAACCTTTTATGTTCCAGAACTGTACAGTATCAGACATCATACAATTCACATTACCAGAAAAAGAATCTAGTAAGCAAACAGTACTGCAGTGCCATGTAAGAAATAAGTGTCCATTTTATTTGTACAGCATTACAAAAAAAAGATTCTGAAAAGGCATAATTCCAAGTTGTGAAGCTTATCTCCACACTCTTTTTTCTCTTACATGGCTCTCTTATACAGTGATTTGCACTAGATGCATATATTTCTCCTCACTGTCTAACTTCCTCTGTAATAATTTCTGTAGAAAAATCTCATGTTGATAATGAAGCTATTTTTGGACTCTGGCAATAAAAATCAGTGGTTTAAGGAGAAAAAGGACATGTATGCACTGTGTTGAGATCTATGTCAAGACCATACATTTATCTGCATACCTCCTGGGCAACATCATGTCACTAGATTTCTATAGCTCCTAAATATGATATTCATAGGTTAGCTAAAAATCTGACTGTTCTAAGTCTGCTGGCATTATCATTCTTGCTTAAAGACAGAAAAAATCCTTGCTACCTAAAGAAGGATTTCAGTACAGGAATTGTGATTTTAACTTTAAATATATAAACAGAAATAAAAGCTGAGTAATATGGGATTTGACTGAGGTCTCTTTAATATAAATTTTAATCCATACATAGGCAGTTCACAAATAGAAGGATAAATCCCTTAAAATAGTATTAATAATCTGTCCATTAAAATAGGTCCTTCTCTACTTTTCAAACTTAATTATCAGACATTCCTTATTAGTTAAATGTCATTCTCACAGATGATAAATCTCTCCATTGCCTGATATACCGGCTAAGCAGAGATATGTTACTTTCACATTCCAGACTTCAAAAGTAACTGTTTTCTACCAGTTAGGTCATCCAGAATCTGTTCAAAGCTTCTCACAGTCCAGTATGGCAATGGCATAATACATCTAACAAACTGTTCCTTCATTTTGTCTAAAGTACTTAGAATTTGATCTGTGAAATGCATGCACGTGCTGCTTTCTTCTCTATGGCAAAGAATTCAACTGGATGAAACCAGTTGGACATGCAGCCATTTCAGCCAGAACTCTGATACAGTCTTCAATTTTTTCTCTTTGCAAAATAAATGTCTAATCTCCATGGAGAGAAGATGTATTATACATATTTTTCCTGTTATAAAAGGAATTTAACAATTCAAACTCTGTGCACATGCACAGTCTGAGTGAGATGGATCTCCTGTTAGGATAAAACTCTACAGTTCTTCATGCTTTTAAATACAGCGAAAAGAAACTGACTTGAAGTTTAAATAACTCTAATTCTCAGTTAGTAACAGAAATCAGCAATTAGGCTCAGGAGATAAATATTCTGGGGAGTTCAGAAAGCCCTAACCTATTGTTTGTGAAATATATCTACACAGGCAAAGAAAAATTTCCAATGGTGATACTAGAAGGTGAATTTCAGACATAGATTGAAATATTACATGTTCTGAATGCACTTATTCTAAGAATTTAATAGGAAAATTTCTACATTATGAATATGGTCACCTTCCTCTTTAAGGAGAATCATTAGAATTGTGGGCTAGTGAGTGTGGTGAAGATGGGCTGACGGTTGAACTAGATGATACTTGATGTCTTTTCTGACTTTGCAGATTCTATGACCACTACTCCAAATACTGATCATTATTGTTCTTGATGAGGCTCTGAAAAGTTGAAACACTAAAAGCTTATTTGTGAAAAGAATCTAATGCTCAGAATGGCTATTTTCTAACATCAGATATAGTGGCTTACCATTTTTTCTTCGTAAAAGCCATTAACATTGTGTGCATGTCTTTGTATATGCATATGGTTATTGTGACCATTTCTATTGTTGAGCTGGAACATCCTCTACAGTTTGCTGTAAAATGTTACATCTTAAGCATGAAAAGTTCTGCAGCACTTCATTATCAGAAACCACTTTAAAGCATGGATGTTCAGTTCATTTCATAAGACACAAATTTAGTTCTGTCACTACCGGCACAGAATTTATCTCACATAAGCGTTTTATATCATCTAGTATTGAAAAATACATCCAGGACTACAGCTTGATATTTGTGAAAACTGCTTGATATGTCAGCAGAGTCTTGGCAGTGACCAGTACACCTACCCATAAGTAGTATGAACTAACACTTCTGTAGCCAAAGAAAAATATAAACTGTTTAGAAAGGTGTGATCCCCCTCCAAGAGGCATCACACACTCCCACGAAAATCCAATAATAAAAAATTAAGTAGTCACAAGGTTTGACTTTATTTATTTTTAACAGTGAAAACACAACAATTTGTTAAAGCACTTTACCTGTGACTGACAGATCACAGCACTACCATCAGACAACAGCAGCTGGCTGATGCCAAGAAATCCCATAGGAATTACTGTCATTCTCCAGAGAATGACAGCATTAATAGCTTGAAAAGAGATTAGGCAGAAGAGCTGACACAAAGAATTGAAGATCCAACAATTAATTGAAAGCTATCTATTTCTTGTAAGTTTGACAGAGGTTGAATTTGTTCCACTTTATCTTGTGGCTACCATACTAACTTGGAGACTTTAAGAGGTAAAGCTGAAAAATACTTTGCTTGCAGAATAACGGTATAAAAAGTCATAGACTAGGAAAACCAACCTCTAGAGAAATGTAACAAAGCATGTTGTCAGCACACTCCCACAAAAAGGAAAAAAAAAACAAGTAATGCTTTAAATTTTTGTTTTAAATTTAGACTTTAAAGAAACATCAATATTTTATGGGAATTTAGTTTTTGAAAACAGTCTAGAAAACTGCAAATAATGGATTGATCTGAAAATCCCATTTGTTCACGGTGGAAGAGAAGGCATTTTTCTTTCTAACTCACTTCCTAGTACGTTCTTTTCCTTCTTTCCCACTACCTCCCTGCAACTCTCTCCCTCCACCATCTCCTCCACCTATTTTTTAATTTTTTTTTTTTTTTTTGGCACTGCATGTAATATCAGGGAAAAATAACTAATTTTAGGGATGAAACAAGGTTCGTACATCTTATAAACAAGTCTCATGGAAAAAGTGTTAGCAAACCCGATGTGGACATTAAAGTCTCATTTATGGCTTTACACTTCAGCAGCATAGCATGCATTACTTTGTGGCTATAACTTTAAAAGATGATAGAAAAGACTGTGTTTCAAGATTATGCTTCAAGATGATGCAAGATAAAAAGATAGCTAGAAATGCAGATCATAGAATGGCCAGGGTTGGAAGGAACCTCATGGATCATGAATCTCCAACCCCCCTGCCACATGCAGGGTCACCAACCTCCCCATTTAATACTGGACCAGGCTGCCCAGGGCCCCATCCAACCTGGCCTTGAACACCTCCAGCAATGGAGCATCCACAACCTCTCTGGGCAGCCTGTTCCAGCACCTCCCCACTCTCTGTAAAGAACTTCCCCCTGACATCCAACCTAAATCTTCCCTCCTTCAACTTAAAACCATTTCCCCTGTTATCTACCCTCTCAAAGAGTTGATTCTCCTCCTGTTTGTAGGCTCCCTTTAGGTACTGAAGGGCTGCAATGAATTCACCCTGCAGCCTTCTCTTCTCCAGGCTGAAGAAGTCCAGCTCCCTCAGCCAGTCTTCATAGGGGAGGTGCTCCAGTCCTCTGACCATCTTTGTGGCTCTCCTCTGGACCCTCTCCAACAGCTCCGTGTCTTTCTTGTACTGAGGGCCCCAGACCTGGACACAGTACTCCAGATGGAGACTCACAAGAACTGAGTAGTGAGGGACAATCACCTCCCTGTCCCTGCTGACCACCCCTCTTTTAATGAGCCCAGGAGCCCATATATACGAGAAGAGCAGTAAGAAGGTGCATAGCAGTCCTAACAACCTTGTTCCTGCGTGCAGCAGGAACATGACCATTACTGGCACATGATTTTGGAAATTTGCAGTGTGTTCAAGAATCCTGTGAGCCCTTTCTTTAGCTGTCTATATGCGCACATAAACTAAACCAATTACGTTAACAAGGGAGGTATTGGTGAGACAGTAACATCTAAAGTTTCTTCATTTTCATTAATGAATTCTGAAAATTATCAGTATTTAATTTTTACACTATGATATCTTTAATATATTCTTGTTATCTCCCTTCTGCATTTCTATTTCCTCCCTCTTTCAAATTTTGATTATGGGTGCAATTTGTAAATTTGCTGTGAATATCATTTATACATCACTCCTGTGATTTACAATTGCTGCACTTTACTGTATTTATTAATGACAAGCTCATAAATCAACATGGATCAAATTGCTCTATTTCACATAGGTGCCAGTGTTCTCCATGCTAATTCCATTTAGCAAGTCTAAGTTGTTACACAAAAAGCTTTGAACGTATTTGTTTCTATTTTTAAATGCGTCATAGTTTGCAATGTGAGACTAATAAAAAAGAGAAAAGGATGACTGTGGGTTTTAAGGGTGAGATGGCAACTCTGTCTACTGCCTGGATATGAACTAGTTGGTAAATACTTCCTAACAGCAAATTTTATTTATTAGCATATAACGCCTTTAAGGACTTATTCTAATTATATACCACCCACAGCTGAGCTGAAGTCTGAACTTCATTGTCCTTCCAAAACTTCCAAATATTCATTTATATTCCTCAGGCTTCAACTAATTCTATAATTATTGATACCAATCAGTGAAGCTGTTGCTGTCTGTTACACTTCAAAAAGCTCATTATTATCATGTGCAGCAGAGGCATTTTTTAGCTTAGTTAGTCTAGATGCTGAAGTTTAAAATCTTTTAATATCCCCTAAATTTAATATTACACCTACTAGTAGTCATCAAGGAGCCATTCAAAACAGGCTTCAGAGGAGATAGCACAGGAAGAAGTTCTAGTTTTTTCTTCTTCAGTACCATAAGCCTTGGCCAAGAGAGAAGACAGAATGTCCTGAAAATAGAAACAACCAGATCTTCTGGTTAAGTACAAAAGCTTCTGTTCTCTTGCCTACTTTAGGCTGCAGAAACAAACTCACGAATTACTTTGAAAATTATATGAGGAGATGCTGAAGAGGTGAAAATAAGTTGGTCTCTTCACTGTCAGACATGCCAACCCTTCAGATATTAGAACCTATCATTAACCTCAATTATTTTCCTTTCGTATTTGAATAAAGTAAGTAGTGATTCAGTCACTGCAACCTGTGACCACAAGGAGGAAATAGCCTACTCTAGTTCCCCAAAGCCCTCATAAATTCACCATTACCATCCCTGGTGATACAACTTTCTCATCACACTTTCCTGATGGCTCAACAAAATCATTTTCCCACTGACATTTATAAAACGACTAAAAAAAAAAAAAAATCACAAATAAAGTTTAATTTCTAACATGCCAAATTTTGCCTATCTTAGGTGCTTTTTTCCCCCCAGTTCCTCAGTGTTATTACTCCTAATATTTATCCTTTCTTGTATTTAATCTTGTATAGCAAACGCAAGAAAAGACTGCTATTAATTAGCCAAGAGACCTATTGCTCAATTGAAATCGTTACACCAAAACGAACAAAAAAATACATTATTTGCTTAATATTCAGCACAGATTTCAAGACTCCTATTTCAGAACACATGAAAATACAGTTATTAGAGATAAAACTGGATTCACTTGATAAATGTTAGCTCATATACGGGCTTTGATTGATTAAAGAAATAAAGCAGAATTTGCTAATATTAGTTTGCATAGCAATATAAGCATTTTAGAATATAAATAGGCACTTATAAAGTGCCTGAAGACACATTGACGCATTCAAAATAATGTTAGTTTTAATTATGACACACTAGGGGATGCAGAAGAATTGGAAATAGAAAAACGTTTTAGTTGCTACATCTCCTACACAGACAGAAAGGAAGGACTCACAGTATGGGATTTAGTCAGAATTGTTCTTTAAAGGAAACACAAAGACAACAAGTTAGCTCAGACAGACCTACTTCTCCAGGTCCTTGCATTATTATTCTTTCTTTCTTTTATGTAATTGCGTATCAATGATTTTATTATGTACACAGGCCTGACAGCTTTAGATTTATCTGACAGCTCTTTTTTTCTAATTTCTAAAGATTGCTCTGGAATGTTCTAAGTGTTGCAAGACCTATTGAAGTAAATGTTAACAGCACAGGGCCAACTGCTTCAAAACTGTTGCATGAGAATTGCCTAGATTTAAGACAAATTAAAAAGAAACATCTTTTCATAATCTTCCCCATAAAAAAAGTGGGAGCGCGCATTTGTAACACCGTTCCATGTCTCTAAAAAGACCCAGTTCTGGAATAGTTTTTTTCTGGATACTTAAAACAATTTTGTGTGGGTTTTTTTTTTTGTTTTTTTTTTTTTTGTTTTTTTTTTGTTTTTTTTTTTTTGTTTTTTTTTTTTTAAATAATGCTGCCGTGACTTGAAAGAAGCATGAAGCAATATTGTAGTCAGACAAACTATAGTAAGTTTCCCATTTTGGATGCTGATGGGTGGATTCATACCTTTGAATCCAGAGGGACACAAACAATACATCATTCTTTGCCAAGCAGCTGGAAAAGTCATTAAATCCCAACAAAGCCTTGGCTAAATAATCATCTATTCCTCTGACTGTCCAATCATGTACTCAGTGAACCATAATTTATCCCTGTTAGGCCCTAAGCTCTCTGGGACAGTAATTCTTGGATATCAAATGGTTAGGACATGCTCCACAGCAGCAGAGCAGGAACCCCACAAACCAAGCAGGGATCACAGAAGATTTGATGGGCTCAGCTGCCAGCTCAGTGGTTTCACTGCAAGAAAGAGCACTCAGTGCTGCAGTCATTGTAGAATGATCAGCTTGCTCAGAACTGAGCAGCAGCTCTGTCAGTCATCACAAGGTGTAAGAGGGCCACAGAGCAAGGGAATCTTTGCTATAAACAATTTGTAGACCTGATCATCTCTGCTGCTTGCTTAGCCTTTTAGGTAAATGATAAAGTCATATTGTTCAAGGGTTGGCTGACGTTTTGAAGGAATTTACCTCCAGAGTGTTGCTGAAACAGTAGCTGAATATAGCTCTGATATGTTCACAGTCTTCTGGATGAAGTTACTACCATACGCATATAACATTGCTGCAGACCAAAGCTGGCTGAAGAGCTCTGCTTTAAAACACCGCCTCACTTTGTTGGTTTTGCAAGTTTTGTGAGATTAAAATGACAGCTGAGGTTTCTGGGTTTATTATCTGTTACATTTAATGTTTACATATTTATATCATACTTAAATCACTAAGAATTGTGAAGAACATTCCAACAATTACACTAGCACTTCATTTTTCATTTTTTTTTCTTCTGAGTAGTAGATTGTTTGCTTTTGAAAAAGTGCCTGATTTCATAAGTCTCAAGTCAATACATCAAAACTGATTTTTATTTTTACTTTTTTGTGTGTGTTCTCTTTCAAACTCAGCTGTTCCCAAGTAGAACAAAGATATCATTTTCTACTTTTACTGTGGAAGAAGCCCCCTGGAGTGAGTCTATTAGAAATTGTGGGTATTTTTAATTGCTATATTTTGATGGAATTTTTGAAGTGCAAAAGTCCATGGAGATTGTCATCAATGTAACAAAACTGTCTGGGAAGACTAAGAAGGGAAAGTGTTTCTAAACACTCCAATTGCAAAGTTTTTTTGTTTTTTTTTTTAATAGCAGTTTATAATTTTAACCATCCTCAGATGAGGGAATGCCTAGAGAAGAAACAGAAGCCTAACAGATACTTATTATTTCTTGCCAAATTAATGGTGTTATCAGCCTACCTTGTCATAAGATTTGAGTGTATTTTTGTTACAAACACTCTGCAAAAATGTTACTTTGTCTAGATTCTTTCCACTTCACTCAGTAAAATCATTTTCTTGATGGATTTTCAAATAAAGGGAGACGGGAGATATTGGAATCAAAAGTGCAAGAATTGGAAATATTGCAGAAATTTACATTATTGGCTTTATACAAAGTACTTCAATAACAACTGCAGTTTAATAGCAAAATTCTGCCTGTGGAAGTACATAAAGGTGGTATCTATACTTGTTCAAAAGACAAATTTGAAGCTTGTTTACCTTCTGTGAGGGATATGACATCATCTCTTCTCACCATATATTTTATAATCATATTTGCATAGTATAACATATGGCCATGGTGATTTATAAAAAAGAGATAACTAAAAACCACAGGTAATCAGTACCCAACAGTTACATCATGACTTCAGCAGTTACCTGGAAACCACCCATGAAAACATCTGCGCAGAAGTACAATGAACAAGTCATGTAAAAATTATATTTCAGTCTCCCCTAATTAGACTCTATCAGAGTCTCATCTCTTTTGCGGAATATAATAAAGTGTCAGCAGCCAAAGTGTTATTCTGTTTGACAGAACCTGTTGGTTGGTTGTTTTTTTTTCCCAGTGCATTTGGAAAAAGGCTTAGCCAAAAAAAAAAAAAAGGCTTAGATCAGATCAAGTAACTGCAGTTCCTGTGACATTAAATGAGAACAGAGAAGCGTGCTCGTGCTGTGTGCCCTTCCCTGGGGGTACAGACCATTCCTGCAGAACCTGGACTTCCCAGGAATGGAAGGAAAACAGGCGATGCAAAGCCACACCAACTGCATGGATATCAATTAACCTGTTGTCCTAGGTCTAGCTTTCTGATTACTTCTCCAACACTCCAGTCAACACCTTTTCAGACGTGGAGATCCTAGACAGATAGTTTAAGAAAATACTTCTGCCTGTGGATTGTTCTGCCACTATATCCTGTTTGTTGCCATAATAATCCTTCTTCCAAATCCAGAGATTCCAGCACATTTTTTTAAAAGCTACTGAACATTCCAATAAATGTGAGTGGTTCAAAGTTCTTTGTTTTGTCAGCAATTCAAGTTACTCAAGACCTAACGCCCAGGCCTCGCTGAAGCACAGATCAAATGTGGTTGCAAGCAGAGATGCAACAGTGAACGCCTGTAGGGCAGGTTCTCCTTTCACGTACTCTGTACTGGTAAGAGTAGGGAGGCTAGGCCACAAAGAAATGGTGGAAATAAGATAATAACATCTGACTTCACACATATAAATCTCAGGCTGTATTTATGACAAATTACTTCACCTGAAGTAAATATATTAGAAATCATACTGTGCACAAAATAGCCTGTGTCTACTCCACAAACGTTGTCTTCATACTATGAAGTGTACGGTGGAGAAGGGAAAAGAAGCTAATTAGCACATCATGAAAGGCTCAAATGCAGCCCACAAAATGAAAGTTAAGTGCATAACCCTGATTAAAGCAGAACAAAATTCAAAGGGCCATTATGCACTTCATACTCCCTTTTCTTAGTTTGTTTGACTATGTCAGTACTCCGGCTTGTGGCAGTATCTGCCATTGGGAAAAGTAACTGTAGTACTGCACTGCTCCCATCTGACACAAGAGATGTGACTACAGGTCGTAATCCTACAGAGGGCTGACACTATGAAAAAGTTGAATCTGGAGAATTTTGTATTTTCTTCTGTGAAATTCAGAAGGGAATTTGCTTAATAGGAATTCAGCAGCACTGTTGTATTGTAGATAGGAGTGCTGAATTAAGACAGGAGGTACAAAATCTGCAACATTAATTTAATTTATAAACTACTTATTAAAGAACAATATGAAATTACAACCAGGATGAGAGACTTCTGTAGGATTTGTAAGACACAGACTTGAGTAAGTTTTGAAGCTATTATTCCCACGTGAATAAAATATGTAAGAATTGCTGTGGAATGAAGGGTCTAAGTTGTATGCTGTTCCTCTGTCTTCACACAGTCTTTCACATCAACCACCTTATAAAACCAGCCAGAGAACTGCAAGGACACTTATTATCCAAACTGCTAATGTTGCTACATTTCCAAATGTTTAAATTTTAAGGCAGTTCAGTGCCCCCCTGTCCAGAAACAGATATTTAACAAAAGCTAAGATTTTAAAGCTCCAAATCCTAGGTTCTAAAAACTGAATTCCCACTTGACTTATTACATTAGTGGCATATGTGAAAATAGCATTATGAGACAAGAGGGAGGCAAACATCTAGGATTTCTCTTGTGGTCTTTGAGAGGTGATGATTTGAAAATACATTTAATTTACGCTGCTCTCTGCTGCCCTTGAGGAATACAGGACACACTGTCTGCATTTTTAGTGCTTTCTTTACTACTCCCATAAGCTTTTGTGCTGCTTTTAGATTGTTCTTGCTGTAGAATATAAGTACGCGTGGCAGAGAATGATGGCCTACGCTTGTTTGCCTTCTATATGTCTGCCTCAGGTAAAATTGTTATTACTTATCCACAATACAGAATTTACCATGTAAATTTTGTCAAGACAACAGAAGAATCTTATTATAAAGCTAACAAAACTGTTACATATTCATGTTTAACTTGTTGCATATGGTTTTACCTCCTTCCTCCCTCCCATCTATAGGTTTTCAGGGTGGTTTTTTTTTTTTTTTTTTTTTTGCCCCTGATCCAGGCCTTTCCTTTCCCCTTATTACAAACACTGGACTCAAACTGGGATGTACAAACCAAGAAACTAAAATGATTAGTCAGTTGTGAACTAATACCTTGATATAGGTACCTTGAAAGGTATTGCCTATGTGCCTATCTACATGCCTCCCTTAAACTGAGGAGGATGCCATTTTCATTGCATTCTCCAATTTATTTTCCTCTTTAGATGAAAAGCAAATGTGATGTGTTCAGAGTAATGATTATCGCAGCACCTGCATTCTCACCAATAAAGACCACTGGGTTATGTTATGTGGCTTAGTTATTCTAGGTATACCAGAGGCTTATTGGGTCTGAATGCTGAATAACTGCTTCTCTCCTGCAACTATTACAGCACAAAAGCACCTTAGCAGCTTTTCTTCTTCTGGAGGCAGATCCCTTTCATTTCTACAGAAAATGAAAGTACTTCTCAATTTTGTATAATCGCTCTTGTACCCACGTGAACAGATATAACCCTTTTTTTTTTTTGGCCTACCATTACCACAGTATTACATCTCTGAAATCAGACTAATCAACCTAATAAGGATTTTGTAGCAAGTACTTCATGGCTAAGCAAACTAAATAGATAGCAGTCTGCACAGACTTCACTCACAGCATAAGCACTAAGGCTGTAAAAATGGCTGATGTAGCACAGCAGAACAGGATCTCTAAGGATTTTAGTAGCAATTTCAGTATAATGCCAAACAGCATAAAATACTATGTGATTCAGAGTGTTCCTTCGATAGTGGAAGTGATAATTAATGAAAGCAGTTATTATGGAGGAACAGAGCCAGCTTCATTTGCATCAACACTACTCTGCCAAACTCTTTATATTTGCTATAATTCATAATTTCCAGGATATTTTGGAGTCCCTTTGCACAAACACTGTGAAGGACACAAAAAAAAAATAATGATTTACAATATTTCTCACAGCCTGAAAAATGAAGTAAAACCAGTGTTAACCAAGTTTGAATAAAAGTAGTGTGCCTAAGAAAATATTCATTAAGTGTCATATTGAGAAAGAAACAGTGAAAGACCCCCTGAAATTTTGTTCTGGTATGATTGTTATGTTCTATTTCGCACAAAATGACTCAAAATAGTTGATGTAAAGCTACTGAAGATACATCCAAAACATTGCATCAACTTTTCACTTTCTTGGAATTGCATATCAAAGTTAGTTAAATCATTAATCCTTCACATATAAGAAAATGCGTGAAACATCTGCTGGCAGCACACTGAAACCTACAGCTTTCATTTTATTCGCTAATAAAAGAAAAGATACTGAAGTCTAGTTCAAAAATCAAGTAAGATTAGTTAGCCTGTCCTATTAGCATCAGTGGATTTCTTTTTTCCCCCCCCAGCAGATTCCTAATATGTAAAAGATTCAAAAACCAATGAGCACGCTTAAGTCTTCTACATGCATTTTCTTTTCTTTCGCCATCTTCAGTGGTATGTACCAGATGCCCTCCTTCCTCTGAAGTGATCAAATACAAAATGAAGATTTACAGTGTTGCCAGAACTAGACAAGCAATTTTTCAAAAGATATAAGCAAACTTTGAAGATATTCTCTAAGTACATATCTATAAAGAGTAAATCTATTTTGCAATGCATAGAAGATGCACAATGCACAAGGTATACTGACAGAAGTGCTCCTTACAGAACACTTAAAAACATTTTTAAGCATTACCTAACAATCTCAAATTCTAGTGCTTTTAGTTTGTTTTGTTCTAAGCTTCAGCAGCCACTAGAATGGAAAGCAGGCCTGATTTGTTGCTGTTGCAGAAGGAAATTCAGCTTGAGATAAAAGATTTGTCAATTTATATCTTCTCTCCACATACACAGTGAAATGGAGTGATATTGCTATTTATGCATGGAAGTTGGGATTAATTGAAGCGTTCTTTCTTCAAATTTCAGCTTTCTGGATTGCTAATCTGAAATTAATTACCATCTGTACAAGAAGGAGTGAAAGGGTTAAGAAATTATTTCCAAACCACATCAAATTAAATATCCTGTGCACAATCTGTTGAATGATACTCTATGAGGTTTTGACTGAAAGGAATAGAACGCCTTGAACTGGGCATAGAAATTTATCAGCAAGCATGATAAGATAATCATTTAAATGATCATTTCAAGTTTAAATATGTTACTGTCAGGTAACAGGTACACACTGAGAACTGTTACTCTGACAGAAAGCAGAAGAAAGACAGCAACTAGTATGCATCCACCTAAAATTATCTGCCAGAAAGCTTCATCTAGAAGCAATCTGTCTTATGGTTTCTCATTCTTTTCCCTTGCAGAATCACAGAACCTTAGGGGCTCTAAGGGACCTCTGGAGATCATCTAGTTCAATCCCTCTGTCTAAAGCAGGCTCCTGGAGTAGGCTGCATCCTTAAGAGAATGTTTGGGGTATATCTTTTCCTTATTAAGGCTAGAACAAATAAATTTGCTAAGGCTGAGATACCAAAGCAGACGTAAGTGTTCTTGAAAGGCATAGTAAGTTCATCCGTGCCTACATCAAACACAGTGTTTCCTCACCAGTTGCATGCCATTTCTTTTCAGATCAAGCATCACAAACAGTTTCTGTTTACTGTAGAAACCTGAGTAGATTTCAAAAAATGAACAAAAGTGATACAAGTACTGGGCCAACAGAGAAGAATTTAAAAAACACGTGCTTGGGAAGTGACCTTTCACTAGATAGCTGCTATTTTTCCACATGGTTCTTTCTACAGAGGTACATTTACAATCAAAATCCCTTCAGCAGAAGCAGATGAGATCAAGTGCTGACAGCTCAAGATATTATAATAATAATTAATGTTCATGAAGGCAAATTGGAAATCTGATTTCCCTCTTTAACTGTATGTTTCTATATTGAGTTGCTATCTAGCTCACAATTCTAAATAATTTGTAGGATGTCTGCAGTTATTTTTAAAACTGAAGGATTTAAACTTTTTACATTAAGAGAAATATACAATCCCTCCCAACCATCTACAAAATCACTACAAATTGCCAATCCTCAACAAGCATCCAAGGACAAATTGAAGATCTTAGAGTCAGGGGCACAAAAACCATGAGAAACTTCAGTCCTTTCATTGGAATTTGTACAGAAAAGATTTTCACTGTTATTGTTAAGTGCTGAGTCAAGTGTCTAAGGAGAGGGTGAACAGTAGTCTTGAATGATACTCCATGCAATAAAAACTAGTAAAGAGTTGAGGAAGGAAAATACCTCCTAACATAGGTGAGGTGTTGCATAACCAATGAATATAAAGAGGTTATAATTACAAAATAAACAAGAGAGTTTGGCAAAGCAGGTTATAAAAACAAAAAGAGAATAGATAGACTGCTTACCTACACCCTGGGCTTACTACAAAACTCCAGAAGAGGAATCTCCAGAAGAGATCCTTCCCTACTGGTAGTCAGCTCTTAAATGGGATCTAAGAGAGGTGGAGCCAGGCTCCACCCCTTCCAGCAGCACAGGAGAATTGCCTTCACCTGTGCTCCCAAGGTTGACTCATTGCTTGCCTCAGGTGATCAATCAGAAGTTCAGGCAGTGATTCAGCAGTTCCCATACAGGTGTATAGTCCTAGCAACAATTACAAAACCTTAATGTTTTAGTTGACTTCACTTTACTATGCAATTTAAATCCCTGTATTTTCTCTTTTTGTTTGGAAAATTAACTGGCTTCACTAGACTGCTTTAAAGACTAGCAAAGATGCATAAAAATTTAGACAACCTTCAAGACTAAATGCATACATAGTTAGCAGACAGGATCCAAAAATCACTAGCATCAGTAATGCACGTGGATGATCTTGGATGAAGAGAGAAAGCACAAATGGTGAAGGACTTCTCTTTCACAGACTGCAAATTTGCTACAACACATGCACTTCCCTCTCCCCCACTCATAAATACAATGTTCTTCATGTAGATACTCTATCAGTTGGCAACCCTATCCGTGGCAGGGAGGTGGGAACACAACGATCCACGTCATTCTATGATTCTATACTTTCTTTTCTAGAAAAATAAAAAAGAATTGTGGAAACTACTAGGGAAAAATGTTACTTTTCAATCACTCAGACATGATTTTAGAAAACAGGGTCAAATATTGGTGAGGACCAATGTATGTGAGATGTATGTATGTGAGATGTAAAAACAATGTATGTATGTGAGATGTAAAAACAACAACCTCCACCAAACAAACCCAAGATTGTTATCTGAATTCTTTTATAACTGCCTGACCTGCATGAATTGAGAATAAGAAAGACTACATACAAAACATCAGACGCAGTATGACTGGGTTATCTGGCTGCCTGTGTTTCATTCCCAGCCCTAGCTCCACCTGGTTGAACTACCTGAGTCCCATGTTGAACTCTCACACTCTTTTAGGATGCTAGAGGATGTCCATCAACTGAGAATGGAGTGATGAAGAAATGCCAAAAAGAACAGTTAGAGCTAGGACCTACCCTTCAAAGTTGATTAAACAATTAATTCAGTAATAGCATCTAATGTCTGTCTTCATACAGGCATTTTATCTCTGAGTATCTCATAAAATTAGGCACTTCTTCAGTGTCAGTGCTTTGTCAGCACTCTGCAATCTTCTCCCCTTCAGTCTCAAATCACTTTGAATATTCCCAGGAGAACTTGCCTGATTGGAAGGCAAGGGCATATATACACATCTCAGGCAAACAGACTGCTGGAAAAAGCTAAAGAAGCTACAAAATGTTACAAAAAACAGAATACACATTGAAGTAAGGACATAAGTCAAACCCCTTCACACGTGACTGCAGAATTAAAATACTCAGTTCTGGTTTTCCTTCCTTCCCTGCCCCAACAACTGATTTCCTGTACAAAACATCACTGCTTGATAGAAGGCTTCCTTAAGACTCCTCGAGCACATTTTTATCAAAACTCTATTGCAAGTTGGTAATAGAAGATTTTTAAACATAAATCTATCACATTTCAAGTGAGCACACAAACCATTGTGCCAGTGGGAGTAAGGAAGATTCAATGCCCACCATCTTATGTTTCACTGATCACTAGCTACAGAAACAAAGCTTTATATTCTTTATTACATTTAATATATTTATAATGTAATTATTGTATACATTACAAGAAAGCATTTTTTCATGGGCTTTGTGTACACATCAGTTTTGGATCACATTTACTTCATATCAGTGAGCAGAGTATGGTCATCAAAAAACTACATTTGTGTTAAAGGGTTCAAAGCTACTATTCCAGAATCCCAAGTATACATACTTTAAACTCTATTCCCTTTATAAAATGTTATTTAAAATCACCAGATTTATCTCATCTACTATTTCATACTGTGAACATGGCTAGGTTGTTTTAACATGCCTTTCTAATTCTTCTCTGGTATGGCTGTGAAGAATCTCAGTCAGAATTAGTGGGCACACAACAGCATCTGACTGCAACAGGCTCATTTCTACTGAAGTCAGGTAAGTTTTAGTAAGAGAAGAGGCAAGTCTGCATGTTGTAAACTTGACTGCACACATCCTTTGTCAAATAAACACATCTTTCTACGTTTATGTTACTTCTCTTTGTAGTATTTCAAAAGACCTCCTCGATTTCACACATTAAAAGGAAGAAATAACACATACAATCTGAAAGAGAATTTCAAATGACTTTGCAGTACACAAAAAAAAAAAAAAAAGAAAAGAAAAGCAAAGACTGCTTCCCTACACCAAATTTGCTTTGACAATAAGTTGGTGAATTCTGCAAGCTACTGCTTTACCGTAGCACCAGAAATAATGACAAGAATGTTTATGAGTCTTTAACTCGTTGCAATCTTATTCCTATCTGCAAACAGGCTTAAAAACTTAATATGCTTAATACTGCTCTGTCTTCTTGCAAAAAGGCATGTAAAAGCAATGGAGCAATACATCCAGATGTTCCAATCAGCGTTTTCAATTTACTTCTGTTCATAAACCAAGTGTGAGTTGGAGTTGACTCACACATCATTATATGAGACTTTTTCTTGCTTTTACATATGACCTATTCTATGCAGATTTGCATCACATAAAGAATACTTTGCCAAGACGGTTACTCACAACATCAAAAATTCAAAATCAGTAATTTGGGCCTTTTATTTTTGTTTTCTTTTTACATACAGTGAGTACTGAGAAAGCAATGTAACTAGGCTTTTAGAGTAGCATGCAGTCAATTAATCATGTTTTTATTCTAGCAAATTGCCCTTTTTTTCTCCACTGAGAATTCTGCTGTATAACCAAGATGTTATAATTGCAATATAATCAAAAGAGTAAGGCAAAGTGTATAACCAAGATGTTATAATTGCAATATAATCAAAAGAGTAAGGCAAAGCAAACAGGGATCACAAAAGAGAATAAGTAGAAGAGCTTACCCTTGGGTTGAGCTCACTAGAAGATATCAAAGAGAAGGATCTCCAGAAGAGATCCTTCCCCTCTGGTAGCCAGCTCTTAAATAGGTCCAGGAGGGGTGGAGCCAGGCTCCACCCCTTCCGGTAGCACAGGTGAATTGCCTTCACCTGTGCTCCTCTGGCTGACTCATGGCTCACCTCAGGTGATCAATCAGAGGTTCAGGCCGTGACTCAGCAGTTGCCATACATCTGCCTAATTCTGTCTACCATCCTGCATTTGGACTTGGGGCAAAGAAAGCTTTCGAGATGATGACTAGACTTCTCCATCTCAGCCTATGATTAGGCATAACCTATTTTACATATTTACAACTTATGCAAAATCAGCATGTGCAGATTTTAAGTATGTAAAACTTCCTATGAGGTATTACAGAAATAATATAACATATATATCTATGGATTATATTATATTAGAAATGATAAAATAATATAATATATTGTGTGAGAACGAGGGCGTGTCACCTGAGGAGAAAACAGGAATGCTGTCCAGACTTGAAGAGAGGGAAATAGGAAAGCCAAGGCACCGATGGAACTGAACTTGGTGAGAGATGTTAAAAACAGCAAAAAGGGATTCTATAGGTATGTTGGCCAGATGAGGCAAGGCAAAAGAGAGTGTATCTCCTTTGGTAAATGAGAAAGGAGAACTGGCTGTGACAGATACGGAGAAGGCTGAGGTACTAAGTGAGTTCTTTGCCTTGGTCTTCATTGGCAGCCGGGATTCTTGCATTTCTCACAATGCTGAAGATCGCATCCCTGAGCCTCTAAGTGGGAACTGAGGAGTAAATCCCCCTCCCCCCCCCGCCGTAAGAGCAGAGCATGTCTGAGACCACCTCATGAGACTGAATGTATACAAGTCTATGGGGCCACATGAGATACATCCCAGGGTCCTAAAGGAGCTGGCTGATGTGGTTGCTGAGCCACTCTCCATCATATTTAAAAAGTCATGGCTTTGGGTGAACTCCCCAGGGACTGAGAAAAAGGAAACATTGCTCCCATTTACTAGAAAGGAAGGAAGGAGGACCCAGGGAACTACAGACTGGTGAACTCCACCTCTGTGCCTGTGAAGATCGTGGAAAAGATCATCCTAGAAGACATGTTAAGGCACATGAAGGATGAGCGGGTGATCTGAGACAGCTAGCACAGCTTTAACAAGGGAAGGTTGTGCCTAATCAATCTGGTGGCCTTCTAAGATGGAGCGACGACATCGGTGGACAAAGGGAAGGTGACCAATGTCACCTACCTGGAGTTAAGCAAAGCCTTTGACATGGTCCCCCACCACATCCTTCTCTCTAAATTGGAGAGACACGAATTTGAGGAGTGGATAATTTGGTGGATAAGGAACTGGTTGGAAGACTGTAGTCAGAGCATTGTGTTGAATGGCACTATGTTCAGTTGGAGGCCAGAGATGAATGATATCCCACAGGGGTCTGTCTTGGGACCTATGCTCTTCAACATCTTCATCAATGATATCGATGACAGGCTTGCCTGCACCCTCAGCAAATTTGCTGATGACACCAAGATGAGTTGTGCAGTGGACATGTTAGAAGGAAGGTCAACCAGAGGGACCTCAACAAACTTGAAAGGTGGGCCTGTGTGAACCTAATGAGGTTCAAGATAGCAAAGTGCAGGGTGTTGTGCTTTTGTGTCAGAATAATCCCAGATACATATACAGACTGGGGGAAGAAGAAAAGAAATTGAGAAAGACCTGGGAGTCCTGGTGGGTGAAAAACTGAACATGAGCCACCAGTGTGCTCTTGCAGATTGGAAAGCAAATGGTATCCTGGGCTCCATCACAAGAGAGGTGGCCAGCAGGGACAGGGAGGTGATTGTCCCTCTCTAATCTGCCCTCGTGAGGTCCCATCTAGAGTAATGCACCCAGGCCTGGGGCACCCAATACAGGAACAATGTGGAGCTGCTGGAAAGGGCCCAGAGGAGGGCCACAAAAATAAACAGAGGGCTGGAACACCTCTTCTACAGAGACAGTTTGAGGAGCTGGGCTTGCTCTGCCTGGGGAAGAGAAGGCTGCAAGGAGACCTCATTGCTGCCTTCCAGTATTTAAAAGATTATAACTGGAGGGGAATCAATTTTTAAGAAGGGTAGACAGTGATAGGACAAGTGGAAGTAGTTTTAAGCTCAAGGAGGGAAAGTTTAGATTGGATGTCAGGGGCAAGATTTTTACAGAGAAAATGGTGAGGTGCTGGAACAGGCTGCCCAGAGAGGCTGCCAATGCTCCATCCCTGGAGGTGTTCAAGATCAGGTTGAATGGGGCCCTGGGCAACCTGGTCTAGTACCGGCACTGGAAGTTGGTGACCCTGCCTGTAGCAGGGGTGTTGGAACTTGATGATGCTTGGGGTCCCTTCCAACCCAAGACATTCTATGATTCAGTGATTATAGGACTCAAGACCAGCAGCGAAGCAGTGGCTGAAAGTAGGAGGTGAAAAGCTCGAAGTAATGACTAAATTTGCCTTTTCTTGATCTTGACAGCATCTTGACTCGTTTGAGAATGAATCTATCCTCTCATTAAAGTTTAGAGATGCTCTGGGAAGGTACATTTTCACAAGACATTTCTGACTAACTGACATTAACCTAATTCCTCAAATTCTTGATGAGCTTTCATAGTTGCACTCCGACTTCTGACCAACATTGTTAACTGTCTGCATTTTGCTGTCTGCAAATATGTTGCTTCTTTGGTGGGCACTGATGTAGCAGGGAAAGGGAGTGAGGGGGAGAGCAGAGTCTGCAATATGTACTACTGGCATTTAAAAGCAACTCCCAAACCAGAAAAACAAAGGGGATGGAACTGCATCCAGGCCATCTGGGGATCAGAGAGAAAACAAATTCATTGTGTGAGAAAAAATAATTTTCAGAAGCAGTTCTGTGTGTTAGAATCAAAGGGACTGGTAAACTAAAGCCATTCCACAGTGATTAAATATATTTGCAGTTATATATAATGCAATTACATTTCCAAGTTTTGATTGTGCCAGCAGATCTCTCTGCATCACAGAGAATTCTGATAGAAAATATACATGGCTTTGTTCAAATATTAATGGTGTTTCTTTACAGATACTTCTATGCATAGGTAATATTATGTCACATGTATATCAATAACTGTAATTTAATCCATACAGTCACAGACCC
Organism: Lagopus leucura; assembly: GCF_019238085.1. Taxonomy (NCBI): domain Eukaryota; kingdom Metazoa; phylum Chordata; class Aves; order Galliformes; family Phasianidae; genus Lagopus; species Lagopus leucura. Next base: position 36,023,263 of record NW_024962264.1, on the reverse strand, counting down.
CTTATTTACTGTGAGATGCATGTGACATGGTTTTGGGTGCTAGATAAAATATAAAACTTCCTATGTTACCTCACAGCTTGCAGTAGCCTTAGAGAATGTCCACAGTCTTCTCTGATAACAATTTTGAGCTTTCCATGCCTGAGATAAAGGCACCTTTATTTGTGTGGTCAGCCCCTCTGATATTTGCCTAGACTTCAAAAGAGTCACAGTTTTTGAGGATGAGAAGCTATAGGTAGCCTACAAAGGCTCTTTTTCTTTTGGAATAGATGGAACATTCCCCCGATGTGAATTCAGAAGTGAACTATCTTTCTAAATCCCTTGCTTCTCACTTTTATTTAGGCTGTCACTTGGATATTGAAGTAATCGAACAAAGTGCGGGGGTGAAACTTCAGTCTATACAATTAATGTGTCAGATTCTTTCTTTCTAAAACAGTGCAACTACAGTTAGCAAAAACATATTGCTTGGTGGCAAACACAGCATAGAGAAACATTTAGAAAGCTCGCAGATACACTGAGTATATTTTTACTGTTGATTACAGATACCTGGGTTGAAAGGTACCAGGTAGCTTGCCCAAATGGGGTTTGGCTCACTAAAGAAATTTCAAGGAACTACAATGAGTTAAACCTCTACACTTATGAAGTATATATCATGAGTCTTTTTCTTCATTGCTGTTGTCTGTTTCTTATAATGTTTGGCACATAAAAGCCAAGATTTTATGCCTGGAACAAAACTTAAAAGAAAAAACAATACAAGACCAAACAATCTTAATTAAAATGGCTGGCGTATTCTACACTAAGACATGAACCTTCTTACCACAATACATAGCCTGAATGAGCTGCTCAGAATCCCAAGGATTTCATACAGTGAAACAAAACACTGTGAGGGATTTCAGTACAACAAAAATATTATACTTTCTGGCTTTTCGTCTTGATTTGGGATTTTCTTGTTCAAAATGTGGCAGTACTATAACAGGCAGCCAGGTTTTCCAGTCAACTCTTTATGCAGAACCTCACATGGACCTAATTATCACGAAGAGGTAAAATAATCAAAACCCTATCTAAACCCAGGAAGTAGCTGCCACATCTTTTAGCTGCCACCCAGGTCCCTTTCCCTTTCCTAAACATGTTTTCTTTTCACAGACCACTGTCTGGAAAAATAACCTACATGAAGCACTCAAAAACGAGTAATGAGGGATACAAGCACTGACCAAGGAAAAGAGAATAATGTCATAAAACACTAAGCCAACTCTTGTGTTTTACGAGACTCAACTTCATTGGCACTCATCCAGCATTTTCCTTACAAAAGATGAATCTTATTCACAGCATTACAGTTGCTTCGTGTATGCTGAAAAAAACAAAGGATGCTGAACAAAAAGTTTATTCCATTAGCCTTTGTACCAAACAGAATGAATCACATTTACTTTAACGTACCTGAATCAGAGTTTATATCAAGGCACACATATATTAGTAAATTGTTTTTATTCCTATACACTCCAACGACAGCAGACATGTAGCCTGGTCAACTTTGTTCAGTATTTTATTGGTGTAAATCTAGAGTAATTTCACAAATATTCAAGCACTAGCACAGTCTGGTCCCTGAGGTCAGAACAGCAAAGATTTATGAAGAGCTTTTCTTCTGCGTACTGAAAGAGCAGCTAAGTCTTCTTACTCTCATAGTTCCATCCCATATAAGATTTGAAGCAAAACATCAAGTAGAAAATTAAATAGGTTTTGTTCCTGACACAGATGGCCTTTTGACCACAGCATGTACAAGATTTAAAGCAACTTTGTCTTTGGAAGTAAGCACAGCATAGCTAGGATTTTCTTGGAAAACTGCAGTTAAATAATAGGATCAAAACTACGTAAGGTATTTAAGGAACAGGATACTGTCCTTTTCTATCACAGATACGAGCCGGATCCAAAATGGATTTGAAAAGCAGTTGTTTTATTTTCTCGCACTTTCAATCTTGCATTTGTATTCCTGTTACGAAACTGCAACTCTTTATTTCTTGTACCTGATAGAGCATTCTGGGCTCAATGATCCATTAATTCTAGTTCTGCAAACACTTTCCATAGCAAACCACAAAGCAACTATGCTTTTTTTTTTCTTTTCTTTTTTTTTTAATTCTGCAAAGGAAAACTAAAAGCAAGAGAACTCTTAATGGGGTGCAGTTGGTTTTGATTTCCAAAACAAAGCTGAGAAGAAACATGACCACTTTCTGTGAATAACTCACTACGGAAACCACATGAAGAAGCCTGGAGAACAAAAAAAAGCAGACACAAGGAGAAATAATTTTTAAATGGCCATTATTATATTGAGGCTAGAAATGAGAAAAGTTTACCTCATTTAATCTGTGACACTCTGTATTAAGATTTCACAGTGATTCACTGGAGCTTGGGGAACAAAGAAGTCAGCCCATTAGGTACTAATCAACTCACACGGCAATGTTGCATGCTGTGAGATGAATTTAACCTTAATAATAATAATAATAATAATAATAATAATAATAATAAAATTATTATAAATTATAATAATAAAAATAATAATAACCTAATTCATAATATCTCTGTTGGTCCTCTATCTTACATTTCTCATTTGGGATTTTCCCTGTGATTGATTCAGCTATCTGATGAATCTCTGTTTTAAAATCTGTATTAAAAACTGTTTACAGTAATAAACTTTGATAGCTGTTTTCTTGTTGTATGCATTGTATCACATTTTTTCTTGATCTGACTTAGTTTTAAAGAATATGCTACTGCAAATGTGATCTTCAGGAAATAAACTGCATGACATAATAAAGAAAAGAATACTGTTCTTCAGTTCTTAAGGAAAATAAATGAAAGGTCAACTCCTAAATCAGTAATATCCTCCCTTGATTTTCAGTTTTCACAGTGATAAGATGAAGAAAATTCACTACATTATTTGATTTCCGTATGAAAATGTTGCAATGATTACCTAAGTGGACACGAAAAAAAAAAAAAAAAAAAAAAAAGGGAAAAAAAAGCAAAAGAAAAAGAAAAAAGAAAAAAAGAAAAAAAAAAAAAAAAGAAAAAAAAGGAAAAGGAAAAAGAAAAAAAAAAGAAAGACAAAGGAAAAAATGACATGCCTGGTAACTATTCTAAAAACAGAGCATGTGGACACAGAATCAAATAACTTAAAATTTTCCTTCTGGAATGATGCAGGACTTAACCATGATTATTTTTAATATTTTTTTAATATTATTTTTATATTATATTATTTTTATTTTTCACTACTGTGAAGTTGTATACCCATAACGTCTATGTACAACATCACACTACAATGATTTCTCTGTTTTAAAAGACAGGCTATCCAGGAATTGAAATTACATTATATGTACGATATGTTTCATAAATAGAAAGAAGAATAGATCGCTGAATGAAAACAAGTTTTCTTCGAAGTAAGCCTTAAATAGAAGAAATCAAGATTGTTTTTGCTCTCCATTTTCTACATCAGTGTACCCACTTACTTTTACCAAGTGACGTCTCAGCAAGGGAACAAGGTATTTGGCAGCTGACAACCTTCTGATATCTTTCATAAAATACATGATAGCAGCCTTTTAAATTTGCTTCTTTCCCAGCTTGTTTACTTTCACGTATTTTGCAGACTATCAAAGGTATTTAGCAGGTAATAAAAAATCCTGAATTGTTATTTTTAAACCTGAAGCTTACGCTAAAGTACGTTGGATATCAAAAACATAATCCTACAGCAAATTATTTAATCAACAAAATTGAAAAAAAAATATAGGAAATACAGTCAGGTCATTTTAAATGGCAGCAGATTTCTCATGAGAACAATTAAAATTATAAAGCATCAGGTCTTCATTTTACAATAACATTTTTTAGATTATACGTTTACGTATTTATTTCACTGGGGTTTACTTCAACAACTGTAAAATACTGACATCTTCAGGTGGAACAGCTACTGAAGTATGTAAATAATTGAATGAACTGAATATAAAACAAATTAGCAAGAATTCTTTAAATAGGAAAATTTCTTACATACTTTTAAAAATCTAAATCTTTTCCACTTTGAATGAGATGCATCTATTTCTATATACACTTAAACATTAGTGTTATAAAAATGCCTTTAGCCTTTTCAATGTGTTCTGAATAATGTTGTAATTGATGCAAAAAAGGGTGTGAAAAAAAAACTAGATATAAAATATCCTAGAATTTTTTTTTTTTTAATCAAAGAGTTATTTCTGATAATTTTTCAGAGAAGTTACTTTTTTATGGAAAAAATCCCCAACAAGCCAAGGATAGTTTTCCTTTAATTTCTTATTTGGTTTCTATTGGACATTTTTAATCTTGTGCTCTCTGAATATTAGGATGAGATTGAAATCAATTATGCAGAGTAATTCTGGATATCAACTGGTGATAAATAAAATCTGGCATTGAGGTACCGTTGTTTTCTTCAGTTTTGTGGTGTTTGTTGGAGTTCAATGCCAGAAGGGATAGCTCATATATTCTCTAAACTACTATTAATTTTTCATAAACCTGACTGACTGCAATCTCATGCTGGCTCCTCATCACTTAGATTGACTGCTGAAAGATATCTAACTCCTCTAGAAAAAAATCCATATGGTCTAATGTTACCTTAAGAAGAACTGTAGCAAAATCATAGAAAGAATCATGGTTTGAGTTGGATGGGACTTCTAAGATCATCTAGTTCCAGCTCCCTGCTGCAGACATGCAGACAGGAACATCTCTGAGTCGTCCATCCATCAAAGCCATTTTTCTCCAATTTAGCGATCAGGATGTCCTACGGGACAGCATCAAACACTTTACACAAGTCCAAGTAGATGATGTCAGTTGCTCTTCCTTTATCCACTGATGTTGCAAACAATCTCTAAAGTCTCAGCCTACTTGGAAAAAAATGTGTTTCATTCCAAAATTCCTATTTGTCCAGCAGCAGAGATTTCAGTACATCCACGCAAATTTTAATATTTTTGACAGATCTTTTTGTAGATGTGGCACTTAGGGACATGGTTGGTGGGCGTGATGGTGGTGGATAGATGGTTGGAGCATTTGATCATAGAGGTCTTTTCCAACCTTAACGATTTTATGACAGTGAGAGTACACAGGTGCTTATCTGATGCTTCTGGCATCAGACATTATTGATAGGAAAAAATAGGTTTTTCGTAATAAGGACTTTGAGTGAATTTCATTCTGGATTTTAAGGTATTAATTATATAAGAAAGTACATTAGAGATGGCTCTCATATAAGTAGTAGATGACTAAAGAAAACCTGTTCAAGAAGATCAAGAAAAGTTAACTTATGTCTTCTGGTCATTACGGCCCAACAGATTAAACAAATTCTGGTATTCCTTCTACTTTTTCCCTTTTGCAAAAATTAATGCTTGGAATTTCTTTCTTATTTTTCAGATATTTTTACTTTATAATATTAAAATGAAAAATAATACATAGTATCAGAAACAAGACTACACAGATTATAGACTATTCCCATCAGAGAGTTCAGCATCCACCAGAGGGTGGTGGTTAGCAGAGCACAGCAGTCTGTAAGGGGATACCTGAGACAGGAAGACACCACGAAAGAAGGACGGTTCCTGTGCAGAAGCAGTTAATGTGATATGGTGGGGCTTGCTTGAACAAACACTGCTCAAATTAATAAACCTCTTTAAAACTTATAACAGCTGTTGCTTTCTCCCTGCCGACAAATCAAGAGACCCATCGGCTTTCTTGTTTAGATGGTGTGACTCCTCATAATGAGGTCAGTGACCCCACAGATTCAGGTCACCTTTTAAAGCACTGGTTTGTTTGCACAGCATACCAGCTTCAGTGTTTCAGGAAGGTTCTGAATTCACACAACAAAAATGAATGATCATGAAGATAGCATGTGAAGATTCATCTGCTTATTTTTCAAAAGTTGACTATATAATAATCACTGACTATATAAAAACATTTCTGATCATTCATACTTCTCTGAATGTTTTACTTCCAATTTTAAATGTGCCAGATGGAAGGAGAAAAAAACAATGCAACTATTTTCACATCTGGAGTCAGTTTCACGCAAACATTTCAGAGCTCGGTTGTATGGTAGGACAACATGTTACAAGAGTACTAGTGTTATTTAGGGCTTGGAAGAAGGTCAGAAAAAAAGTCAAGTGCAAACTGTGACTGCTTGCAAAATTTATATGTAAACAGGTTTGGGCATATAAGCGTATATGCAACACAGTAAATCGCACTGCTGAGGATTCAGCAGAGATGCACCCTTCCTAATCCTCAGTGTTGTAACAACAACGAAAGCAACAATGGACTGATACATTATTAAATGCCAATTACAATTAGATGATAATGGTTACTGTGAGTTGTAAATTATCTTATGAGACCTTACGGTTTAGCAATACATGAAGGATAAGATTTAACTACCAATGCAAGAAGAGTATGCCAAAATGTTGGGCAATCTTAGTGTAAGTCAAGGGGGAAAGGTAACTTTTCTGCTCAGACAGATATTCTTCCTAATTTCAAAATGATTTTAAAATGTTCATGAATGCACAAACTATAAAAACCAGTCTTGGACAAAGCTCAACTACCACATGACTACAAAAAAGGCCTGCAATTCTTCAAGGCCTGCAAATTTATTTTCATAGTAGTACTGTACATCCTGACTCACTATTTTGTGTACTATACAATCACAGAACAAGACAGTATCACTCACTCTTTCTTGCTAGAGGGATGATAACACACCATTGCCCTCCAGAGGTCTTCCACAAGTTGCAACTGCCTCAACTGCAAGGTCCTGTAAGGACTTTTGCTGACAAATGGTATCAAGTGACCTGCAATTTTGTGCCTCAATATGCATAACTTAACATACCACCTCTCTTTCTGCACTTATATGAACAGTTGTTCATCATGTTTGCATTTTAACAAGGGACAATTTGTAAGAATATAGTGGCAATGACTACCATGAGTCATCACAGATACATCCCAAATTACCATTTATCACTAATACAGAAGACAATTTATTGTTTCAACAGTGGTATTCCTTCTCAGGAATGGCAGCACAAAGCACCCCCTGCTTGAATTAGCCTGACAGCATGGTCTACCACTGGGTAGAGTCTGTGATCCTATATTACAGTTGCTGATGAAAAAAGTTAGTTAAAAAATGAGGTTTTTCTGAATGAAATTTAACAGAAGTACTCAAGGCTAGATATTGACAAAAGGGGAACAAGAGGGGACATTGAGGGGAAATGGCCTCAAGTTGTGCCAGGGTAAGTTTAGGTTGGGTATTAAGAAAAGCTTCTTTACAGAAAGGGTTGTTAAGCACTGGAATAGGCTCCCCAGGGAAGTGGTTGAGTCACCATCCCTGGATGTGTTTAAAAACCATTTGGATGTGGTGCTCAGGAACATGATTAGTGGACTGTTATTGTTTTATCAGAGTCAGTTTTTCTTCTGGTACACATATGGGATGTAACCACCGGGCTTTATTGTGCCTACACAGTCTCTACAAACACCAAACCCAATACCATAGGAACTGAGAATGAACCAGCTATTTTAGTAGGAAATTTTCCACTAAAGCACAAGGATGTAGAAAAACATCATGGACACTGTAACATCCCTCTGTCAAACAGTCAATTATACTTTCCAGACTTTTTGTAAACATTCTGTTCTTCATCATCACTAATGAAGTAGAAACAAGTGACATGCAGTAGGCATTTTAAAAGAGACGCACAGCCCTATTAACTTAAATCTGCTCATTTAAAGGTCATATATACAACAAGATTGGGAGAAAAAAGATAGCATGAGAAAGTAAGGTTTAATTCATGTGGATGTTCCTGAGCTGTGAAAGTGCAATAATGATTTCAAACAACATATTTGACTCTGTCTGGAGTTTGAAATTTTAATCTCAATCTCTACACTATTTGTTCCCCACTGAGAAGTTTGCTTCATTCATAGCTACATAGCAGGAGTCCCACTTTAGATTGCGTAGTGCCAGTTCTGGCTAGACACTAGAGTTACTGTTCAGTGGTATGACATTTCTACTCTGCAGTAATAGAATGCAATCTCTACCTGAGAAACAGGAATCTTGAATGAGCAATAAACTCTGCTTTGGTCAGCTGGCAGACTTTCAGCATACAGGCAGGTTCCCTGTTTGTTGGGTGGAGGGGTTGACATTCCTCCAGCCTGTGTTTGCTAATAGCTGTGATAATTACAGCCTTTTGCTCTGTATGCAAGGGTAACCTAACTTGATCACACTGTCAATTGCTCTTATCCTCAATCTCATCATTCCCATCTATAATGTGTCATAGTTATACATCACTTTTAATTAGAAGGAAGGTACTTTAAGGGAGAGACCACATTTCTCCATGCACACTAGGGCCTCAGTTCTGATTTTTGGGTGTCACCACAATACAAATGATAATCTATATAACATAAATAACACAAAATTTAATCTCTTGTTAAAAGAGATTAATTAAATGTTTTGTTATATAGTATATCAGCAGAAACAGGTTTTTTTTTTTTCTTTTTTCTTTTTTAAGCAAATAACAATAGGCTTTTCATGACTTTTTTTTTTATTGTCAAGGGATACATAAAATATTTAATTAATCACTGACAAACTGATCAAAAAACATTCAAATCATGCAAACCATATCCAAACTGTGTTTCTTTCTCAATTACTACATAAACTTCAACTGTTAGACTAGCAGATTCTGGTCATAAAAATGACAACAAGAAATTTAAGTATAAAGTACAGGTTTTGTACCAAAAGTTTTAGAAACCTCAATGCAAGCACTTAATTCTGCATTACACCTAACTATAAACGTTCTTTAAAGGCTATTAGTAAAGTTTAGCTTTACTGGAAGTGCTACTCTTCCTGTTTACATATATCACCTAAAGAAAAAAAAAATCAAAGCAATTCCACAAGTAAAGATCTTTTTTCAAATCATCAGGATTTCTAATTTAAAAATAACTCAATTCATTGAAACTCCAAATATTTAATTTGGATGGGGAGTTGGAACAGTTGGAACATTTTCCTTCAACAAAATGCCATGGGAAAAAAAATTACACTGTCCTCACTTTGTATTCATTTCTTTGTTTTCACTCATGTATGAGCAAATCAGTGTGATGTAGCTCCACGCTGCTGCTCATATTTTCCTTGCCTGTGGAGGCATTCATGTTCTGCTTCTGATGTTCATCAAGCCACGGCCCCTCAGCTGAAAAGTGACTACCTTTATTTTCCATCTGGTTAGCTTTTAGAAGGATATGGGAAATTACCTGATCTAGCTTTCCCTGTAGCTGTACATGAGATGTTGACAAGAGCACCAATACTTATTCTTACAAGATTCAAGTATTGACTAAGGCCTGTGGAAACTTGTTCTGGCCATTCAGTGTTAATGATTGCATTATTAGGTTGAAATACTAGCCCCTGTAAACACTGCAGTCACGGAAGGCTGTGTTCAGTCTTCAAAAGGGTTTAATCAAATTGCTCAAAGTCATCACTTAGAATGTAGCTTGCTAGTTGTGCGAAGGCATAACAGACGATGCAGTAGAGAAAGTGAAAATGTACCAAGAGCGCTGGGCTTGCTGTCTCTTCTAGAAATGCACTGATACTAAAAGAAAAATATTAACTCTGAATAAATCTGTGTGCACTTATCTGATCATCTCCCTACAGATGCTGCAATTTTCAAAAGAGAGCCTAAGAAATGAACACAAAACAACCTACTATGATTGGCAGTGATTCTAGGATAGGTAATGATTCTTGGCTTGTATTTCCTCCTCTGTTCTAACAATGACTCAGACAAACAAAATAACACAGGGCACTGGCAGATCTCTAAAGCTAATTTGAGAAAAACATACATATTTTTTCATCTCTTACTGCCTCACATGACCAGAGTTACATGAAGCTTCTTTGTGAGATGTGAAGCATTTTGATGTATCTCTTTTCAGGAGCTGGCCCACACTGTTAGATGTTGCAGTGTTCTGTAACAAGAACTCACTGATAGATAGGACAATAAATACTCTTGTGTATCTGAATGTACATGGCACAACTTAAATACTGTGAAACCTGTTGAAACACCTATCTGACACATGTGAGAAACTACCTAAAAGCAGCCACAGTAATGAATTCTAAGCATTTTTTCTCATGTACTCTCAAAAGAAGCAGCTTCAGAGTCTCTCAAAATAGATCTAAAAGACACAGTTATCTTACATAATCAGTGTACAACAGAGCCAGAACCTCATTCCACACTCCTTAAAAGTTAATTATCCTTATTTCTATCAGAGCAGAAGTTTACTGGAAGACTTCTGATACCCCCAAGTGTTTTAACTTGCTAAATACAGAACATCTAAAACATTCCAAGAAACAGACTGTAAAATAGATCCACTTATTCTCACAAACAATTCTTCTCTTATGTTCTGTGGGGGTGTAGAATACTTGTAATGTTGACATTTGTAAAATCCCAAATGTATACTTTGTACCATACTAGCCTACTCTGCAAGAGTTCTCTGTATGTCCTCGGCTATTTTCAAGAAGACAAAAGCAGTAATCAGTTATCAGAATTGAAAAATTAAAGCAGGATAGGGCTGCTAAATCTGTATCTTCTACAGTACCCCAAGTAATGTGATTGTATAAGAAAACTTAGAAACAATAGTTCACACAGACTGATTTGAATTGGTTTTCAACTAAATGCAAATGAACACTAGATTAAAGTTTTGTTATAAATTTTAATAAGACTTCTTTTTATAATCCTGTAAAAAGCAGGATAATGGCCTGATGAAAAGACTCAATATGGTTGAAAAATAACACAGTGCTCTGAAACACTGGCCCTCAGTGCACTCTGGCATGACAGGACAGAAATGTGGCTTTGTACTCCTGCGCACACCTCAACTGTGCCCTGCATAAGGGCAGTGGAGGAAATGCAAAGAAATAATGTCTATGTAGGAAACTGACAAGAAGTTCTACTTCTATTCAACGTTTAATGGGTTTAAGGAAAAAAGAAAAAAAAAAATCAGTAAAGCTTTGATGACAGGATATAACCCATCATTTCTTTGAGCTTCAATGTCAGAATTTATTAAAGACCCCCTTCTTTTTTTTCCTCCACAAAAAAGAAAATGGAACAGAATAACACTTACTGTGCTATTTTGAAGAGAATGGGTAGGTCCATAATATAATCCCAATTATATTTTGCTTATACAGGCAAAAGTTAGGATGTACAAAATTTCATTTTGCCACCCTCATTAACAAATTCGTACTTTGATTAATGGGAAAACACTACATGAAAAGTGTTGCAGACAAATCTCATTTTGAATCTAGTTTTACAGATCAGTGGAAATCAAGAAGTACTGTAAAATAGGTGACTAAAAACACCAAACTTCTTAGACATCCATATCACAGCCATAATGATAATAATTAAAGACAGGTTGATTCAGATTTCATAACAAGTATGCATTTTAATTGCAAGTTATATAATTTTATGTATTCATTTTCTTCCTCCTCCTGTACTCCAAAATCACAGTCAAATTTGTAAAATATTTTCTACATTATATTCTACAATTGGACAACATATAGCATTCCTGTCTCTAATTCACACTACCATGATGTATGTGTATACATATATATAAATGTTCAAATATATCAAGCCTAACAGCTTCTTTAGAAGTAGGGTTGAATATTCTACCATAATTACAGAATCGTAGAATATCCCAAGTTGGAAGGCACACATAAGGATCACTGAGTCCAACCCTGGCTCCACAAAGGACCACCCAAACAAACAAACCCTCGGGCCCTGTCACCATCCCCAGAGAGCAGAGCTCCCTGTGAGGAACTACAGCTGCCATGAGGCTTCCCCTCAGCCTTCTCTACTCTGGGCAGAGCAAACCCAGGGGCCTCAGCACTCTTCATATGTCTTTCCCTCTAGATCCTTCGCCGTCTTCATACCCCTCTTTTGCACACTGCCTAATAGCTTTACATCCTTCTCAAACTATGGTACCCAAAACTGCTGACAGTGCTCGAGGTGAGGCTGCACAGTGCAGAGCATTACAATCCCTCCCCTCGCCTTGTGGCAGCGCTGTGCCTGATACGCCCCGGGGTACATTGACCCCTTTGGCTGCCAGGGCACATTGCTGATATTCAACTTGCCATTAATCAGAACCTCCAGATCCTTTTCCATAGGGCTGCTCTACAGTCTCTTATGCACCAGTCTGTACATACATCCAGAGTTGCCTCAGTCCAGGTGCATTTACCACTGTTAAATTTCATGTGATTGGCATTCATGCCTCTCCTCTGCTGGGTTCCCCAGACCTGGATGCATATGATGATGAAGGCTTAAAAAACACATTTTCAAATCTCGTATACATCCTTTCTATTTTAAGCAAGCTTATAGTAAAAAAAAAAACATAGTTCTGATGAGGAAGAAGTCACACGTGGTTTTCATTCACTGTGACATCAGCTTTTTATCTTGGACTGAACATTGCTTGATTATATTTGAATGTTCCAGAAAGGGGATTCTATGGATTTCCTATGATACCAGAAATGTTTTCAACAACTCATTACCACCACGGTCTGAGATACCTTTCATAGCATTCAATATTGCATTCAATATTTTCCTATAATCTACAATCCACGCTCCAGTACACCCATGTGAACTGGCCGTGCATAAAATACATCTGAGTTTACTCGTAACAAGTCAATAATTTATTGTTACAAAGAACGTGCCAGGTAAAAGGAACTTGGGGGAAAAAAAAGTTATTCATATGTCAATTTTCTTCTGCTTCTTCTGCTATTAAAACAAATGAGAGACAATAATTTTAATGTTGTCGAGTTTGTTTTTTTAAATAGTGAGTTATATGTCACTAAGGCAGGGTGAAATGGAAGGAAATGATGAAAAGGACTCAGCTACAACGCTGCACGACAAACACAACTTTGATCACTGAAGCTTCAAGTGGTTAAACTGCTCCTCAGCAGGAGTACCTCCCAAGTAAATATTTAACACAATGAAGGATTCTGTTACTGATAGCAGATACAATTTACTACAAAACAAATTTCATACCCAAAATTCACTGGGATACAATTATAGTTGCATAGCACTAACATCTACAGTACTGAGCTTATCTTTTATTTTTTTTCCTAATCCAATATTATATTCTCCAGAAATGTTAAAGAGTTGGCTTTGACCATTACACTCTGGAACAGAAGTTTTGCTTCATAAAGCATTAATTCAGGACAATGAAAGAATAGCTCCCACTTGGCACCGACATCAGAACTCCTGGATAAGGATTACCAATTACCTATGTGCAGAATGTTTTCCAAGATTCAGCTTGAATAGGGGCAAGAAAAAGATAAATAATTGAACACTGCTTTTTATCTAGAGAGCTGCTTGGTTAACAGAAACTCAGCAGCTTCAAAGCTGTTATCTATTGCAACGGTAGCAGATCTCATCTTGGACGGTGCTCAGTCTCTTGACATTCCCCAATGTTTTTGTTTTTATTTTTTAACTATTACAACTTTTGTGCAAATTGAACTCTTTCCTAAGTACTGCTTTCAAATGTCTTCTATCTACCTTTTTATATAGCAAGCCCCCTCTTAAATCAAAATGACAGTGTCAGTATGATTCATTCCTTTCCATTCACAATTGACATCCCAACTAGAAGAATACAAAAGTGCTGACTAAAAAGTACACAATACACTTAAGGCCACAAAAACACACATATTCAATCAGTCAGGCATAATTAGCACAATGTTTAAATAGTTTGAATTTTGCATGCCCCTTCCCAGCACAGGAAAGTTTGTAAGCAGATCTCATAAGCTCACAGAACTACACCTTATATGATTAAAGACTGTGCACAAAAAAATAGCGTAAAAAATCCTAAAATCTGCAAGAAAATGAATTTTCTGTTTCATCTGCAGGGTACCAAACTCATCACACGTACAGAATGTGTAATTACATCCTCCCTCCCAAGTCATGTAGGAGATAGCACACTTACATATTGAAGGAACTTTACAAGTAAGACTTTTAAATTTGTTTCTTCCCTGAGAAGGCAATACATGGAAAAAGTAGTGAATATGATGAATGAACATGATTTTAGCTATAACATCAAAAGATATTTCTGAAGCTCTCAGAGATCTCAAAGCCATCTTTTGAATAATGTGCAAGCATCTGGGATGAAACTGCTCTTTTATATCTATTTGGTAGAACATACTTCCGTATTTTAAAAAGCTTGCATGCAAATATTTGAAGCTTCTGTACAAACCTGTTCTTAAGTACTGTATAAACTGGCACACATTCAACAATGTTACCAGAGATTAATACGATCATTACACATTCTTCTTCTTTCCAGAAATACAAGAAAATAGGTGTAAAATAAGAGAATAAACAGATGAAGAAAAACAAATACACAAAGGAGAGCTTTTCCAAGTTTTCTTTTTTTTTTTCTCATAATCAATTTAGGATCTGACCTGCCTTCACCAGTGATAGCTTCAGGAATAATGACTTACTCTTTCCTGGGATGTAGCTGCAGGTCATTTTTTTTTTTTTTGTCACACACAATAGTGCTTTTCAAATTTTAGGATAGCTTATTACACATTTTGTAACGCTATCAGATGATCGTGTCACCTTTTAGCTCTTTTTGTTCTTGATACATTCATAAACCAATCTTTACTCTTGAGTCGACAGTGATTCTCATGATGGTCTAGGACACTCTGCCTTCTGACATCTGCATGTGTTGACAACCTTTCTGATACTCTACCCATTACTTGTTTGTCCACATCCCAGTCTGGTATACAGACAAGCACACCCACAGAGTATGTGCAAGTTCCTGGCACTTCCAGTAGCTTTTTCCAAAGGAAGAAAAAAACATCCTGGTTAAATTCTCACTGGGAGATCTTAGTCAATAACACAAGCAGCGTTAAATATATGGTAATTTGTTTTCTTGAGTTGCAACATGTTTGACGTGTGCCATTCCTTTCTTATGACATTACCCAGATTAGGGTATTTGGTAGTGCTTGCAGATTCTGGATACTGGATGCACACCCTGGCTGCATCCCCATTCTGTTGCAATATGACTTTGCAATATACTCTTTGCTGTGACCTTGGTGCAAACCAAACAAGCGAACAGCCCTCCAGCTAGGTACTGGCAGAAGGAAAGGTAGTCTCAGGTGAGCATCAGAGCTGGCTGACCTGGCTACCAGAGTACAGGGGTTTGCCAGATAGTGTTACCAGATAAGGGCTAATAAATCCTAGTCTCTGCCTGGAGCTCCTAGTACCACTGCAAGTTGCAGCCAGGGGAGGAGGAGAAAGATTGAGGGCACCAGTGCTTTTACATGACTGTTTTAATTCTTCCTTGGATGTCCATCCTGGGTGACAGGCTGTTATTCAGAAATTGCTTAAATCTGAAGTTATTATTTGCCATCTTCACTTAGGGCTATAGCATGCTAAACTGCGAGGTGTTTGGCATAATGACTATGGTGTTTGACTGCATGCTACAGGGCACGTTTGCTCTAGTGTTTATTTCCTTAAAATCTACTTTAAAAAGGGATTTGCTATCAGAAATTGAATTGTTTGTAACAATGCAGCAGAAACAGTAGCCGATCTCACTGACTGGTCAGCAAGGTGGGTCAAAACACAAAAGATCAGAAAAACTATCTTATTTAAATCTTATACTTGCCCCTATCATAACTTGCTTAACAACGGAGCTGTCTGAGGCCAAAACAAGTCACTGCTAGTTAAGCTGTGGCTCTTGTCTGGAGATGCAGTGGTGCATCAGAACATGAGCAGTTCAATAGAAGCCACAATTTAGAAGGACACTGCTGGGTCACTGAGTCACTGTTTAGGGTCCACAAACAGCGCACTGGAGAACAACAGCAAGATCTGCTTTATTTCTTTCTACCCCTCCTAAATGTATTTTTAAAGAAATATATAGTTTCAGTCAAAGGACATCAGTGTTAAATTTGATAAGTGGACTAATAACAATGACATCCCCCAGCCCCATGAGATGACAACTAGGGTGACAGCAAAGGATATTTCCAGCAATACAGTAACTACAGAGCTCCAGAAACTGCAGCAATATAAGCAGATAGGCAGATGTCCTAGAGGAATTTTCAAATTGTTGTAGAATTGTATGTATACAGAATGCTAAAGTAGGGTTCTTCCAGGTGAACAGGCTGGAATGCCTCTCTTTTCCCCTTTGCCTCTCTTTCCCTTGATTTTATGCAGTTAGCCTCTTGCTGTGCTTATCACTGCAAAATTTCTTAATCTGGTCTTCAAGAAGCAAACAGAATCTAATAAATGATGATTAAATCAGCTCTTCAGAAAATGCAATCCTGCTAACAGAACAACAATTTATCCCATGATACAGACAAGAAAGCAACATAAAAGGATGAAGAAAATTTAAATCAAATCGCCAGATAAACATGTGGCCTACTCACATTTTTTTTGAGTTCATTTGTTCCAGCCTGGACACTGGCACAGAGTTCTCTTCCAGGACACCTACTCATTTTTTTGTATGGTGGAACTAAAGAATTAGCTCAAACTCCACTACACATAACATCTGTTTTATTCAACAGAAGAAATCTTTCATAAACAGTTATTACTGAATAGCTTAGAACTTTACTCCTACAACTACAGTCCATACTATTCTTTTTTTGTTTTGTTTAGTTTTGTTTTAAAGTTAGGTTAAAAAAAAAATAAAAATCCTTCAGCCTACTTGCTTCAGTGGGCAGCCATTTCTGGCAACTAATGTCACTAAAAGGCATTTTAAACTGCTTCAAAGAATATAACACAAACAGTTGTTAAGGGTCCATACTCTAAATCTGTCAAAATATCAAACAATATTTGTCCATGGTATTAAAAAAATTATAAATGTTGAAAATACAATCACTCTTTCTCTAAAGTCCTAATTATGTGAGTTATCTCCAATACAGACATTGTGTACTCTGGAAGACAAAGTGGAGGAGGAGGAGGTCTGCACACATTCCTATTAAAGCCCACTGTCTCAGTGGGAATGCATGCTGCTAGGACATTCTTTTGGCTTCTGAGAGTCAGCATCATCTACAGCCTACTGCAGTAAACTGCAGAAGAATGACAAGAATCTAAGCAAAAGCCTCTATGTGTGCATGTATGCACATATGGGCGCATGTTTGTAGAAATGCAAAGGCAATCAGTCTGAAACTGTTTGAGCCTGAGTTCTTCACGTATTCATGATCGATCTGTTTTTCCTAGGGGTAAAATCTGCACAGAATTAGAAAGACAGCAGTGAAGATAGCACCTTTATATCCACAGCGTGCTGGCTATGGCCTCAGGATACAGGAGACCTAAATTCAGAGACTTGCTTTCTGAGGGGATATAAATCCACTCCTCGGGGCAAGAATGATTTTTACCAACTTTCTCTAAACATATTTGGTTTGATGAAAATGCTATGTAGACAACCAGAGAACTTTAGAACGTTAGAATCGCGCTCCACTGTTTTGATCATGCGACAACCCAGCAGGCCCTGCGTAACAGAATGTGGCATGGGACCTCAGAGTTGTTTGTAAACAACTCAGCACAGACATTTTACATTAAGTGCAAGCATTGGTTCACACTCAAGGAAATAGCTTTTGCAGAATGAGGACAGGGATGCAATGCAAATGCCAAAGAGTTCTGTCCTTTCTCTCAAGCATACTACCCACCTCACTGCAAAATGAAATTCTGAAGCCAAAATAAACTTTCCCTGATACATATGGAAATATATAAGACAAAAAGAAAGGAAATCAAATCTTCCTCACAAGCACTTAATTTACATCCTGATAAGATTTGCATATTCTTGTGAAGTTTTGCTTACCCATCAGCTACATTACAGATAACCACAAAAAAACCCAGAAAGCGCTATCCATCTTCAGAGCATTAAGGGTCTCCTTGGTGCTCAGTGAAACTAGATGGAGTCCACTATGGAAAGAACATAGGAAACTGATGTAGCAAACTTTTGCCAAAGGACAAGGAAATCTCTTGGCACAGTAGACTTGATGACTGTTGTGAGCAATGGTATCTGACACACATAGGGCATCAAGTTTATGATACCTTCCCCCTATTTTTAGCTAACCACTGAGGTAGGTGTGAATCACCAAACTTGCTGTAATTGTTGACAGTAGTTAATGAAGTGGGGAGGAATAGAATTTGCAATGAATTTGTTTGACTCACAATGTTTGTTCATGACCTGAGACATCTCTGAAAGATTCTGACTATAAAAAAAAGTTATAGGATATTAAGAGTTGTCCTGTGTTTTGCTTGGTGTATGAATTGATCTAATTGCATATGAGTATGACCAAACCGCAGCTTTGCCTACAGATTTGTGTTTGTCTCTTTTCAACACTGTCACCTCCATGCCTGCTTTGAGATGCAGTTTAGTTTCTGGAACTGAACTCTGTGTTTTGCAAAACCTCAGAAAACAACACATGCTGTGCTGGAAAAGGTAAGAAAGACTTCAAGCTGAATGATGAGCAAGTTTACCATGAAGTACACCTCCCTGTATTTCTTAAGAATATACCCCATTCCAGCTATACAAACACTAGACCTTATTTCTGTTGAAAAGTCCAAGAAGTTAATAAATCAAAGATCATTACTTTTTAATCATTGCTGGTTAGGACCTAACTAGAGTCCCACCATAAATAGGCTAACAAGACATACAAGGCCTGAGCATATGTCCAAATCATTTTCAGTATGATAAACTCCGTCATCTTTTCAGTATCAATGATAAGAAATCACCCCAAATACATCAGCAATAATCTCAAGTTATCATTTGATATATTTTTTTTTTCAAATCCTGAATTGATCTTACTATGACATTAAGGAGGGCAGGAACTACAAGACTGAAACTGTTTGAATACAATCAAATCCAAACATCATAATACGCTACAGCAACCAGTGTTCTATGGCTCCTGGGTAGATGACAAAATTCAGATATTACATTGATTCAGCAACACCTGAAATACCTCTGATATTACGTAAATAATATACCATAGGCCAATATGTTCATGGCTGAACTCAGAACTGTGTTCTCCTGAAATCAGTAAAGCTGTGGCTTGTAACAGCACCCAGACATAACATCCCTAACTGCGTATTCTCATGCAACATCAAGCATGTCAGCTTGGGTGAAGAATTTTAAAGCTGAGTAAGTCATCTGTCTACCTGCAAATGAAAACTGCGGATTAATTTCCCCCCCACCATCTCTCCTGCCCCTGTCCTCCCCACCTCTACTGGCAGCCATCACAAACAGCTCAGAGTGAGTTTCAGGTAAGCTCAGCTGTGCATGTATTCTGAGTTCTGTCTTCTTCCTTGAGGCACTGTTCAGCTGAAATGAAGTAGACCAATGCTAACCAACAATTATTTCAGCCTTAGTGCATTGCACAGCCCTTGCTTTGCCTCTCCCCTAATTCTTAAGGCAACTCTCTCTCCTTTGCTGCACTTCCAGGGAGGTTTGCCATCTCTCCTCTGAGTCTTGCAGTTCCATTAGTCTTTGCCTAATGGCACCCATTCTCACTATTTGTCCTTGTCCAGCGGCAGGAATCAGAACACAAGATCAAACTAGAATGGTAAGGTTTTTTGTACTTTTCTAACACACTGCTTTCCCAGAAGTCTCTGCTGGTCCCTGTCACACTCAATAGTTGTTTTCCTCCCTCCTCAGCATTGTAACGTATTTATTATGATAGCATTATGAAGCATTCCTGCTCTCAGAGAGCATTACCTAATTTAGTCACTGGAAACTGCTGATAGTTTATTCAAATCAGCAAATTTTTATTGTTCTGTATCAGTAAGTTTGGTGTTAAGGCCCCATATTATCCACAGCATCCCTTCCTCTCACAAAGGATGGACTGTGTAGTGTTTGATTGCGTCTGGCTTTAATCAGCTACTCTGCAGCAGTGCTTACATTTCCGAGATCTCTCCTGCTGATACACAAGAAGCAGGCACAGATTTACATAATGTATTCCATCAAGTTCAACTGGATACAATAGTGTAACAAAACACAATGTAGGGTAATATGGGGATACAAAAGAGAGCCACACATCACTCAGAGGAACAATTTCAATTATTTTGGTAGTTAAAGAAAAATAATGATTGTGCATGTATGTTTTCAGGTGATGATTATGTAAAGCTAACAATATGGATAACAATTATGTAGTAAACAGCAAATACACATGCAGAATCTGAATAAATCTGTAGCTCCCAAATGCTTTTGAAGGTCAGGTCAGTGTAAATGATACATTTTCTCAGAGTAACAAAACCAGACAAGTTTATGGATGAGGGCAATCTTTCAGCACTGTAAATGTATTAGATACTTCAATAGGGGAGGACGGAAGTACAAATATCTCCAGTATGTAATACACAAAAACCTCCATTTGGCTGTGCAATATAGTTGTACCCTAACACGAGTCCTATCTAGCTGTGTAGTTAATTGAGGAACACAGAGTTTTCCACATCCACTCTTACCTTGTGACACAGCAAGGAAGTAGCTTGAGGTAGCAAAGATATTCTTTTCCCTGTGTAATCATCCACTTAGGGCAGCACAATTTGTGAAGTCCACTTTCAAATTACAATGGCAGCTAGTATGCAAAACAAGCTTTTGTTCCTCTGCAGCTGCTGTAGACATTCATTATTTGCACTAGAGGTTGTTTTTTTTATTAATAAAATTGTATTACGTAAATGACTGTAAATGATACAGTCCCCATATTCTGTAATATCTTACTAGATTAATACATTCATACACTTGTAAACTCCAATTTCCATGCAATCTGCACATCTAAGTTGTGAATTTGGCTGAATTCCTAATGCTCTGTATGAACTCTCTTAGCATATCAGAGTGAATGGGACATAATTCTTACCTTAATTTTTATTGCCCTCACTCTTATTCATGGGTCTGGAAAAAAAATAGGTGTATAGCTACTGAATCTTGCAGAGGGACACCAAACCACATTTGAAGTTCAAGTAGTTTAAAGATTGACATTATCTGCAAATTCTGAAGGTATAGCAGAAAATCTATCTATACACTGGTGTGGTAAAATTCAAGTGCAGTAAAAAAAATTCAGCAACACGAGCATTTCATTTGTCTGGAAAAAATAACACTATGAACGGATCAATCCTACCAGCATATCTTCTGTTCTGTCTATAGAAACCACACTGGGATACGTCTTTTGTCTATACTTTCATCTCAAATGTTTGGAAGATGCTCCAATAGAAAGTCTCAATTCAAGTCCCCACCATAAAAGCAAGGATATTTAATATCTTTACACATGCTTTTCAACTTTTTATAACTTTACTTGTAACTGGAATTGTTGGGATTTGTAACATCGCACTGCATGCAAGCCTGTAGGGAACAGTACTGGAAACTATGGCCTAGCAGAGAGATCACTGTAACCCATTATGTTAGGGCACACCCTATAATTAAATTTCCTTAGAAAGATCTCATGAGAGATAATCTTACCACAAAAAATGACGACAAATCACACTTGACATGCCCACTTAACAATTTCCTTTTTGTTTCTCCATTTATCAAAAAGAACTTTCGGCAGTAACATCTTGATAATAGTCATGCTACAAAGTACCAGCAAGAAATTGATTGATACCCATAGTATCAGGGAAAAATTCCAGAATCTTTTCTTATGTTTTTCCTTTATTTTCAAACACATGCTGCTTTTCCATGAACTTCCTCATTTTCTCTCCATCACTTCCCTAAGTGTACTAATGGTACAGTAGAACACCAGAGAATAAAGATGCATTACCACAAAAGAATTTTAAAGTTGCAAAGACAAAGATGAATTGCAGAGCATTAAATTTTACTTTCCTTTACCCATACACTACAGCATAGCCTCCAGTTACCAGTAGGTTCCTGGGGTTCTCCGTTTCAAGAACAATCAGTTTCACTATCTCCTCCACCTATTAGGAGATTAAACTGCAAGAAAGAGCTTATTGAAGATTGCTCTCCTGGGCTATGGTACACACAGCACATACACATTCTTAGCAAAATTTAACTTCCAAAACCTAACAAGTCTCTTCTAAGCATGTACACACCTCTCATGTTTCTGATTTTTTTTTTCAATACACTATTCCTCTATCAAATACTAAATTCTTGCTTTTCAGGATAGAAACAGTAAAGTTTAATTGTACCCCTCACAATCTTTTCAAACTTCCTTGATACTGTAGCCAAACCTATAATATCATTAGCCACGGACAGGCGAAGGTACATGGAAAAATTCAGAGCAAGTTGTTAAGAAGAAAAGCCATTATGCACTACAAAGAACGTTATGATGCAAAGCATCATGCAATTATAACAATAGGCAGCACCATCTTGTTTTTCTGTAACTGATCCTTATGATCCATGTATATTTATTATAATCTATGCAGGACACAGATCTAGATTTTTTTATATGCTTAGCATTTTTCTCTCGCTACACAGAACATCACCTTCAATAAGTGACTGCACAGAGCTCACTTATATTTAGCTTAAATGAAGAAAGGAATGGAAAACCAATTTAATTGAATAAAAGTCTTTGTTTCTGGAAACAAATTGGTTTTGAACAGCACAAAACCAAGAACTGGACAGAAGATAATAAGATTGTGAAAACATTGAATATTCGATTAATTTTAATCTGATGAGGAGTCTGTTTTAAATTCTCAGTATTCACCTAGAGTGATTAAGCAATCTTTTCAGCACAAAAATAATGAAATGAAGGAAGAAAAACCAGACATGAAGTTGGGAGGTTGCACCTCTTCTAATTCAAGACTCACATTTCCTGTTCTACTGAAAGCAGCACCCTGAAGTAAATTCCTCTGCAGTGAAGTTACAAAATAGAAGTTGGCAGTGCTTTGGTGTATTAAACTAAAAATATAAATCTAGCAAACACACTGAAGAAGTATGAAAGAACTGCAAGTTGCAGAACCTTTCAGGAAATAAAATACTATGCACTGGGGAGTACTTCACAACAGTAACACAGAATGGCACAGTACATTCAGTACATTCAATGTTTGCAATAGATCTGCAGCACATGCTATGATGGCACTGCCATTAGTCAAAAAAGGATGCTCATGATATTTGATTTCAGATCAAATTCAGAAATTTAATCAAGATTTCCCAAATACCCTAAAACCCACTTAATTTTCTTCTGCTTCTTTATTAGAAAATAAGTGCACGCTCCTCAGCCATTGGAAGATCATCACTTGACTGCTCTCAGTTTTCCTTGATGCTGTTTCATAGGATAATTTCTTGTATCCTTCCTGCTCATGCATTTTTAACAATACCTGATATATCTGCCACTGTTTCTGTTACTTTGAATCTTTAAAAAAAAAAAAAACAACCAAAAACAAAACCACAAAAAAATTCCACAGATACCTACATAAAATAAAATTAGCTGTGGAGTTAACCTTCTTTCAAGCACTTATTTCTGAATTTTAAAATATATTATATATTCCTACAGTTCTATCATTTTATTAACTAGTTAGCAAGTAAATAACATGCCCAGAACAAACATAAAAAAAAAAAACCAACATACAAATAATGACATATTACAAAATGAAGGAATGCTCATTACAGAAGGAACATTACTTTGTTTTAGGGTTCATAGGAAAGTTCCTGTAACTAACTACTTGATCAACTTTTGTGTATTTCTGATCTGTGTATTTCTTGCTACTTCAGTATGCATCATGTCTCCTGAGATGGGATGCAACAGTCACTTCACCTACCCACTGAACCAATTCCTCTTCATCACCTGTTCTTCCCATTCTGTAACGGAGATTACTTCCAGACATGGCTGCTCCCACTGGTGTCCTGCCAGTTCAACCCAAGGCATGAAAAAGAAGTACCCCTAAACTCCTTCTAATGACAAGGCAATGAAAGGAACTCAAACAGTAGGACCAGAGACCAAGGCATGAACAGGCTCCCTGTGATGCCATCATGGAAAGTGCTTTCAAAAGGGCTTCAAACGCTGTTTTGGTAGTTGCAAAAGCTGCTCTGACAAAGGTCAGCAGCCAGCTGGAAAATGCTGCTGCAAAGACATATGTCAATTAGTGCTATTTACATTTATAGCAAGGAAGGATTTAGAAGTATGCTTTCCCCTCTTGTGTCTGACACCAGACTATGTGGACCAAAAAGCCTCTCACCCCTTAACACTTCAATCCTTTGCTTCTCAACACCATTCTCAGAACAGATTCTAGAGACTCACAGAGTAGACTTTTTTTGATCTATCAAATCAACAGCCTTAAGTGACCTGTAACATCTCTAGCCACTTTGCTTTTCTAAGCTGAATTTCACTCATCCTACTGCAGTCTGCTTCTTTGAGCCCCTTCTCAATATTGGCATTGTGAAGACAGCAAAAAACAAGTATGTTACATGCACATGTCTATTGCATTGTCCAGTACAGGAAGTACTAGGAAATCTACTCTGGCTTACAGTTCCATCTCCAACTAAATGTCAGAAACATTAATGAAAAATTTACCCAATAAGAACAAAAGAAGCATCAAAAACAGTTGAATGAATCTTCACATCTAAGTTACACCATCAGTTTGCATTAAACCATTTTTTATGTTGCTAATTTACACCAACACATACCTGAAATCTACTACCACAAAAAGCCCAGCCTTTCTTGAAAATTACTCTGCATACAAAACTAGAAAGTTACCATCATGTTGTTTCTCCTTTTGCATATTACCAGGTATCAAAAGCTCTGTGAAATGTAGCACCATGCCTACTTGTTGTAGCTTCAAATACATCAAAGTTTTCTCCAGATTCTCAACAAGGCACAAGCATCAGTAACACATCTTCCCCATATCATATATTTGAGAGCAGACAAGACAGTATACAAGACAAGGTATCACGGAAGCTTAGTAGTTTAGCTACCAGATCTAAATTCTTACTGTGACTCACTGCAGAAGAAAAAAGATCAGACAATCACGTAGGACAACACTGCTCCCTGTGACAGTGGCTTAGAATTCTGAAAATTTATTTAGGAAATCCACAGAAATTTGTGGATACTCAACTAAAGAAACTTCAATTTACTACAAGAATAGCAGAGATAAACTTGAATAGCACTATAGAAAAAAAGGAAAATAACAATTATGTCTTATTCTGTCCTGGCTATAACCTGAGATAAACTACTGTCCACTTTTTAAGAACGCAAAATGTAGTTATTGTCTAGAAAATTCAGGATGCGCGTTCTCGTAAGAGGCAGGAGAACAGCACAATACATCACAGCATTTCATTTTTTCCACTGGATAAGTTAATGATCAAAACAGGACTTCATTCAAGGCAACCATACAAACTGCAAAACCCATCAGCAACATCATACAGCATATGTGTAAACAATCACGGTTTAATTAACTCACAACTCACGCCATTGATGCCAAGGGTAAGGAACACAACTCTCATTCTTGCACCTATTTTACTGTTTCAATTCTGATTTCTAGGCTGAATCCTGTAAAAAGAATAGCAAGTAGACTTGTGTCCAAAAAAAAAATTTTACTCAAGTGCAACACTGCTTTTTGAAATTGTGCCACAGGACTCACATTGGAAGTGATGTATGAAGTCTGCTAGACATATGCTGACTGCACCACAGAATGGGAAATGTCAAGTTACGTCTACTTGTTTATGTAGTACTATCACTACGCAAAAGATGCTTTGATAGCTGACAAATGTATTCCACAATTTTTAGTATATAATCCCAAAGCAAGGAGCTAGAAGGAGTCAACTCTTCTTTGAGATGACTTGAAACTAAATAACTAAAATGCTTAATGCAAGGAGCCAGCATGAAAACAACAATTTATTTTGCAGTTTCTACACTATTCTGCAATTCAGGGATGTATACTAAGTGCATTCACCACTCCACACTCAGTAGTGCTCCTTTTTATGCATGTAAGAAATGTTAGATAAGTAAATCCCATTTAAAACTACATCAAGTGTCAGTGTTGAAGTATTCCTTAGGACACTGAGTTCTGCTATGATATATACATACATATAACACATAGATTACATATTCATATAAGAATCCATTGTAACTTGTCATTCAGCAATACCCACTCTGGGCAACCTGTTACGATACTGGATAACTAGAGCCTATTAACAGATAGATGATAATTACTTTCAAAGGAAGTTGCACCCAATTTTGCACAGCATACAAAACAGTCATTGTCAGTCACTCAGGAATTCTGCAAAACAACTGTTTACTTGTAAAACTTCCCTGTTTCTAGAGAAGACACCACATAGCAGCATTATCTCTCATAAGACTGCAAAACATTAACCTCAGTATTGCCCTGCATCTAGAAAAAGGTGTATTCATGAAAAATTCTTAGTTTCTGCCTCTTTCTTTCTATGCTTAAGTTAGCATTTATAATTTAGGACATACAGTTAGTTGTAAATAAACAACCAAACTCAGATGGAAAACACTTGTACACGACAACTCAATCAATGGGTTTGAACAAAAATTTGCTATCAGAACCAGTTTAGAACCATAAACAATTGTTTGGCTTGTGGATCTAGATTTTTTCCTTAAGCATCATTTAAATAAAAAATGGCTCAAAGATACCGAACATAACAGAGATTCCTGTGTATTTATTTCACTACTTAAATTCTCGTGCACTTGAACCAGGCAGTGATATTACAGGATCAACTTCTGAGATACAAGCTGTCATGTTTTCATTTATAATAGCTGATGACATCTGAACTGGACTGTATATTTTTGCATTTGCAATATGGCAGGGATTTATATGTTGCACCGATTTAGATTTTACATGCCAAACACCAACTGAGCATAAGAAATTAAAGCGGTTAGCCAGAGAAGGGACAGACTTAATGATTATTGAAACAAAACAAAACACATACATACACAAAAAAAAGCAAGTTGGAAATAAAAGAAAAAAAGGAGGAAAGAAGAAATCAACAACGCTGTATCACCTGTATCACTTTATGTTAAATCTGTTTTTTCACTCTTCTGAAGGGCTTCGATGCTTTGTACTGTTGTAATGCTCAGGCTATCATTTTCTGAAGCACTTGAATGAACACTGAAGGACAAAGGTATCATTCTGTTTGCAACAAGGTATCCCTGAGATCTTCATTCTGTTGATTCAGTGTCTCTTCAGATCAGATGAATGACAGAAGGTGCATCTGTCAGCAACTTTGCCACTTCCTCTTTATTGCATACTCCCATGCCAATGCTAGCAGGTCTTAGCAGAACCCCTTTAAAACCCATGTCTTCACCACCAAGGCTTCAATCAGAACAAGTTATATTATTTAATGAATAACTCATTCAGATCCTAAACATACATGCTGAAGTCTATTTTCTTCAATTTTGTCTTTGAAAGAAAACTGGAAGGAAATTTACTTCCTGACATTCAGCTGCTTTATTGTTTAGATGACCGAGATTACATTTTTAAACACATTTGTTCAGTTGAGCTATGAACTAGGTTCTTCAGGGAAAAAGAATTATGCAGAACACTAAGGCTGATTAGAAGATGCCTCTTTTCATTTCTGAATTCAGAGCAGACCTGCAATGTTCTAAGAAAGACTGGTTGGAAAGATCAAAGGAGAAGGGAAGGCAATTAATTAGCAGATTGGCACTTATTCCTCTTCAAAAGAAACAGTTTGCAGCTTTTGTTGATAAGAACTACTACCACTACCATATTTTAAGGGGCTCTTAGCAAAGTACCTTAAACTGCAGAGGCATCAGTGTAAGGTTTGTGAAAGATGTCTGCATATTTTAAAATGTAAGTTGGTGAGAAATATCTGATGAGGGAAAAGCCTCAATAGTCTCATTAACAGAGATAAAGAAAAATCAGCATAGAAGGACAACATAGACTGTACTGAGCAAGAGTTTGAAATACTGAAAAAGGATATACCATGTAGCCATGTATTAACTGCTATTTTTCAGTGAAATCCAAGGAAATAACGGTACCATTCCCTTCAAAGAGAGTCTGTTACAAACTGAGCATAAAAAAAAGCCTCATACTGAAGGTCTCACTCCTGACTGGCTAAAAATGGCTATGGGTAACACAAGAAGAGCTTACCTGATTTTATGAACTCTTTAAAGAAAAGCTCCCAGTCATCCTTTACATAGAAAAGAGGCTACAAAGACAATGCATTGACTAAGCACAGGGTTTACAAAATGACAAACCAGGGTGAGATGCACAATCAAGAGACACTTAGTGAAAAATCCTGGTTGGGCTACCAAGCATCAGATGGTGGACAACGCTTACTGTCCTATCCAGCCAACAGACACTGTTGCATACTGTATGAAGGCAGTCTGATGTGGATCAATGAGCCATCGGTCATTGGTTGTGTCCCTGCTGAATGAAAACACCACAGACAGGAAAAGGTCTTGGGTGAGTTTGGTTACTCTCTCCATTACTTGGCCAGATTTGCTATTTGTAAGAAGATCATTAATTTAAAGATTATTTTGGCTCACCACAGCTTTCAAAACTGTCAGGCTGAGAAACAGCAGGCTTTTCAAGAGAAACACTGAAAAGTCCGGGTTGACATAAAATACGTTTTTGTGTTGAGCTGTCCATGAGGAAGTATATTTGACACAGGAAATCCAGCAATAAATGTGCAAATAGACAATTAATTGGTCAGTATGCAGTCACTTTTGAATTCAAATGTTACCTTCTAGTTACTGTCAAAATTAAAACAACATTGGGTTCAGAAGCCTATGCTAGAACTGTCTAGATATGAAAGCTCATATGGGCAATAAAAAATTCAGTATCCCCCTTGCATTGTAGGGTCTGTACACCTACAGGATCCATATAATTTGCATCTGTTGCTGATAGTGGTCTTTTCAGTTTAGGTATCTAGTTTAAGGATCAGTAGACAATTAACAATTGATAACCAGCTCAAATAGCTCACTTGATATCTCTGTCTCTGAGGCACACTCCTGCACTGTCAGTGTCTCAGTTCACTCTCTCAGCTACGCTGAACAATAAATCAAAACAGTGGCAGCTGCACTAACAACATCAATAAGAAAAAGCCTTCACTGCTGCCTTAACAGAAATAAATCAGCATTTATTGGCCTGGTTTCTTTTAACATTGAAATCTTACAACATGTTCTTAGAAACAAATTATTAAAAGTAGATAATGTTCCATAATGGTTGTGAATTACTGCCTAAGTGGATTTTAATAATTGAAAAGGGAAAACTTTTATCATTGCACACCAGAACACTGTCAAGAAGAAATGTTGGGGAGCTGAAATTTCCTTTAGTTTGGCTTTGTATTTTCATTTCAGTAGGATTAGAGGGAATTCTGGCTCTTTTTTTTTCTTCTAAATAAATTATTTACACTACATATTGGGCTTCTTAAAACAAATAAATCACAAAATACAAGGTAAGAAGCAAATTGGTTAAAGAAAGGAGAAAAAAAGAGAAAAAAAGAAAAAAAAGAGCACCCAGACAGTCCAAGAGAAGAATCATGAAGAAATCAAAAGGCAACAAGCGCATCAGGTCCAGAGCTCCACTCCAGGAAGTGGCAGATTGCACTGAGTGCAGTGGCTTGGAGGCCGAGGCATACGTGTGCATGTCTTCCTCCCTACTGGATGGAATCAATATTCCTCAGTCATTAGAACAGACCAGCTTTAACTTTAGTGCCATATGGCCAGAGAAAACTTTTCAGAACCAGCTTTCCCAATTGTTAATGGGAAAACATGAACTGTCCCCAGCTATACAATTTTTTCTTCTTCACCCACCAATATTTTAACGTTTGTCAACATGTATTTCCAGTCTTTCAGGTTCTTTACATCCTTTTGGAATTTTGCCAGCTCCTGCACCAGAACCCTTGTCTGAACGACTCAAATTACAGGTTATTGCCACTGGACCAGCCCCACCAGCTGCAAAACGAAAGACTTGTGTCTAAACAACTTGGTATAATCACAGGCCAGTTAAAATGCAGATATGAGAATTAAAATGCAAGCAATATTGGTGTC
This sequence comes from Lagopus leucura, assembly GCF_019238085.1. Classification (NCBI taxonomy): domain Eukaryota; kingdom Metazoa; phylum Chordata; class Aves; order Galliformes; family Phasianidae; genus Lagopus; species Lagopus leucura. The sequence continues at coordinate 35,993,361 of NW_024962264.1, read as the reverse complement.
ACTGTTCATGAAGAAAATAAACATAACTGAAAGAATGCAACTTGGTCTGATTTAAAATTCCTCTGAACGCATGCCTCACTTTGCATCTCTCATTTATTTTCTCTCTGCAAGCCACTCATTTTCTTATGAATCTTTCTGTTTCACAAGACAAGAATCATCCCTTTTAGAAAAGAAATTTAAAAAAAAAAAAAGAAAAAAGCTTGGATTAACCAGGCTTTACTAGCCTTCCTTCATGAATAAACAATGAGCTTTTCCAGAACTGCAAAAGAAATTCATTATGCACAATGAATATGTTGCTTTGTTGTCAGACAAAAAACCTAGTGCCATATCAAAGCACTTTGTTCTATGCTGCTTTTACCTAGTGCATTTTTTAAATCTTGAAATTATGGAGGGAGAAATTATCCCGGGGCCCCCCCCCCCCCACCTCCGGGCAAATGACTGAAAATTCACCACATAGCTCTCTCAAAGATTACAGTGAAACAGACTACATGTAGCACATTTGCCTGGCTGAAGCTCTTGACACTGGTGTGGATTTGATCAAAATAGGAAGGTGCTTGCTTGTTGTTTTAGCTTTGGATCTTCAAAAGAGATGTTCTCAGATTCTTCATGACCTTTTCTTAGCTGACTAAAAAGGGTGAGGCTTAAAAATGTCAGTAATTTCAGTCAATCAAATGCTTTAAAAACAAGAAGCCATACTTCATTCTGAATGTTAATATCTGTCATTAAAATGTTCCCTTTCTGCTTTCAAAATATTTCTTAGCCAATAATAGGTTTCCACTTGATTGTCTCTTTGAAAGTCTGTAGAAATGTCAAATCTAATACAACCAGAATCTCACATGCCATTTGCAAAAAATTCTTCAGAAATTCGGAATGGGGAAAGAACAGAAAAATACAGCCATCCTGTTTTATCAGAACTCCATATTGCTGTTTTCCCACCCTACAGTATCTGAGGAGCAGAAGCCATAATCCTTGTTTATGTCCTAGAGCTTGAAATACAAATGTTAAATTCAAATGACTAGATAGCAGTTCAAGTGCATTGGTGAGACTTCAGACTTCTCAAAGAATTGATCTCCTATTTCATACATTGTATTCAGTGCTCAAGATGTCTTTCCTACTGATACATTAGTACTATTAACATGCCATGCTTCACAAAACCTCTTCTTATCATAACCAAATGCTTATGACAAAGGCAATGGAGAAAAAGAAGCTAACAGACTCAGTACTGTTGAATCATTTGCGATATAACCAAAGCTATAATAAAATGTGATTCTCCAAATCACAGGGGCAAAGCACATTCATAGTGATTCTTCAGTTAATAAGCTATTTCTGGGCTATGCAGATCAAAGTTACAGTATGGTTAAAGGAGGACTGAAATAAGACTGATTAGAAATCAATCAAATCAGATTAGAGTTACTGATAGCACAAATTTTACCAGAAAAGCCACACATCAGAAAACCTGCTTTTCTCTGTTACGTTTAACTAATAACTACTTCTACAGGGAAAAAACATACAGCTTTCCTTTATTATACTTTTACACTTCCTATTTTCTAGATCCATTTAGTCATGTACGATATCTGTACCTCTTCCTTGTTTCTCCTTTTGTCCTTACATAAACATTCGAAATTTGTGAGTACTGCCTTCTTTCAGATCAGTTACTTGTGTTCCTTAGTATACCTCCATAATAAAAGCAAGCAGTTTCCCATTTTATTTGTTTGTTCGTTTTTTGATGTGGCACTAAGCTTCTTCTTAAGTAGTATGTGTAAGATATATGCTAGAGATGCATGTGGTTTTCCTATTGATTGTTTGATTTAAAGCGGCTTGCATGAGTATTACTAAAGCTCTTCAAATCACATTTATGCCAATGCCACAAATCATTTCCAAATACACTTTAAGATGTTACAATATAACCAAACATCTTTCAGTGAATATGCCATTAAAAGTTTAAGCTGATCACTTTTATTGAAAGAACACAATCACCAGCTAAAGACAGAGTGAGTCGATTACTACTCCTTTCTGTGTATCAGCTGGCATGGTCAGCTTTCCTATTCAGTATATAATTCTGAGTTTCAGAGACTAAGGACAAGAATTCTTCACTGATGTGATGCTAAGCACACCTCAGCAGGATTTGGCTAATATTTATATTCTTGCAGCATTGTTACTAGAAAATGATTCCACGTTTTTAAATATCATTATGGACTCAGACTCTATACGATCAGTAAAGAATATGAATTAGACTGCATTGTATTCAGAGGAATACAAATAAGTTTGACTTGCAGTTCTGGTAATTTAATAATTGAAGATAATAGAAGACAATCCTGACTTAAAATTCCACAACAACAAGATACAACACAAACTAGACCCATCTCAGGCTTACGTGCAAATTTATTACCATATCACATCCATTCCCCACTACCTGATCAAATGCTAAAGCAAGAAAAATGTCCCAAATAAAAGAAATAAAAGATAATTAAATAAATATACATCTACAATATATTTCAGGTGTCAGATGAAATGCCGTGAGACTGTCTTTGCATCAAAAATACAGAATACAGAATAATTTTCTTTAATGAACTATGATTTCCAAAAATGGAACTCTGTACTTATACCTACGGTTGAGTTGTTTTTAGATTGGACTTTAGAAATGCAGCTACTGCATCGTAGCTCTAATTTTCTTGTGGAGTGCAGACACCATAGCTAGCATTTAAATTGTTTTTGGCATTTTGCTTCCTTCATTTACTGTAAAGACAACACATGTTGTACATAATACAACATAATGTGCATAATATAAGGAAGAATTATCTGTTTAACAGAAATAAAATCTGAGAGAATGCTCATGGTTTCCACCTGCACAAAATATTTAGCTTTCAGCAGCATGCTGTCTATAAGGATTGAAAGGTTTGGAAATATAGCGTCTCCATAGGACTGTAAAGCAATGCTATCATTGCAATGAAAGTATTTAAGGAGCAGAAAGAGCTGCATCTGGTATTCCTAAAAATATGTAAGTCTAAAATGCATGCTATGAAAGAAAATTAATACTTCTAAAAGTATTAAAAGACATCAAAAATTGAGAAGCGTTAGAAGAAAAGCTGATATTTGTGGTGTATTCTGCATACCTGCACCATGGTTGCACTTCTTCAGTTCTCTATTTCCTGTAAACGTACACTAGATCAACTCAGTGTTATTATTCAAATAACATTTCCTTTATTTACAGTCAAAGTAGAAAGACATCAATCAGATCCTGTTGTTTTTTTTTTCTATGACTAAGTAATTATGCTGTAATTTCCCATCATTTGCGTTCTCAGACACCTTCCAGAACCAAAATAATAAATATGCTTTGTATAAGTGCAGTGCTGAAAAAAATGCTTCTTTTTTAGGGTTCAACTTTTAATTATTAAAAAGTAATATTGCCCATTTAATTACACAGAAAACAATTTCCTTTTAATTGTTGCCTTGTGACTTCACACATCCTTAATACTACATAATTGTGATCGCTGCTGATATAGATAATTTATGCATTAATCACTGATGTAGTTTCATTTAATTAATTCTACATTTTGACCACTCATGTATCTGATACTGGACTACGACAAAAATCTGTAATGTAAAACAGAGAAAATCCTATTTCAAAAAAAAAACAACAGCCTGAAGATTGGATGCAGGCTAAGAGATATTTAATACTGATATTACACTTTAGACTCTACCTTTTTATATTTCACAGTGCTTCTCACAGACTTATTTCCCTCCAACCCCCATTCCCGCTACCAGCCTCTCTATGCACAAGAAGTGTTGATATACACTTCCCAGTATCAAAGAATGAAGGAAGCATCTCATCTGCATGCAAACCTGACTTTATGTACTGTAAAACTTTTCTGTAAATTTACAAGTGTAACTATAGCTGCCAAAAACCTTTACAAACTCTTTACTCCTCTTTCATCAGTCACTGCCTATTTTGAGCCTAGTGTCATTATCTTCAGCATTTCTATTATATAGATACTACATGTTATGCTGTCTAGTACAGAAAGTGGACTGTAGCCTTGGTCTAGGCAGAAATATTGTTGCTGGATAGAAATACAACAATCAGAAGTGATTTAGCTGAATGTAGATTGAATAATTATAATGAATTCTTGCATTTCTTCATTATTTTCAAAATGCCTCCTTCTTCCTCTTACTGAGCAGTGGGAAAATTTGTTTCATAATTGCTGTAGTTTTTAAAAGGACTCTAAGCTGACAGGTATTTTAAAATCAGTTTCTTAAGTGTTCTGAATACTATTAATTCAGACAACATAGAAAAACTAGACTACATTTCATAATTCCCTGGAAGAAAGAAAATGAAATGTCGTCATGAGACCTTGAGAAGACTGACCTACAGTCTGCTGCAATGCTGAGAGCAATCACGTTACTCAGACGTTCAGATTAGGCTCTTTCTGCTGTGACAGCGCTTCCAGAGTGCATGCACGACTGAACCTTCAGAATGGATTTTTAATTTTTTCTTTTAATGTGGACCATTTTGAAACAACTAGGATTTGACTTAAGAATTCACTATGCAGCATTTTTATTTCTGTTATAAACACTAGCACTTGTGCTTGGAACAGAAGTGAAACTACATCTATAATTTCATATTAACTTGATCAACAGTGCTTTTACAGTAACTGATCAGAAATAAGGAAGCTTTCTGGATCTTAAATTGAGGTGAATAGCTCCTCACACTGGAGGAAAATAAAGCACCTTTAAATATTCCTATCTGGGATTGTATAGCAATTTCACAAGTGATATGTTATATACTCCACCTAAGTCCATTTTTCTTTACTTCCCCTAGCTAATTAGTGATTAAATACACACCCCTGATAGGGCCCAAGCTTATTCCCATGGGAGCAAACTGTGGAATGGTGACATTTATACAAAGGACTCAATGATCCTTACAGGTCCCTTCCAACTTGTGATATTCCATTATTGTTTTGTAGGACCATAATGTAATACATTGTAGATAACCTCAGAGTTGGAACAAAATTCTGGAAGTGTGACCAAGAAAAGCACACAGCCGGAACTGAAGCCTAACTCCACCAAATGTCTGAATACCAATCTCTCATTGAAACCAGTTGGTGTTATGGCTGTGAACCAATTGCGGACCCCAAAGCTATTTTTAGGACTTCCCATCTGGTTTTTCTAGATTTCACTGTAGAAAAGCACACTCCTCTTCTAGAACTTGTATCAATCTGCCAACTCCACAGAATCATACAATCACTCAGGTTGGAAAAGACCTTAAAGATCATTGAGTCCAACCATGACCTAACCATACTATCCTAACTCTAACAATGACTTCAAGTGAAACTAGATGTTCTAGACAGATATAACTACAGAAATAAAGGCAATTATAATTTTGCATAAGCATTTTTCAAATGAGAAACACTTGTATTTTGGTTAAATACAAGAAAACTTCTACTCTGATCAAAGAAGTTTACAAGCCTGTAAAGAGACACATGGCTCCTATATACAAAATTATGAGCTGTCCTTTGGATTTTCACTAATAGGTTAATTGCTGATGATGATTGTCACATGTACAATAAGTTACTTATTGAAATGTGATCTTGTATCTCACTTGGTATGTACTTATTAGTTTCTGTGCACTGACACAAGTGGAAATACAAATAATCCAGACTTAACTATTACAGAAAGTAGTATCCAAAAGAAAACGAGGTAAGTTAAAACTGTTCTAGTTTTCCTATGATGAATCATCTTTAGAATTCCCTTAATTTCTCCTCTTCCTTAAAAAGTAAAAATAATTAAAAGAAAAATACAGTGAAAAATTTAAGTTTGCTAATGAAGGCAATGCAGATCATCACAAGAAAGAAAAATGCCTTGGTACAACTGACCTGCTTCCAGTACTGTATTACTAAAACCAGTACCTTTGTACCCTTTGGTTGCTTTCTTTATTTGTTCTTCTGTGCTAAAATAACTTAGCTCTAATTGAAGCCAAACAAGTGGCTTCTCTCATGGAAGAAAACTGCAGACATACCATGCCCCCCCATTGGGAAGATACCTGGAGTGCAGCAGCAGTGTTTTATACTAGTTCATCACCTGTAAGAAACCACTATTGTAGTCTTACTCCCCTTGCTCTACTGGATCTGCAGTGCCAATGAGCTTGAAATAAAAAAATACACATAGGTAGACCTTACATACATAGCCCTGGGCTAGGAGCATGCCCCAAGTCTGTTCTGGCAGCTTAATTTTGTACAGAATTGAATCTCTTGTTTTTTAATGCTCTCCCCTCCTCCCTCCCAGCTTAATTCTAAAGGATATTTTGTAGCATCTGGGGACTCACAGAAGCACATTAACACCTTAACAGCCACTCCAGGCCTTCAGTACAGTGTACATTCCTTGACAGGATTTGTTCCTATCTTCTGATAGCAGTAGGAGGCTTTGAAATTAGTTGTACAACCTAAACAGTGTTTCCACAGGAGCAAAACAGAAAATGAAAGGTATATTATTCAGACACCAAACCTTTAAGTACAGCTTGTTCTATTAGACATACCTATCTAGCTCATCAGATCAATACAACAATTTGTTTCGAGTTTTTAGGGCCACAGAATAAAATTAAAAAAAAAAAAAAAGCCTGGCAATTACAGGTGTAACAGCAAAACAGTGCAAGCTAAAAGCACATTCACCTTTTCAGCCAAACTGCATTAAAGTGAAATGCAATTGGTGTTTCATTAATTGCCACTGACTTGCTAAAATGTAAACTGAAGCACTCGACTCCATCATCTGTATACACCTTAACCATGCCGGTCACAACACAGTCCGTATAGCTGTCAATGCAGTTCTCAACAAGCACACTATACCAACACTCCCAAGAGTTTATGCTGCTTCACTGAACTCCACCAAAAAACACCTTTCTACAGGAACAATCCTACTAAAGCAAACTTTTGGCTTTGTAAAACTCAGGTTGGACTCCTGCAAGGATCTTTGCATAATCTCCCATAAAATCTTAGCAAGTGTAAAACCTCACAGTTTTTTCAGCTTGCTCTGTAGCCAGCTCGCTCTGGCTACAACGTATCCCACGTATTTGTGTTAAGACAAAGGACTACAGATAAAGGATACAACCTTTGGCCAAATCTAGAATTCTTAGTCTCGAAAAAGCTCATGTGACATGACATGATAGGATTTGCAAGGTAACAAGGACAGGCTGTTGATTACTCGGTAGAGAAGAAATAAAAAGCAGCAGAAAAGGGGCAATGTTCTGGATTACTGACTTTTTTACTGACTAAAGAAATGCTGAACTTTTTTAAAAAACGTAAATTAAAGTAACGTAAGTGGATTGTTACTGATATCTCCTTGTTAATCTTCAAAGCTGATTTCCAAAATGTTGTATCCTAAGCACTTCCAAAACAAGACTAGATAGAAAGTGTTGTAACATTTATAAAGATGATAAAAAGTCTAGCTGAGTGAAACAGAGATCGCTTTTCCTTACTCCTTCCTCCTCTGTTTACCTACCTGTTTTTGGATTTAAGGATTCACAGAATCACAGAATTGCAGGGGATGGAAGGGACCTCAAGAGATCATTGAGTTCAACTCCTCTGCTAGAGCAGGTATCCTAAAACAGTTGGCACAGGTAGGCTCTCTTCTTCCAAAGACACAAAACACCCATCTTCATATATAGTAATAGTCAAAGATGATAGCTTGTATTTTGCTGCGATCACTGCGATAAATGAATCTGTGCTAATGCAGGAAGGTGAACTTCCACCACAGATGCTACATTCCTGTCAATAATGCATCAGCCAGGAAGGCAGGTGACTTGGACTCCCCTTGTTTCCACTGCATGGGGAGTTATGATCTGTCTCTGAGCAGCTTAATTAACATTCCTTTTCTGACCATCTCTCTATTCCTTCATCTCATTTATAGACAATTATATAAGACATAATATTAATGTGGCAAAATTATTCGATGCTTTCTCCTACTCACAACAAGAGGCAATGGGTACAAGGTAAGTTGCACTGAGAGAGATTTCATCTTTATATGTGTGTGTGTATTTATATATTAATTTATTTTTACTGTAAAAACTATCAAGCATTGTAACCACCTCCCCAGTAGAGTCTGGAATCTACATTACTGGAGGTTTTCAAGATGCAACTGGACTGGGTATTGAAGAATCTCATCAAGGTTTCTATTTCCATAAAAGGCTGGAGATGATTTTCACCTGGCATGTTCCATGATTCTCTGTGACTATAGAAATGGAAATTTTAAACACAACTTAATGCCTCTCTCTCTCCAATTCTTTGCTGGTATAACTGACTCCTTCTGTATGCCTGGGAGCAAATGTACATCTGTGGGTTCAGCACCACTAGAGTAAATCCAAGTAGACTAAGTATTCTTCAAGGAAAGGAATTTGTTTTAATAAAAAAGACTGAAAGCATCAGGACACAAATTTTGCTGTCAAAAAGACTCTTCATAAACAAGAAAAGAAAAAAAAAAAGTAGTTAAGCCATCACAAGCAGAGCAGCTGGTGTTTTAAATTGATTCCCTCTATCAATTATTTAATTTATGGTGACTCTGGTGGGGAGCTCTGAGAAACAAGAATTTGCAAGATTTTAAAGTATCCAGTCTCACTATTTTGATTGTTCATCTTCTCACTTTCTTAGTGCACCTTTAAAACTGAACTGAATTTCTGAGGAAGTTGCTAACTATCTTGTCTGCATTCAAACTCATTTGGACATCTTTCCACAGAAACGAGTTTATTAGATTAGAACAGTCTCAGATTATTACACTTCAAAAGGTAAAGAAAATGCCTTTACTGCCATAATATAGCAGTTACTGCTATGTTGCTATAAGCTGTGTCTTCTTTCTGAGAAGAGACAGAAGTGTGAGCTTTGGATCAGTAACAGCACAGGTACTTTCTTTAACAAATGTGCAAATTTAGTGCTGTGAAATCTCCCAAATCTGTAGTATGTAACAGATAAATCTACTACATCAGAAGCAAACTGAGCACAAAACCAGGCATGCAGGGCAGCAGCAGCACAATAGTCTTTATACAAACAATTGCACTAATGAAAGCAAAACAATGGTCTTAGTTATCTACAAAAGGCCTGGTAAATAGTGCCTTCAAGGGATTTTCTAATCATAACAATAATATTAATTATTTCCTATGGCTACGAATAAAATTTCAGTTTTCCTTTACTGATTAATGCATTTAAACAGAATATTTTTACCTGTACTTATTACCATTGCAATCACCATAAAATAGATTTGGATAAACCAAATACAACTGTACAATTTTTATGAATTGGCAAAGACAGCACAGAAAAAGTACTGCAATTCTTTGAGTGGCAACCATGTAACCAAAGCAACAAAAAAAATGCAATTGAAGAATAAGAAATCTGAATAAACTTTAGAAAAGTTGACAACATTCTTTTGAAAGGTAAGAAACTAGCATAGACTTGAAAGAAAATGCTGAGAGTCCTTGGTTCACATATTTGTGATTTGCATTACAAAACAGTATGTTGTCTGTTATGTTGTTAGGTGTGCTATCTGGATGTTGTCATAAGTCACAGAAACAAATACATTATATAAAATATGTAAAAAAAAATAATTCCCAAAGGATGAAAGTTTATATAATGTATTGTCGTTATTTCATAGTATTATTACTTACCAATCTTAAAGCTGTATCTTTAAGACCTCAGTGATATAAATGTCAGTATTTGGTTTATGTTAATGAATATACTTAGAGTTGTGTTCTTTACTTAATAGCCTTGCATTTAACGGATATAAACAACACATACTTATTCTATACAGCCATAGCTAGGGTGAAGTTAAGGGTTCTCAAAGCCCTGCTTGGGAGGAGCAGTCCTGTGTAAATAGAAAGTGGGCTTTTAACAGCTCATGTGATTGGTTAATGAATGACATTACAATAAGTCTACTGTTTGGAAAACCTTGAAAAGTGTAACTTCCTGGTATCTAATATGAAGCTCTCTGTGTTTAATGACAGTGAAGTCAGAAACAAGGAAGGGGTGTAACAAAGGGTTTTCAAAATAATCTAAAGAAAACAAACCCACAATCAACCCAACAATCCAAGTCCCCCAACATATTAAAATAAATAAATAGAAAAATATATTAAAATAGAATCATAAAATCACTGAATCATAGAATGGCTCGAGTTGGAATAGAGGATCATCAGGTTTCAACCTGCTGCCACAGTCAGGGCCACCAACCTCCAGATCTGCTACTAGACGAGGTGGCCCCCTATCCAGCCTGGTCTTGAACACCTCCAGGGATGAAGCGTCCACAGCCTCACTTGTTTCAACACCTCACCACTCTCAGAGTAAAGCACTTCCCCCTGACATCCAATCTAAACCTTCCCTCCTTGAGCTTAAAACCATTCCCACTTGTCCTATCACTGTCTACCCTTTTAAAAAGTTGACTCCCCTTCTGTTTATAAGCCCCTTTTAAATGTTGGAAGGCAGCAATGAGTTTTCCTCACAGCCTTCTCTTCCCCAGTCTGAACAAGCCCAGCTCCCTCAGCCTGTCTTCACAGAGGAGGTGTTCCACTTTTCTGACCATCTTTGTGGTCCTCCTCTGAACCCTCTCCAACAGCTCCACATCGTTCCTATATCAAGGGCCCCAGACTTTGATGCAGTACAAGTCTTAGATTTGGTTCTTAGATTTCAATTCTGAATTCCAGAGGAAGCAAGTTGGATCGATACATTCTTATGTTTATTCATTAGAGAGTCCTGCATGTGATTCATATTAACAGGAAGAAAAGTTAGAACGGTCACTGTAAGCCTACAGAACTTCACAGCTAACAGGAACTAAGTTGTTACTGGCATTATGCTGACACCAGACTTCCCCATCAGAGGCTGAATTTCATTCACTCCTATACTAAGCATCACAGAAAGAAAAAAAAAGAAAAATGTGTTTCTCTTTGTACATATACAAAGACAGCTGGAAAAGACTTTGTAATGATTAAAACATAAAATTTACTTTTAAAAAAAAAAAGTCAAACAAAGCTGTATCTAGATTTTAAACTAGATATTCCATGAAGCTTAGCTGCACTTTAAAGCTTTTGTGTAGTCAGCAACATGATCAGGTTTTCCATGCATACCATGTGTCTTTGGTATCTCTAAAATGTCAAGCAAGTTAATCACTGCTCTCAACAAACATTGCAGTGCTGCTCTCCTCATTGTTCAGCTGTATGCTCTAGAACTGCCTCCCCGCTCTGAATGTTGCTCAGAAGTGAGTGGGGTGATATATACCAATGGTGCACCCAGCAGGCTTGCCCTGATGCTTCATGGGCATGGCTGGAGTGTGCCCCTGCAGTCACAGAGCTGGAAGTCAGCTTCAGGTTTCCTGCTGCAATGTCTGCTCAGAAATTTGGGATTCTTCCCTTTAGACATAAAAAGGACAAACTACAGAGTTACACGGGGATTCAGAAAGGTTAGATAACTTAACTGGAAGCTCCTAGTCCCAGTACAATTTTAACTAAGCATAATGGATTTCTAAGTCATGCCTCCTTACGCTAATGCATCAATTTAGTTCAGCTATGTCAGAGTGGCAGATATGTGAGCGAGCCTGGTATGGAACCAAAAGGCATTAAAGCGTAACTAATTTGAATCTGCAATGTTACAGTTCTTGAATCATTAACACATTGGAGAAAGCTACTACAAGGTCAGACAGGCTTATATCACAGAATCACAGAATTGTAGGGGTTGGAAGGGACCTCCAGAGATCATCGAGTCCAACCCCCCTGCCAAAGCAGGTTCCCTACAGTAGGTCACACAGGTAGGCATCCAGGCAGGTCTTGAACATCTCCAGAGAAGGAGACTCCACCACCTCCCTGGGCAGCCTGTTCCAGTGCTCCGTCACCTCACTGTAAAGAAGTTCTTGCGCATGTTTGTGCAGAACTTCCTATGCTGCAGTTTCCAGCCGTTTCCTCTTGTCCTGTCTCCACGTACCACTGAAAAGAGACTGGCCTCACCACTATGGCCCCCACACCTTAGATATTTATAGACCTGGATCAGGTCCCCTCTCAGTCTTCTTTTCTCAAGGCTGAACAGACCCAGTTCACTCAGTCTTTCCTCATAGGGGAGATGCTCCAGGCCCTTCACCATCTTCGTGGCCCTCTGCTGGACTCTTTCCAAGAGATCCCTGTCTTTTTTGTACTGGGGAGCCCAGAACTGGACACAGTACTCCAGATGAGGCCTTACCAGGGCAGAGTAGAGGGGGAGGATCACCTCCCTCGACCTGCTGGCCACGCTCTTTTTAATGCACCCCAGTAAGCCATTGGCCCTTTTGGCCACAAGGGCACACTGCTGGCTCATGGCCAACCTGTCGTCCACCAGGACACCCAGGTCCCTCTCCGCAGAGCTCCTCTCCAGCAGCTCATCCACCAACCTGCATTGGTGCACGCAGTTCTTCCTCCCTAGGTGTAAGACTCTATACTTGCTTTTGTTGAACCTCATCTGGTTTCTGCCCAGCTCTCCAGCCTGTTCAGGTCTTGCTGAATGGCAGCACGGCCTTCAGGCGTGTCAGCCAATCCTCCCAACTTCGTATCATCAGCAAACTTGCTGAGGGTGGCCACTACCCCCTCATCAAGGTCATTAATAAAATCACAGAATCATAGAATCACCAAGGTTGGAAAGGACCTAAAAGATCACCCAGTCCAACCAACCACCTATTACCAATAGCTCCCACTAAACCATGTTCCTCAACACAACATCCAGCCTTTCCTTGAACACCCCCAGGCTCGGTGACTCCGCCACCTCCCTGGGCAGTCCATTCCAGTGCCTGACCACCCTTTCTGAAAAGTAATACCTCCTCACGTCCAGCTTGAATCTCCCCTGCCGTAGCTTGAAACCATTCCCACTGGTCCTATCACTAATGACACGAGAGAAGAGGCCGACCCCCAGCTCACTACAACCTCCCTTCAGGAAGTTATAGAGAGCAATGAGGTCTCCCCTGAGCCTCCTCTTCTCCAGGCTGAACATTCCCAGCTCCTTCAGCCTCTCCTCATATGGCCTGTGTTCCAGACCCCTCACCAGCTTTGTTGCCCTCCTTTGAACACGTTCCAGGACCTCAATATCTTTCTTGCAGTGAGGGGCCCCTCAGATGTTGAACAAGACCGGACCCAGCACAGACCCCTAAGGAACACCGCTGGTTACAGGCCTCCAACCAGACTCTGCACCGCCAACAACGACCCTCTGCGCTCTGCCAGTCAGCCAGTTCTCAACCCACCTCACTGTCCACTCATCTATCCCATACTTCCTCAGCTTTGTTATAAGGATGTCGTGGGGGACGCGACATCCTTATAACATATCTGTAGAACTGTGCAAAAAACAGTACCAACTTTTCTTAAAGCATTCTGGCAGTGAGAGAATTTTCTAATATCATGGAAGATTACCATTTTCTGCTTTGGTTTAAAAGATCTTTCATCGTACTCCTGACCAAGACCTCATTTTTAAAATGATAAAAACAAATTACTCCTTAAACCTCCACAGTTGAACTATGTAGTTAGGATATTATATGAAATTTCTTCCTAGGAAAAAAAAAACACATGTATTTATAGGACTCTGGATTTTTAGTTTTGATCATCTTATATTTGGAACAAACAAATGCCATTTAGCATAATAATAACCAGAATATGAAACAGTTCCATAGCTAGAACCATTTTCTAATGTTAAAGGTAGATGTTGAAAAGGTAATTCATGGAAGGTTACATAGATTTGATTGTCTAGGAAACTTGATTTCACACACTGAGTAGAAATAGAATTCCACATGAAGAGAAGACAATCTCTATTTTCAAAGCAAATTCCTTGCATTTTTCTTCTCAGCAGCTTTTTTCAATGATGCTGCAAAATTGATGGCATTTCTTCTAAACCTTGCTATGCAGAACATTTAAAATCAGCTACCTTTTATGCCTCAAATACACATGGATAAAAGCTTGGGAAAGAAGTTAATGTTTCTATGTTAATTTCAAAGCAATTCATTTGAGGCAACAACAAAAAAAAAAAAAATCAAGTGACATCAATTTAGGTCACAAAAATTTGACAAATGAAGAAACAAGAACTAGATATCCTGAGGTCTCACCCAAAGCCTTTTGAACTTACTTTATGAATTTGTTGATTTTACTTACCATTTACACAAGACAATATACACAGAAGAACATGGAGTTAGCAGTACAAGACATGTAGCTTCTAAGAAATACATTAAGAATTTCCTACTTCAACATTCCATTGCAGTAAAACTTCATTTTTTTAATAGTTAGGTAAAATCCAAATGTGAAATACTTTCAAATACATACTCCAAAGCAGTTTGTAAAATTATTTCATAGGCTACTGTTTTGTAGAGCAGTGAACCAAAAAGTCAATATAAAACCAGTAATTCTAGTTCAGTGTTGTGAACAATGTACTTACGACATAGAATTTCAGTTTCAATTGAAAAATATCCATGATATGGATCATGAACTTCTCTTACATGACAATGCAATGACTAGGAAAATGGCAACATGCTGGGAAAACAGTCTCTGCTAGAGCTAGGTTGATTTATCACATTGCTCTAATTACCTTGACTTACTCATTGTTAAGACGTTGTTTCAATTGTGGAAATTTCAGGCAGCCTCAAGCTTGGCAGACTTTAGTAAGCATGTACTATCTCAATATAAAATTAAACTTCCAAGTTTAAAAACATTCATAGAAATGCACATCAGAGGATATGCACTAGGAATATGTAATACTAGAGTTTCCCATTCATATTATACTATTAATAAATATTAATTTCTAATGAACCAAGCCACTTCACTTACAGAAGTTACATAGATTTCTTGGAAACTACCACCTGTTTTCACATTTCTCCGAAGTCATCAAGAGTTAAAAAAATAAAAAAATAGAAATTAAAAATTGCAGATGGAATTCCACAATAACTCCAGTAATTAAAGTTTTTATTTACTCCTTTGTAGACCAATAATCAGAGACGCCATCCATGCTTGAGAGGTAGGCCCATGCATACCTCATGAAGTTCAACAAAGCCAAGTGCAAGGGCTTTGGGTTGGGGCAATCTCAAGCACAAATACAGGTTGGGTGGAGAATGGCTTGAGAGAAGCCCTGAGGAGAAGGATTTGGGAGTGCTGATTGGTGAGAGGTTCAATATGAGCAGTGTGCACTTGCAGCCCAGAAGGCCAACTGTATCCTGGGTTGCATCAAAAGAAGTGTGACCAGCTCCCAGGTTGAGGGAGGTGATTCTGTCCCTCTCCTCTGCTCTTGTGAGATCCCACCTAGAGTACTGCATCCAGATCTGGAGCCTCCAACAAAAGAAGGACATGGAGCTGTTGGAGCAGGTCCAGAGGAGAGCCATGAAGGTGATCAGAGGGCTGGAGCATCTCTCCTATGGGGACAGACTGAGAGAGCTGGGGCTTTTCAGCTGGGAGAAGTCTCCAAAATGACTTTAAAGCAGCCTTCCAGTACCTGAAGGGGGCCTACAAGAAAGCTGGGGGTGACTTTTCAGAAGGGCAGATAGTGAAAGGATAAGGGGAAATGGTTTTAAACTGGAAGAAGGTATATTTAGCTGGATTAGATAGAACCCAAACTGCAACAGCTCTCTCTGTATCTTCTTCTCTGTTAGTGTAGTTGCAAAACCTGCTCAGAAGCATACAGAATTAACATTAAGGCCTATGTAAGAGCAGAACTTCTGAGGATGTTCAGAGGTGTTCAGAAATTCTTAGCATTGGAAAAAAAAATAATTCACTTCAAGCAAATCAAAGTATTTTGTGACACCAAATTATTATTATTATTATTATTTAAATCTAAAATGAATGAAAAATTGACTTTCAAATGGCAAACTAGGCAAAGATTTTCACTCACACTTCTACTCAATGTCTACTCAATTAAAGCACACAGCTTCCAGTTTTTGCTTCTGGGATAAGATCCTTTAAAAGACCAAGAGCTGTTGTCTGTTCTCCTACACACAGTCATTCCTTTAAATCTCCCATCAGGCAAGTAACGTTAATAATCAAAAAAGTAAATCAAAATTCCATTTGCTGAACTCACAAAATTTAGTATCGTAGCAAAATTCCTAATATACTTTTAAAGTGGAGTCAATTATTACCAAGTAGAGCACCCCAAACAGCGACCACATCTACCTGCACTAGGCACCATACCCACTCACTCAGCATACAAGATACAGGAGTACTGGTATCTGTAAATGCTTCCAGCAAAGCAGTCATGGGATACTCACATTGTGAGAACTCATCAGTGAATCTTAAACACACGACAATGCCTTCTTACTACTTGCTCAACTCCTCATAAGCATAGTTTGACCCATGTAAGGTGTAGCCATGCACTGTGCATCAGAAGTCACTGGTAAGGTATGCTTAATTTCATGTTTACTATGCAACTAAAAAGCACTTCAGTGACTCCTGTCTACAATTTTCAATTGCAATTTACTACACAATCACCACATTAATACCACTTACACACCATTTCATAGATGTCTCGAGGTTTATATGATTATTTCACATGTAATTACAGTTTAAAGTTTTTGAGGGTTATTTCTAATCAGCATCTGGAGTGCAGCATGGGTTGCAAAATAATTCCTGAGTCACTATCAGCATCATGTCCTTACTTGTCCCATAATGAAACCACATCTTTACAATTATCTGACTGCTCTGCTGACTTGACCTGGTTTATTCCAGCACCTTTTGCCTCTGTGCCGTCTGCTCGAGCAGAAAAGAAGTGAATGAACATCATTAGATCCTTTCTGGTGGGTAAGGCATGAATCAAGATGTTGTGATAGCTTGAAGTTTCATGCTCTGAAAATACACTATCTTTTATAACTTATGAAAACATTCATAAGATTTTTATCACGCGGTAAATAGAAACCAGCCTCTTAGTAATGTTTTTCTTTCCCTGTACTTTAAAGACAATTATCTGTGCTGCACCTTACTCAAACAGATGGAGATACCTACAGCTGTCTTACATCCTTTTTCCACACCTGTGCCTGGAAGCTTATATAGCAATATACAGTATTACTGCAGAACTTAATGAATTCTTTATGCTACTTTAAGCTACTAAGTCCTATGTTTAAATTAACACAAGCTTGCAGCCCAGAAGGCCAACTGTATCCTGGGTTGCATCAAAAGAAGTGTGACCAGCTCCCAGGTTGAGGGAGGTGATTCTGTCCCTCTCCTCTGCTCTTGTGAGATCCCACCTGGAGTACTGCATCCAGATCTGGAGCCCCCAACACAGGAAGGACATGGAGCTGTTGGAGCAGGTCCAGAGGAGGGCCATGAAGATGATCAGAGGGCTGGAGCACCTCTCCTATGATGAAAACTTGAGGGAACTGGGATTGTTTAGCTTGGAGAAGAGAAGGCTCCAGGTAGACCTTATTGCAGCCTTTGAAGATTTGAAAAGAGTTTTACCAGGACCTGTTTACCAGGATCGATAATGATAGGACAAGGGGGGATGATTTCAAACTAAGGTGGGGGGGGGCTTAGGTTAGATATTAAGAGGAAGTTTCTCACACAGAAGGTAGTGATGCGCTGAAATAGGTTGTCCAAGCAGGTTGTGGATACCCCCTCCCTGGAGGCATTCAAGGCCAGGCTGGATGTGGCTCTGGGCAGCCTGGTCTAGTGGTTGCAGGGGGGTTGAAAGTAGATTATCATTTTGGTCCTTTTCAACCCAGGCCAATCTATGATTCTCTATTTTCTTCTCTAAATACTCCAATAAGCAGGTAATAGCATACTGTAACACAAGCCTTTAATGCTTTATCTGCTAAGATGCTGCAGTTATGTATGTTCATTTTCAGTGATCTTCAGAAAACAGCTTTTTCTCAATATTTTAAATGAAATTAAAAGACAACACTAGTTCTAAAACATGGTGATGACAAGAAGGAAAGATAGAGGTAACTGGGGAGGAAGAGAGATTTTAAAGACCTGTTAGTAAGAGACAGGACTTGATTCAAGACAGAGTGCAAGGTGTGACACCATCTGATCGCCCCTGTGATTGCCAGTGGTTATGAAATTTAGCTGTTTATATGCATTTTTTTCATTTTGCTGAAAAAAATAAATATATATTTTAATTTCAGTTATATTATTAAAAAATATAGCTATACTTTTATTTTTTTATGAAATACTGTTCATTTCATTGGGCTGAAATTTATGAATAGTTTTGTTCTATGGCCAAAAAATATCAATTACTTGTGCAGATTTAATGATGCTCATACTACTGAGCCAAGGCTGTTATATGAATACAATTAATGCCAGTCTTGAATACAAGTGCTGCCAGACACAAACAAGTGCAAATCACCTTACAAATTCTTTGATGACTTGTCCTGACTTCTGTCATGGAGATGCCTAAGTCCTGTAGTATTCAGCTTCTCCTAATTCTCTGCCATCACATTTAAATTCTCCATGATTTATTGTTCATATTATTCATCGCTTCCTGGTTGTTGGTCGTATCTATCTCTTGATCCTATGGCAATTATTGCTTTTACAACAGGTGGCATAAGCTGTCTCTCTCCCACCCGCCATCCTCGCTTCTCAACAGTGCACACATTGTCCCATAAAAGCCAGCCTTCTGATACACGCCTTTTAGCTGTGGAGATCACAGTACCCTTGCATCGTGGTTACCATTTTGTTAGAACTCTGTTCTATCAAAACTATTTGTAAATCACTTTACTGGAGAGAAATAAGTAAATAAATAAGTAAACGCACGCAATCAAGTTGCTGACAGAACAAAAGCTCTGCCCCATATTGCCTTGCTGAAGACTAACCTGCTCCTAAAACAGCAATATGTGGTTCCATTGGTAGAATATCATTTCTATCTATAATACAGCAGTCATCTTGTATATTTCTTGGTAATCATTCATTTCAATGTAAGCATTAAGGAAAAATAAGCAGCACAGTGGTGGCATGCAGCCAGCTAGTTTCCAAATATGAAAGAGGCTGGAAACTGGGGAAAATGTTCTTGAGCTTCATAGTTAGCAAAGAGAAAATGAAAGAAGAATTTAGACAGAAAAGACGCCGAAACAGAAACAAAACTCTACTTTGAAAGCTCCACTCCTCCCCTTTCTTTCTTTCCATTCCAACCACTAGGTGGTGCTTTCAAAAAGAATCAAATAACAAAAAATTAAAATATACTAGTATTTTACACTGGTATACACAAAGTCAACATGCCAGTACAGAGGGAAAGTGCAGCAAATAAACTTAGAAGTGTATCCTGTATGCCTTAGGCTACCAATCACAAGTTCCTGCTTTGACAAGGCCACACTGTGGTTCTATAACAGAGAAAGGAAGTCTTAATATTCTTTGATATCAAAACAGTAATTGATATAAAAACAGAGGCTTGATGAACAAAAATGCATTAATAAAAATTCCTTATTTGCTCTCAATAAACAATATGGAGAGAAGAAAAACTGTTGCAGCCTCTGGGTAAGCAGATGTCCTCTTGAGAACATAGATGTATTACACTGAAAGTGACTCAAAGCCATCTCTTACCACCTGTCATATTCCCTCCAAGCATAACAGAAGATAACTGGGCTCAGTGGTCTGGGAAAAGACAAAAAGCTGGTGTTTGTCCTTGTGAATATATAAAAATAAAAAGAGCTTTACAATTCATTGTCATCATTTAGAACATAATCAAATAAACAGATTGAAAAGTGGCCTTCTGAAAAATGTTGCATTTTGCTTAAAGCAACCATCCAAAAATATCCCCAATCGACCTTCAAAATTGTGGCATAGAACTCATCTGGTTGGAAGATTCAAGCTATAGTGCTTTGGCTCATGCTTTAATCAGGTAATGAATAGAGCATGGCACAGAAAAATAATAATAATAATTGCAGTCTTTGCACTGTCTTATTGTTTGTTTAAGCCTGTCCAACTGAGACTTCTTGCATTATACGCCCCTGGTTGCATTCCATTTGAAACAAAGGCATATTTCAGGGAAGTACCTCTCACAAAGACGTACTGATGAACCAGAAATCAGAGTCCGGACAAATGACCATTTTACTTTAAACACAGCTCTATTGTTTCACTCTTTCTTCTGCTTGGGAATAAATGTTTCATTATTTAAAATAGAGGCTGAAAAGCAAATGGACTCCTCCCCTTTCTACAAGTAATCTCCCCCACTGCACCACAGAACTGCAATGGTTTCCATGACTCCCCTCTCCCAGTATTACTATTATTTTTTTTACTCTTGCCCTGAAATAAATTACTGTAGAGTTAAAAGAATAAGCAGCAACTTCATGCACCTGAATGACTTAGACCCACAAAACCCTTTATGTCTTGATATGTACACAGTGATTTCTGTGATCATTTGTTCATCACACAGTAGTTTCAGTGTGACCTTCTATACCACCTATACTTAACTCTTGGTCACATTTGCTGTTACCAGTGCCTTCATTTCCACTAACATAATCTTTGCTTTTTTTTGTTTGTTTTTATTTCACCTCTCTAACTGCCTCTACTGGAACAAGTTTCTTCGAAAATGCTTTTTTCACAGACATGAAATAAATCAAAGGGAGGAACCACTACTGTCTTCTCTCCAGCTTTTGCTGGGTTCAAGATCTGATCTGAGTCATCAACATATTAATTTGGTCTTGAAGTACTGTTTTTCTGGGAACCATTCTGTTTCTGTTCAATGTAAAACCCTCTGCGCTCAAATTTACAGAATAGGCCTGAGATTTTGGTAGATGTGGAGGAATATTTGTGTACCACAGCCCAAAATCCACACTCAAACAACGATGGAAAGTATACAGATCAATAGCTACTGAGATGTTCTGTATTTTGAATCTACAAATGAAAGTATACATCCAAAAAAAAATTCCTTCCACTGGTACAAAACGCAGCAGCAAGGAACATTATAGATAGATCATTATATCATTATAAACAACTGACTCTTTGGTTCATCCTCCTAGAAGCAGAGTCCAGTTTCAGGTCTGTGTTCATACTACACATGAGAACTGAGCTTGTTCCAATTTGAAGAGAGAAAGCTGGGGGGGAAACCTTAAGCTATATAAGATATATATATAAATATTATATATATATATATATATATATATCTTAAGCTATATAATGGAATGCCTTAAAGATGACTCTTTTTGGAGTACAGTGACAATATGAGAGGCAATGGAGACAAAGATCAACACAGGAAAATCTGATTTGATATCCGGGGAAAAAAAATAAATGTGAAGTTGTTGTGATGAAAGAAGTCTAACACTGGAAAAACTTTTCCGGATAGGCTGTGGAATCACCATCCTCAGAAGTGTCCAAAATGGAGGTGGAGAGGCTGTGAGCATCCAACACCAGTTTGAGCTGGTTCGAGTGGGGGCTGGACTAGATCAACTCCTGATGTTTCTTCCAAACTCAATTATTTATCAAGGATCATTGCTTTACTGGTCACAGCTACTCTAGATAACACAATCTCTAGAACTTTATTCTAAAACTTCTTCTGAGGCAACAAATTAAGCAGCAGACCTCTCATCTGCAGGAAGAAAATTATGATCTCCAAATATTCAGGCCTAGATGTAAAACACTTCTACAATGGATTTCAGTACACTTCTCCATTCATATGAATATAAAGCACGCAAAGCAAAATACATACATATCTCAGAAGAGAATCTCATAAGTTTCTCTCATTCCTAATACATTAATGGGATAACGGGAGAAACTAAACTGCAACAAGCCACCGTTACAAATATCATGTACTCTTTACACAAGCTTGGAATGAAACTAAGAAGAATCAAGTTCCCTTAGCAAAATATTCAATATATAATTCAAAGTTCCCAAGAGAGCTTTAACATAAATGCACCCAGTCACAGACAATAGCTTCAATTAAATCACTAAAGTTTCAGTCAAAGCCAGTGTCTTGCAGAAGAGCATTCATATGAGTAGGGCAACACATGAATGCATGTAACCTTATAAGACAGCATCAACAAGACTGCAGAGGAGTTAGAGGATTTCTGCTGAGAAATGCTGCAACTGCTCTTTCTCCATCACAAGTTAGGGTCCATAAGTTAGGGTCCATATCATTGTCAGCAGTCATCTATCCATTCTTCTCTTCCTGCCCAATTTTAGTTTGCTTGGTAGTTCATAAACATAGATGAGATTGCATAATAATAGACTATTTCTAAGCAGAGATAGCAGTGCTGAGTAGAATATAATTTATTCTTGTTTTGCTCAAAAAGGAACAAAGTAGAGGACAGATTTCCAGGTTCTAGATTTTAAGTCCTTCAGATGTATAAGCTAAGTTTTCACTGCATTCAAATCAAGGAAAAGAAAATGTACGCCTGTGTCTTTAGAGAAAAGGGACAAAAAAAAAAAAAAAAAAAAAAAAAAGAAACCACTGATGTAGTAGGTTTATCAAGAAGAAAACTGAAGTAATGCAGCCATCAAGATTTTTGATAACGCGATTGCAGCAATGCACAACTATGAAGAGATAGGAAAGCAAATGTAGTTTCACAAAATCTTAAGTAGTAATCAGTGCAGAAATGTAGACTCATGCTTGTCAGAAGTGATTAATGATTTTCTCCATAGGTCATAGATGCAAATAAGATATAAGCTAAGTACTTCCATGACAATTTATTTGTGGAAGACAAGGAAGAAAAAATAAGCTGCAAAGTTTTATAGAAGACAAACTTTCCCCTGCAGGAGAACAGGAGGATATCTAGGAAACAAAAGCACACAAAATATTGATTCAAAAAATGTCTCCAAAGAATTAGACCCCCTCACCTCCCTGGACAGCCTGTTCCAGGGTTCTTTTACTCTTGCTGTGAATAAGCTTTTTTCTCATATTTACATGGAATCTCCTATGTTCCAGCTTGCACTCATTGCCCCTTGTCCTATCATTGGGTGCCAGTGAGAAGACAACATAATTTAAATTGCATAGCATGTTCCAAAATAGCTAGTTATAAAAACAAGATATAATCTTACTTACACATAATTGGCACCTCTAAAACAGATTTTGATTGTGGAATTTTACACTGTGGTTGCATTTTTGACGTGAAAACAGAAGAAAACACACTGTGATGCTTGTAGCCCATAGACATGCCAAGGGAAGGGAGACTGATCACTGGTATAATATGAAAAAAGGCTTCCACAGCACTCAGAATAGAGTCTGACAGAACAATTTTTTTTACCAGGGCTGCATAAAGTTAAGAGATGGCAAGTAGCTCATAGCAAGTACTACAACATGCAAAGATGAAATAGTGACAAGGAAATTGTCTAAAGATGTGTACTGCTTGAGAAACTGAAGAACAAAAAGGACTCACCTTCTGAAAAGTCTGCTTCTCCAGGTGTAATACAAAACTGACTTCTGCTGAGCTTAAAATGGTGGATGGTGGTGACTTCAATAAAACATTCTGGAATTTTATAATAGCATTCACAGGATGAAACACAAATACACTAGTGAAGTATTTGGAATATGTGGCATGAGGATACAGCAGTGGCTACTCAAACATTGGGTAATTTCTTTTTGGTTTGTCATTAGTACACAGAGTGATTTTGGCATGTCTCCCAGTAGACTCAGTGAAGGAATTATAACAAGATTAACAGGCATTGCTAGTGAAGGCACGGAGCTGTCACAAGGAATTTAACGCTAGAAGTTACTAACTTAAAGCACTACAGAGCTGCTAAGATACACTTACAGCATTTGAAATACTACAATATATTCTTCACACTTTGTGGACTTGTATCAGTGACTATATTTTATTACCTTAGCAGTTTTGATTCATCATATTGTTCAACTGTTTTATTTTGTATATCAGTTGCTGGAAATCATTGCCCTCTACCTCTCCTGGCTTCGTGTACAAACAAGACATTGTATTTATATTAAATACCACCTGGTGCTGGAGCTTGAACTCAGGATCTTTGCCCCGTACCCTTACAAATGTCCTGACAAGAAGGTTGAAGAGCTCTATCCTGTTTATTTTCTCCCTCAACTCTCTAGTCAACAATTCAGGATTGAAACGGACCTCCTGAGTTACGACTACTATCCTACTACTGCAGGAACTCAGTACTACAAATTATTCCAAAGACTTACGAAACTCATCTTAAAAACAATATTTTTATGCCAGTTGGAAACGGTTAAAAAAAAAATTAGGGTCTTTACTAATTTATCTAGTAAAATCTATAAGCATTCAGCTAGAGCACTGTCCTAGGAGATGGAAGATGTGCTCACAGAAGTTCATTCATAGAAGTAGGACCTGAATTCTTCTCTAGAGGCTGTAAAATTGTTTAGCAAATTTTTCAGACAACTGCCGAGTGTCACCTTTAAAGACAAAGACATAAGAGCACTGAGCCCAATGCAGTTTTATTCATCTTGTTACTCAAAACTGAACAAAAACAAACAAAAAACAAACGAACAAAAAAAAAAACCTACTCACCTTCATGACCCAAAGAGGAAATGTGGAACCCCATTTGAAGGAGATGAATAAGTGTTTTGTCAGGCCTTTGCCACTCTATAATTAAGGCTATGAAAGTCCATTTATAAAACAAAACTGAACACACACATGAACACACTGTATCACACACCCCTGACGATTATCCCCTTATCAAATGACCAACTATATCTCAACTCAATTTACAACTTCCCTGAGTCGTTACTGAGACACGTTAGCTCTATTCATTACTCTTGTCTTTCAGGTGCGGAAATAAAAGCAAACAAGATGCAAACAAGTTTTTGGCTCTAGTGTTTTCTTTAGGAGGTGTGGTAAGACAACGCTCTTATTAGTGAGAAGTGTTGCAAGAACCAAAAAAAATACTGCTGGATTAATATACCGGTTTGCTCTGATACCCCCCACCCCACCCTCACCAAAAGAAAGACATTTTAGTAAAGCATATCAGAACTATTGATTATTTTATTTATGGTCATAGGCTACTAATCTTTTCTGTTTATAAAAGAAAATGACAGAAGCCACAGCCTATCATCATGTAAGACTACGTTATAACTCTATCAGCAAGCCTAACTCAAGCCTAATCAGTACTGAAGTCACATATCAAGGAAGTATAAACATAAAGCATATTCAGGTATCATTGATTTTACTCTGTTGGCATTCCGATTTGGAACTCAGTATTACAATATGCAGCTAGCATTAACCAAATGAAACTGGGTTCTGAAAAAGCAGGTTAGGAATAAAATTAGTACCAGCACCATACTTTGCTGAGTATTTAGATAGCTTTTTCCCTATTTTTAAATCATACTAGCCACCCCTTCATTTTTAACAAACTAATCAGATTAAGCCAGTCTCATCACATAGCGAGACTACAAATGTGGAGTTTCATAATATCTTCTGATACTTTAAAATGGCAAAAGGTTATACTAACAGCATCTGTTATTTGTTCTCCTGCTAAAGCTTAAAAATAAAAATATAGCTCCTACCTTCTTTTAAGGAGAGTAAGAATGGCTTCAGACGCCATTACTTGCACACGCAGTTTGGCAACCTGAAAAATAACGTCACATTTGTAAATACTAACACACTTTAACAACAACTGAAAACACACACTTCTAATCCATACAGATCGCTTGTAAGTTTACCTGAAGTAGCTTGGTAAGTGACACAACAATCATTTGGCATTTCAAACTTCAACTGATGGATACTAATAGCTTTTTAGTTTTTGGCTCTAATTTCAATTCCCAAAGAATTAAAGAAAGAAACACAAACTTCTAAGAAGTTTAGAAGTTTATGGAAAAAAAAAAACCACAATAAATAAAAATGTGTATTATTTTTAATATTATTAATATTATTATTTTTTAATACATACTTAATTTCAATTTTAGAAAAGTCACTAGGGCAACAAAAAATGGACACAAAATTTGAACACCAATCTTGCTATTATGCATTTTTTTACTATTCAAGAGGAATCTGAGTACAATGACCAAGGAACAGTATTAAAACACAAGAACGATATAAGAATTATGTATGTTTTGAGCTGACTTCAGCAAGTGATGGCTGAACATAAAACAAATGAACAAAACCCTACTCACAATCAAGAAATATTTGCACCACACCCAGCCTCTCTACCTACAATTACATTTCAGAATTAAATCCATGCTAACTTAACACTTCAAAGTGCTTAGAGATAAGCATGCAACTTAATTTTCTAAAGCTTAAGTTCTGTAAAAACACATCTCCATTTACTAGTATAAGAAAACAAAAGTCATTAGATTTTGCAAGTACAATTTCATACACATAACTTCATCAATACAAAGCTAACAAAATAATTTGATTCATGAGTGCATATGCTTTCAAAATAACACTTCTCAGTATGGGTGAGCCAAGTCCCTCTAGTTCACTGCTCAGTTTCTGACAGTAAGAAAATAGAAGCCATTTCCTGTAATAAATTTCCTTATCTCACCCCTAGAATAAATGCTTATTGTACCTCAACAATTGTAGTACAACCTGTGATTGTTGTTCATAGATGCGTAGCTAGAAATATCCTTACCCCTCCTTTCCAAATGATATTGAAGCCACCTACCTCTACAATTTCCTTTGTTAAAAAGTAAGTTCAGCTGCTTGTTCAGAACCTCCTTTCATACCTTTAATCTATTTCGATACTTGTTACAGCAAGCATCACTGGTTTTTGGATTATAGGATCTATTGAATAACAGCTGTGTATCTATCTACTTCCTTCAAAGTTTCATAAATCTTGACCATATGGTACTCAGCTTTTTCCTTTCTAAACAAGGGTTTCAGCTTCCTTAATCTCTACTCACAAGGAAACTGCTCTATCTCCTTAAACACTTAAAGTGCTCTTTCCTGTAACTTCATTAGCCAAGTTTTGTCCTTTGTAACAAAGAACATCAAAATGATATTAACAGTTTTAAAAGAATTTTCTATGAAATTGTTCTGGTGTTACTGCCAAAAAGTAAATACTCAGAACAAAATCTCCTCAGAAATTTACAGCACTGTCAGACAACAAACAGCCAATAGCCACTGCTTACCTAACTTGGTTTACAAATGATTTTTTCTTCTGCTAGTAAAGGTATTGTTTAAGGAATGAAAATGTATGTTTTGTAAACATACCGGCTGTACAGAGAGAAACTGCATCTGCATCACTGGAATTTCCACCAAATGAAAAAATGCTGGATTTGTAGCAGTTAACTAGAAATAATTATTTCAACCACTATTCAGAAATATACACAATTGCAGTAGTCACCTACAGCAGTAGAATAAACACCACTTTTGTGATTGTATCAATTATTTAGGACAATAAGGCCAACTGTTGCCTACAGTACAGGCACTCTTCCACACACTTCTGTTGTATTTATGTGCATCTCTGAAGAATGTCACAAGATGTGGCAAGTACATGTGGAAGAGATGGTTGTCTGGGAACACTGCAGTTAAATTAGACAATATGCATTTAAGATAATTAGATCCATCTGGCAAACTAGTAAAGGCAATAAAACTAAAAACCTTATTTAAATATATTGGCTGCTTATGACCTCATACCAATTAACAAGCAAAATTAGCTAAAGCTATCTTAGATGAGTTACATGGAAGGCTACACTTCTATTTTGCTTGCAGAAATCCTAAAAATATGTGCATATATAAGCAAAACAATCAAGGTACTAGGAAGAAACACCTAAAGAATTGCTTGGGAATCACCACAGTCTGGGAACCTAGGAAATTGCTTTTACCAACAGACCTGTGCAATTCGGGATACAAGCAGCAGGGACATAACCCTTGATTTAAGGCATATCTATCATCTAGTCTAATCAGCTAGATGTGAAGATAAACAAATCTGGAATTAATGATTTTCATATTCTTATAAGAAAAATTCTAGTAGAAAGAAAACAGTCTTGCAAACAGAGATCAGTGTTCTCCAGCAGCTGCACTCTTATTTTCATCCAACAAAACCAAATTCTAAACCCCTCGGAGAAACACTTCATGTCAAGATTCATTCCTTGCTTCTCATTTATTAAAAAGAACTTGAATTATGTAAATGTCCAATTTGTAAGCAAATTAAATAAACTCCTTTCTTGAGAAGAGTATAAATGTGTCCCTTTGGGTAACAATGGAAGGTTATTCAAAAACAAGAAGTGTTTATTACCAATGTAAAACTTAATGAAAATTTTAAAAGCTCCATAGTCATAGCTTTTTGTGAATGTTCACTGTTTTAATACATATGTATTTAATTTTCCTAATAAGGAATTCCCAGATTCCAAAATGTTTCTAATAGAATTTCTACATTATGTTCTAAAATTTACAGAATAACAAAAAATCCTACAAACATTCCAACAAAAATATTGGGCTGTACCTTATACTTATTGTTTCCACAGCTGGGTTGCTATAAATATGCAGTACATGACAAATACACACACAAAACTGCATTAGACTCTTTTTATTCCCCAAACAATCTGAAACTCACATCTCTTTAATGACAAAGCAAGTATATGGACATCACTAAAACGTTCATCCCAAAAAGGTCAGGGAATAAGACTGGAGCTGTCATGTACAAGACATCAATATTCCAGACTGAAATACTACTTCATCTGCTAAGATCCCATAATTTGAGTTTCCAGGAGTGCCCAATATTTCTAAAAGAGATTAAATTGTGACAGATGAAACTTGTTTTCACATGTTAATAATTATATTACAACTTATTAATTCTGGATTCAATTACTTTGTAAAATGATTGTGATGTGGAAAAGAAGAAGGTTTCACCTCAAACTGAACTGTATTTCTGTACTTAAAATTTTAATCAAAGGCAAGACAGTCTATGTTTAGTAGTTCTTAGTCTTCTATACCAGGAAAACCAATTACAGTTATTATTTGAGGTTGCTTTTCCTGGACAAGTCAAAGAAAAAACTTCATAATAGGATTAGCTGCATGCAATAAATTGAAGATTCTGCTAACAGAACATTCAAACTTGAAGTTAGTCTTCTAAGCCAGAAGTCAGCTGCTCTGAGAGTAAATATCATTGTAACATTACATACTGAGTATTTCAGTACTTCCCTTAAACAAAAAAGATTGACTTTGAAATACAAAACTGTTCAACACAACTTATGCACACAACTGGAGTCTAAGCAAAAGCAAATTTGCAGTAGTACGTAACTATAACAGGCAAAGACCAAACAATGTCATATTCTTTGATTTGAAATGCTTAGTAATGAGAGCTGGAATTCATGGGCACTATGGAATTTACAGAACATTTCCATCTGAGAAACATGACTACATCATAACAAAATAGGTTTGCAATGCTATGAAGAAACCATTAACAGTGAACACGTTAATTTTCAACAGAATGTTTTAAGTGCCCTATGCTGGTGTCTGGTCTGTTGAAGACAGGGAACAGGAAATCAGAACATCGTAAAATTAAGGAACTCTGCCTTGCTGAAACAAAAATTTTCAATATAACAGTGGTTCTGCATGCTTGATTAAGGGACCTCTAGCTTCAGATCCTGATTTGTAGAAGCTTGCCCATACTTATCCTGAAAGCCAAGTGCCACCATTATCTTGTAGCTAACATCCACTGAAACTTAATACCTCATTTAATCTTACATATCATAAGGGACATGAAATTTGAGAAAGTTTGATTATTTGTTTTATACTTGGAAACTTCAAGAGGTCTTAAGACTGTGATGAACATCATACGAAGGTGTAAGTCCCAAACAGACTGGACTAATAAACTAACCCTGCATTTTCTTTTGCAAGCCATCTTTACAAGAAAGGAGACCAGTTTAAAGCTTTTTTTTTTTTTTTTTTTTTTTTTTTTTTGTTTTTTGTTTTTTATCATGGCATTCTTTTACCTTACCTAAAAAAGGATTATAAATATATAACTTTCTTGCTTTTACTGATGAGACTTACAACTTCGCTTTTATCAAAGGACTAACTTGAACTCCTGTCAAACCAGAAGGAGTTTTTGAACCACCTTTTCCCTTAAAGGTCTTTATGAGAACCTCAATATGAAGAAAAGGCTTAGATGTGATAAGTCTATAAAACATTTTTGGACTTAGAACTTGATCAGGACAAAAGTTTTGGCTTTGAAAGGTACATGACAGATGCGGAAGCCCCATTCTCTTAAATAATACTGTTCTTCCTTTCAGCTGCAAAAATACCCTTTTGAAAAGAGTTTAAAAAACAAAACAAAACACAATACCACATCAATAATTACTGTAGAATTACCATTAGTATTTAAGCTTCGCCAGGTAATCACTTGGACACCTCCTGGTAGTTTTTTCCCCAGGATGACAGAAAACAAGAGATCAGACAGCACTACGTCACTTCAGTCAGCTTTCCCCCAACAGGGATCACGAGCAGTCGGAAGCTGAACGCGCTTTCCTGGAGGAGAAAGAAATAAGGTGTATCACTCGAGTAACTGGGATCAATTAGGCAACTGAGCTTAGCTCTAACGAACCGGGAAGTCAGGCTTGAGGAGCTCTGGAGTACTTGTGCGTTTTGATTTTAAACAAAGCCTGCTGGCAACGAAAAGGCAAACAGGCATTAGGGCAGAGCTCAGCCCTCACAGTTACGACGCGCGGAGATGAGGAGTTCTGTCTCGCGCCTCGCCAATCCTCCACGCTTCGCAGCGCGCTCCCGCCGCGCCAACGCCACGCCGCTCACGGCACCTCTGGCCCCTCAGCGCTCACCTCGCGCGGCCGCGGCCTCCCCCGCCTCCCGGCGGTGCCACCTCGGCGGCATCCCCGCCGCGCCCGAACTGATTGGCGGAGCGCGGCCGGGTGCCACCCGCCAGAGGCGGGCACAGGGCACCTGCCCCGCCGGCGGCTCGTCGCCGCGCCGGGAGCCGGGCAGTGCATGGGGCGGGAGGGCGCCCGGGGAGCGGGACAGCGGTTCTCCGTACCGGCGAGGGGCAGGGCCGAGGGGCGGCCGCTCCCTGTGCGCCCGAGGGCATCTCCGGAGGGTCGACGGCGGCGCCGGTGCATGCGTCCGGCGGGCGGGAGGGCGCCGGGTCGGCAGCGCGGTGGGGCCGAGCGGGGGCGGAGGAAAGTGATGAGAAGTTGAGGGAGGACGGAGCGAGGTGCCCTCTCCTCTCCTCGGCTCGCACCGCAGGGACAGCCCGGCAGCGCGGCAGGTGCAGCGGAGCCGGGGCGGAGGGTACAGGCGGGCCCGGCGCTCCCGGCGCCGCAGCGGAGGGGCTCCAGCGGGAGCAGGGCCTCACCTCAGGCCGGGCCGGACGGAGCCGCGCGCCCCGCTCGGCTGAAGGGGAAGAGCTGCAGCAGAGCCCCGAGCGGCGGCTCGCCCCGGTCCTCGGCTTATTACCAGAGGCAGCGACGCGGAGAAACGGCCCCCGAGGAGAGAGCGGTGAGGGGAGCTCGGGAACTGCCCGCGGGCAGCGGGAGGGACCCGGCTCCGGCGGCCCTGAGGCGGAGGGCTCGCCGCCTGGGCGGGAGGGAGGCTCTCGTGTCACCTTGCCGCTCGCTCGGTTCTCCCATCTCTCCGTTCTCGCCTCGCACCGCTGTGCTGCGAAGGGGTCTGAAGCAGGGAGAGCGGGCGGGCGGCGGGGAGAGCCGCGGGCTGGAGAGCGGAGCCGCAGGGGACGCGGCCGTGGGACGCGGCGTCCCGCAGTGGCGGGAGCGGTGAGGAAGGGACGCCGTGCCCTTGCAGGGTACCGAGAGGGTTTGAGGGCGAAAAGGAACTTCTCGTTCCCTCCGCCCGTAGGCGCTGCCCTGAGCGGGGCTCGAAGGGAGGAGATCTGATTTGGGCGCCACACCTGGGAGGCACGGCCGCGTGACGCACGGCCGCGAGGCGGGAGCGGTCCCTCACCACAGCGGGCAGCGCGGGCCGAGGCCAACCGACGGCCGCCGCGCCCGGCAGGTGTCCTCCCCGCCCGGAGCTGGAACGGGCCGCTAACGCCTGCCGCCGTCCGTGCTGTTCCGAGGCCGAGGGGACGCGCTGGGGAAAAGTTTGGAGAGCGAAGTAAGCGGCGGCGGGGCGGGCTGCGAGGGAAACGCCGCTGCTCTGCGATACCTGGGAGCGGGGCGGGGTGTGGGACTGCTCCTTTCGGGCTGTTGCCGCCGCTTATACGTTAACTAGATGGCGTGGTTTCCTGGCCATCGGTATTGCAATGAGGGACCGTCGCCGACGGGCGCCCTGAAGTTGTGTGTTATGTAAGCCTGGGGACGCCCAGCGTTTCCTTCCCTTCGCGTTACGGACCTGTGCGCGGGCGCTGTGCCTGGGACCTGTCCCGCCTGGGACCTGTGCCTCTCGCGCTTAGTTGGCGCTCAGGTTCGGAACGAGCTGCCCGGCCTGGGAGGAACAACGCCGCGTGAGTGCTGCAGAACTGCCCTGCTGCCTTTGGAGAGGAAGACAGGAGCTTAGCCTGAACTGCGCACCGAACGGGTCAGCCAAGTGACGGTATTTAGGCAGATGCTAAATGATATCTTGTCTTTACGACTTGTTTACGTACTCATTTTAGTATGACCACGAAACGGTAGGAAAGAAAATAAATAATACATGGGCTATTTTGTGTGCTCGTTGGAGTTGCCTCGGGAAGAAGAGCAGTGGATGTGTTCGGTGGAAGAGGTTCTTAAAGGACCTTTTCCCACAGCAAACTCCTTCAGAGCCGTATTTGTGTTTTTCATACTTAGGCCAGGGGACCTGATCTGGGAAATAATTCATATAATGTTGGTTGTTTCTATATTTTACAAATGGCCAGGGTTACACTTCCTATCTGGAATGGCCTGCCTGCTTTTCCAAGCAATTATCACACAAGGTCACTTATGTATTTTAGCTGAGCTAGTTTTATAGCACTGACACAACGCTGTCTGCTGTTAACCTTTACTTCACATTTCCTTGTTTTTGTTCTTCTATTTCAGCCATTGATCCAGACTGGATACTGCAGTGACTTTTTTTTTTTTTTTTTTGTAAGCTACTATTCATGCTAGAGTTCTACATTTTTTCAGATGGCTTTCATGCAGTTGTGAGCTACTCTCCTCGAAAGAGTTACCTGTGAAATGCTAGGCAGTGAGTGCCTGGCCTGAAGCACTTGCTTTGTGACCTTTGTGCAGTGTTTTGCCACTAACAGAAGCTATTTGCATGAAACAAGAAAATGATATCATTTTGTGTGTGCTAAGTCTAAGGAGGAACTTTATAAATAGCCCTCATGTTTCATGTTCTTAAAACACTGAGCAGTTGCATTGTTTTGAAATAAGATTTGGATGGGGAGACCTATGGGACTAACGAAGGGCGGAAGGAAGATTCAGAGATGGTGTTGTCTCCTGGTTCTGCCTAGGGCTGTGCTTTGCAGGAGTCTCTTCCCCACCTGTGCAAGCAGGGTGGAGGGCAGCTGCTGTACCAGGGCACTGATGACTTAGCAGTGGATCAGGTCCGTGCTCTGGTGGCACCTCCAGTCTGGTGACAACTGCTGGCTCTTGTAGTTCACCAGGTTTGGGATTAAGGCAACTTTGGATTGGTGCCCTATAATAAACAAATAATTCAGTTACTGCTGAGATACTGGAGGGAGTAGGGACTGCTGCGTTTATGAGATGCCATATTTAATGCCATATTTACCACATGTAGAACACTTGACGGATTATGCTGTAAGTCTCGTCGGCTCTTTGGAATAATAGTAATCATAATGGACTTACTCAGAGGAGTTGTACTGACATAGTAAATGAATACTAGATAGTGCTGTCAATCATGACAACATAGTCAAAGTTTGTAGTGAACTTTGCCATAATTTTCTGCCACATATAATTTGCTGCAGATGGATTTTATTGATTTCCAGCAATTTATTTAATTTCCTGGGCTAAGAAAAAAGAATTATTAGTCTTCTTCCTGTGGTAGGTGTGTTACTACATATGCAGACATTGGGTAAGAAAGTACTGTGGTAAGCCTCATCTGCAAAATGGTGTCGCTGAACATGGTTCTGTGTGGAGCCTTTTTTGTACTCGTCGGGCGTTGCGCAGAAAATGTGTTTAAGGGACCACTCCCAGCAATTCAAATATTTTTGACAATTATACTAATAACTGTATAAAAATCATATTCTGACTTCATTACTTTCTAATTGACCTCCTTGAACATGAAGTGTGTTGATTCTGGCTTCATCACCTAAACATTTTATTGCCCTACCTTTCTTCATATTTTCCATTTTGGGCTCATTAAAGACCCTTCTTTTCATGTTGATGTGTTAGTCATCTTCCTTCCTTTAGAATTGTACCAGGGACTTGCATCAGTTTACTTCATCTTGAATGAGCTCCTTATCCTTTATTTACTAGAAAAATCCAACTACAGTTTTAAAAGCTACTGAGATGTTTGTTGTAAGATCATATTGAAGAAGTGCTTATTAAATTAAATATCTCTTCTCTGCAGATCTTAACGGAAATGCTTTTATTGCTGTTTCATTATTGTAGAGTGGTATTTAAGAAGGGAATTGTTTTAGGAATGCTGATACACTAGAAGCACTTGAAATCATTTGTTCTCTTTTTCTCTTGGACTTTTTTTCCTTCAAGAGTACTTAGAATGGATTTTATTTTTTCTTAAACATACAGATCAAAGGGTTGTTTATGAATAGGTATTACCAGAAGTCTGTGTTTTTTTTCCCAAGGTTGGCTGTAATTGCATTGAATTTTCAGGCCTCGTGACATGCAAGGGTTCACGAACCCTTCACAAAATATTTCTGGTCTTTCATGGTTTGTAACATTTAGCTCAGCATGTGATATAATGCAAATATTACTTATTGGGAGAAAGTCTAAAATGTGTTGTAATTTTCTAAATAAAATCTTGGGAATGATTGCTGTTTTTTGCACCAGTTTGTTAAAAATTTTCATTGTTTTTTTTTTTTTTTTTCTGTATAATATTATAGCAAATATCTAATAGCAAATATCTAATAGAAGAAGGATTTTTAGTTACTAAAAGTCCCAGTCAGCTTTTCTTTTTGCTCTGTTATGTACTGGCACCATGATACTTATTATATTTATTTTGCTATTTATATGACAGATTTTTGCAGCAGCTCTCTATTTAGAGCCAGTATATTGAAGAAGAAGTGAGTCCTCTTGGAAGCTTTTAAAATTTTTGTTGGTTTTAACATACAATCTTATGGGTTCTTAATCCCTAGATGTGGGAAGAGATGACATAAAACCTACAGATTTATGAAATTATATGCTCATATACCTGGGACTAAAGGACACGCATACCATCCTTACTGATTTTTTTGTACTATTGGAAACAGTATATACTACATCAGTTAAAAAAAACAAAACAAACCAAAAAAACCAACCCTGTACATGCAACAATTGTGGCTGAAGGAGCTAAAGAGGAGTTGAAAGACAATGTAGGTACTTGTTTTCTAAATGGACTTGTAATAAGTCAGGTTATCTCTAGTTATTGCAATTTGTCTTCAGTAGCACAGTTGTCATGCACATAATTTTGTGTAATGGAACAAGTACAGCTTTCTTCTTCACTCTATGCTGTTCTTTCGTCCTATGAATGGATCGCTCAGCTTTATGAGAAGTGAGTGACTTTTTTCCTTCCTGCTCAGAGACCGAAGGGAGAATTTAATGAGAGGTGCTGGGCCAACTTCAGGTTCTGAACTGAGTTAGAAACGAACCCTGATGCCCTAGGGAAACAACATGCTTTTTAGAAGAAGAAAACAATTTGACGGATTCTTTAAGTGTGTTTATGAGGAGATTGTGGTGTGGATGTGGAAAGTGGAGTTCCTTAATTTAAAACAGGATTCCGCTAAGGAAATCATTTTCAACCATAAATCAACCGTAAGTCTGTAGCAAGTTGGTATTTCACACACTTGTTACACATAAGGATTGAGTGTATTGTTCCAACAACTTTCAAATATTAGATCTGTAATTCAAGGACTGGGAGAGGAGTGCGTTTTAATCAGTCCTGACATCCAAATTTGGTGATTTTTTTGTTTTTTTTTTTTCAATTTCCCAACTTGGAAGTCATTAGACTTTCACTTAAGTCAAATGAATAAGAGTAATATCTTACAAGCACCAATAAAATCAATTTATAAAATGCAGGTTATTAAACGGGGCTGTAACAATTCTCAACAAAAGCATGTCTAGTGCTTGTGTTGCTTCCTATTTCCTTAACTTCCTTCTTGGGACATCTTTGTTATCCCCCTGATTTAATGTTAGAGATTAGAGATTTTCAAATTCGGAGGAAAATCAGATATTTCTGAGTTTATGCTATGAGATGCATCAAAGAAATATGTCTGTCTGAATGAAATGTGGGTTAAAACCAGGAATTTTGGATGGAACAGTGCTGTAGATAATCCTAAAATTTACACAGTGTGTAGATGAACAGCTTGCTTTTAAGGTTGAAATCAGAAGTACAGCTAAGAAGCCTGTGTACCCCCCTCTCCCCCCCCCGACAAACTCAGTGTAGCTAGTTGTGTTTTCTGGAGCATGTAGCACTTGGGATCTACTCTTTTGTATGCAGTTGTACATTTTGCCTGTTGGCAGCACTGTTCTGGACTCATTGAGATTGTAGGTGGTAATTCATCTGGATCTCATTTATGAAAAGAAATATTCCTTCCCCCCACCACAGTTTGATTAAAATGTTATTGTCTGAGATAAAACATGGTAAAGAGTTGCAAGGAATAACAGTGCAGACATAGTAGATATGCCAAGTACATTAATGTTTCATATTCTTGGAAACTATAATGAAATATTCTTTCAGAAGAGTAATTCTTTGGTTTCTCCCTTCCTATTAGTAGCCATTACTGAGCTGCAGTAATAGTTTGTTGTATCGTTTTCAGATTAGTAAGCATCACAACTTTTTAATGGGATAGCTGTTAGAGGATACAGGTGCTGTATGCAGACAGCTAAAGGTTTATTTTGTATATTTGCTTGCAAAGTCATCAGTTTCGCTTCAACTCGTAAGTGCTGGAAATAACTTTTTTTTTGTACTAGCTTAAGTGCCAAAACATTGCAGTAGTGGTATCTTTTAAGTGCATTCTTGACTTGAAGGTTGCTACTGCTGAAGATCTTGTAAGTGGCAGCACTTGGGGTAGAGCTGCAGATAGCAACACCTCTGCAGCAATTTCACTTGGGAGAATCAAGGACTCAACCAATTGTGGTGCTTACAGAGTCAGCAGGTGCACAGAATTACAGAACTGTTGGCTGGAAGGGTTGTTAGATGTTCTTACACAAATTTCCACTCAATGCAGAATTGTTAGCAACGAATGAGAGGGTCAGCTGTGGCTTTTTCATCCAAGTTATGAATACATCTGAAGATGGAAATATCACAACCTCTCTCATAAGCTTTTATAGTATCATACTACTTTTTTAAGGGGAAAAATTTCTCTAGTGCCTGTCTCAACTTGTTAAGCTGTAGTTTGTGTCCACTGTTCCCTCCAGTAATAACTGATAGCAAAAGAGTTTGGCTGTGAAGCAAAGGAGGAACATCTGACAAGGTGGATTGGATGAGCTAGGAAAAAAAAAACCAAACCACCATTGTACCTATCAGTTTGTCACCTGATTGTGAAATGGCATTTGCATCTGCTGGTCCCAAGGGCATCTACTGAAATTGCATTTTTTTTTGGCTGTGGGCTATCGGTTGCACCGATACTCTGTGAAGTTAGCTACAGGCCATGTGAATCTTGCTGCTACTCTATACCTTGCTGTAAAATGAGATCTGAATCTCTTAAATTTTCTTCTAGGGTTCTCTTCTACTAAGCTTGTTATTCCTGAGGGACATTGCAGAACTCATTATTTAGACCACTATCTAAATAAAAGGTGTATACTAATGTGCTATAAATATGGATAAAGACTTATTGTGGAATTAGATTGTTGATTAAGTCTTGCTGACTTGAAGAATGTTTTTGCCTGCACTGGGATATTTCAGTGAGATCAAGGAAACTGAATCTTCAGAAGTGTGTTTGTATGTATGGTGTTTAATAGTCGAGCACAGAAATATCTCAAAAAAACTGAGCAAAGTGCTTCTGGAAGGTTCTCCTTGTAGAAATTGTTCCCAGCAATCAGTGGTAGGATATTGGAGATGATACTGTTTTTTTGACTGGATAGGCCAGCATGGTGTTTGGGAAGCTATTGCTCGTAGAGTCTAAAAGTCTGTAAGTGAGCTAGATGATAGTGTAAGTAGTGGGAGGACTTGCATGGAAACTCAGCGAAGCACATTTGTGTGGCAGCTTTAAGTTATGCTCTTTAACCATTCATAGCAACGTATTTTTAATTACTCTGCCCTGTGGTACTTCAGCAAGTGTGTAATTTGTCAGTTAGCTTTATTTTCATGAAAACACACTCAACTGGGGAGACTCCAAATAAATTATTGTAATCTCACTTGTTGTTGAACAGCCAATGCATTATTACCATAACTTTTAACCTATATATATATAAATAACTTGATAACTACAGCCCTGCTGTATGCTAAGAGAACATGGTGTTGTAAACCACTATCAATGTTTGTTATTACACAGTGATAGTATTAAAAAAGTTGCAGTTGCTTTCCAGAAGGGGGGCGGGGGGGGGGGAGACAATCCCATCTTCTTCAAAGCCCAGTGGCAGTGGGTAAGGATAGGTGCACGTGTGCCCATCTGGATGGTTTGTTGCTTATTTGTTTTACACTTTCTATACCTCTGTGGTCTTTGAAACTGCAGGTAATCACTGCCTTAACTCTCCGCAACTGTCAGATTTGTCTCATTTTTTTCTTTAATGTTTGCAAATTAACCAATTATACTTAATTCTTAGATCATCTTTCAGGATATTACCACTTTATTAATAAACAAAACAAAGCCAACAAAAACCCCAATCCTTATCTTCAGTCATTTTCCTTTCTGAAGGTACAATACAGTTTTAGTCCACTACTGATATTAGAAATTGGCAGGAAGTTTTTGTGTACTTAAAAGTGTGTTTATACAGCTACTGCAAAATAAAAAGCCTTGAGTCTTGTTTTTTAACTCTTGTGGGAGTGCAGTCTGTATCTCTTAAGATTTCTGGGTTGTTTTTTGTTTTCTCTCATTCCAGTAGGATTTTAAGATTAGCGGCTAT
The DNA here is from genome assembly GCF_019238085.1 of Lagopus leucura. Classification (NCBI taxonomy): domain Eukaryota; kingdom Metazoa; phylum Chordata; class Aves; order Galliformes; family Phasianidae; genus Lagopus; species Lagopus leucura. Next base: position 35,954,467 of record NW_024962264.1, on the reverse strand, counting down.
GACCCTTAAATTAGAGAGAAAAGAGAGAAAAATGTACAGTACTTTCATCTTTAATCTTACTACTGAGTTGTACTAGGAGATAGTTTGGAGCAGGCTCCATAAAGCGCACGCATATCTGAAAGCAAGAAGCAGTTTAAAAAACAAAGCAAAGAAACGCCTGCCTGTAAATGCACACATTTCCAAAACAACCTAATAACATCCACTCTGGATGCTGTTGGAATACAAGTTGTTGCTGCAAGTGATCTTAAGCAGTGCAATTAATTGAGCTGAATAAAAAGGAAAACATTTTTAATAAAGTGTTTTAACTTTGAATGTTACCCGCTGCAGTAACAACTGTTCTGTAGTTTCCCTTGTGAATCTGTTTGTGTGGCTTATTAAAATGTAGTTATTTGCTATAGGATGAAGTCACAAACAGAACAAAGAAATAATTCACTTCTTCTGGATGTCATGTGATGGCGTGACCAGGGAGAGCTTGTACCAAGCCGAAGCTAGCTGAAGTGAAAGATGAAGCATCCACCCAGAGGATTATCAAAGTTGGAACAAATTCCCAATGAAGTGCTTGTTTCCAAGGATTATGTTGTTTCATACCCTGAATCTTCTTTGAGGCAAACTTCATGTTTGCATGATCGTAGCCTGTAGCCATAGGCTTTGTTACATCAAGTTTACTGCAAATGTCTGTCTCTGCCAGCTGATGTGATGCATCCCTCTTTCTTTCCCTGTGTGTGTAAGAGGATCTCTTCATTTTTCTCCAACTTAATATCTGTACTTCTTGATCGTGCAGCATGAAGCGTGTTGTGATAAGCTGTGCTATTACCAGGGCTGTTCTTGGCACACATTGTCATAGCAGGAGCACAGGGCCTTTGTTTTCGAGCCAGTGAACAGCATCTTAACCAGTACCGAGTCCTTGGGAAACACAGTGTGACTTGCTGACTTCTGTGTTCATATCCTTCCCCCCATGTCCCAACATCATTTCTGCTTGTCTTTCTTGCGCAAAACAGCTGAAGTAGGTTGAGAAACACTGCTTTTAGATTTCAGTACTTTAAAAGAAAGGTCTTCAGAACTTGAGGCAGCTCTGCCAGGAAACACATCTTTTGGTAGCAGAATACTGCATTTTCTGAGAGCTCTAAACACTTGTAAGGAAGGTAGATAGTTTGGGAGAAAACAGGAGAACGTTTTTCTCTGTCAGATGTATCTACAAGGAATATATGTGTTGTACTTTAGAAGAGGTGACTTTGTTTTGCTGAATGTAGTCAGCAGTTAATTTTCCTGGATGTTAGGGGTGAAGTAAAGATAGTGAGGAAGAGACTGTCTAACATGGAGAGCAGATGCAGATGAAATTGAGCCATCTGTGCACTGATACAATTTGCATTTGCTTGAAGGTACGTGAGATTTGGAGCACACTTTTTGTTTCTCAGCTTTCTCCTCTGTGCTTCCTTTTAGTCCTGAGGATACTGGAGGGTGCAGTGGTTTAAATAAAACATGTATACTGATGTGCTGTATTAATGGCCCATCAGCTCCACTGCCACACGTCTGTACATGCTCAGCTTTGCTCTGTTCAAACCGATGCACCCAACCTGACATAAGCTGGTCTGCTGCTGTCTCCGCTGTTTGCAGTTGTGGAGCTACATGCTGCTGCTGGCAGCCATGAGACAGGGGGCCTGCTGTGCTCTGGGCTGGTCCTGCTGTGGAGCATTTGGTTACGGGTTTGAGCCTAGGCCACCACAAGACAGGCTGGGATTTTTGTACTTGCAGCCCATGTAGGCCTGACCAAGCCTTACAAAAGAATTTGCAGTCACGTTGAATTTTAGTAAAGAGTTTATATCCAAATCAGTATTTGCAAATACTTCAGTTACTCTGAAAGTAATGCCTTCTATTTATTTCTGTGGAAACTATGAGAGGTGCAAAGAGTGCAGTAACACTTGATAGAGCAAATTCTCAGCTATAAAGCACTGTTTTTCAGCATAGTCACCACCAGTAGCTATGCATTTTTGCAAGTGATGAACAAGAGCGTGCATGCTGTGCTTGTGAAAGTGGGCATGGCCATTTGGAACATCGCTTATCTTTCACGTCGCTGTCACCACTGCTGAAAAGCACCACCCACTGCCTCACTGTGCTAACAGCCACTGGTGGGGCTCCATAAATGTTCAATAAGCATCAGTGAATGTCAGTGGGTGCCATTTTTTCCCCATGAAGGAATTCAGTGCCACACCTTTGCTTCATACGCACTTCCGTGTCAGGCACCATTCTGTCAGACTGCCACTCTGTTATACTCCTTCTTTTCCCAGCTCTCTCAGGTGAAATCATGTATTTAATTAAAAACCTAATATACAAATAAAAAGTCATTACTGAAAAGAGCTTCATAAATTGCAGAACCTGTGAAAAACCTCTTTGTAACTGTTTTGCTGCTTTCATAACTGATGCAGTAAGTCTGCGATGGATGCTTACAACAAAATGTCTATAAATCTTCCTCTCATCTGTAGCTGTGACATTCTTGCAGTCATTGAAATGTTTAAGTCATTGGGTAGGAATGTAGGAGTTCAAGAAACAGCTCAAAGCAAATGCAAAACCCCCTCCCCGTTTATGTGTGCACAATTGCTTTCTAATCATTTGCACTGATTTCTTAATTTATTCACTTGGCTGAAATAGGCACTTGTAGTTACAAGCCAAATCTTACTCCTTATCTAAAACATTGCAACACAAAGTAAGTCATAGTATGCACTTACCTCGGTAATTTGTTACAAGATCTTTGATACGAAAAACTTCAGAATACAAATGCAGAGGTTCTGCAATACTTCTTATCAGAATCTCTTCCCAGACAGTGTAGTTTGCTGTTTCAAGGCTCTGTACATCCACAGATTTCTGATGCTTTCATCTCTTCCATCAAGTGGGTTGTTGATTAGCAGTTACTTTCTTCTAATCTTAATCTGCAGTTTGCTGCCTGAAGTCAGTGTATGGGCTTTCTTTCCTTTAGGTCTTAAAGGTTTATGGCATAATGCTTCCTATCACCTACGGGAAAGGTGCTCTGCAGCAGAGTTACAGGCAAAGAACAAATTTACAGTTGCCGGCTTTAGAGGTTTAAGAATCAACTTTTAGACTGGAGAAGCAGTTTTGTCTTAGTCTCATCTGCTGCGTCTCTTTAATAGTAATCTTCCAGTGTCTGTAATAATTTGCTCATTTTCTGAAATTTGCTATTATAATTTGATCAGTAAACTTGTTCATGTTGTAGCATTTTTGTATAGCAAGTGTTGGCAATAAATTCTGATTTGCACTGGTGTTCAATCTTGAAGAAAACTGAGAGGGTCTGGAGTTTATTTTTATTTTTCATCAAAAGAGTTCTTGGAGGAAATCAGAAATAGAAGGTGATACTTATTCTCTTATTCCTTCACTCTCTTCCATAGTTTACAGAGCACGTTGCAATATTGTTTATGTGTGTGTTTACGTTTCTGTATTTTTGTCTTTAATGTCAACTGCTTGTTGCTGATAGAGCTAAGATTTGGTTTGGCTGTGTGTATTTTATTGCTGAATCATCCTGTAAGCAGCACTAGAGAACCTTTTATTTGTTTTGGAATATTTTCTTCCTCTTTCAGCTTTACACTTGAGTGTAAGTGCTTTTTCTAAGCCATTCCTTGTTATCTTGGGCATGATAAAACGCTTTGCTTACAGGGCCTTTGGTCATGCAACCAGCTACGTAGAGCTTGGTTCATTATTTGTTTAAGTGAAATGTTTACAAGCCTGCAATGGTTGGATACAATGTTTTATCTGTAAAACTGTATTTAATAACAGCGAAGGCAAACAGATTTGCACATGGAATAAGTAAACGTCAATAGGATTTTGAATAGGCAGTAATGGGCTTCAGTAAATCAGGTAACGTAAGTAATATGTCAGGTAACAACAGCCTGCTTTTTGAACTCATGAGCTACTCTGCGAAGTAGATCTGGAGCCAGTGCTCCAGTGCCTGCACAGCACGGAAGTGTTTCCTGATGGTCAGAGGGAACTGCTTGTGTTCTAGTTTGTGTCTGTTGTTTCTTATCCTGGCAGAGGGCACCACTTGGAAGATCCTGGCTTTGTCCTCTTTACACCCTCCCTTTAGATATTTATTCACACTAGTGAAATTCACCCCTAGGCCTTCTCCAGGCTGAAGAGTCTAAGCTCTCCCAGACTCTCCTCCTAGAAAAGGTACTCCAGTTCCTGGATCATCTTGGTGGTCCTTCACCAGACACTTCTCGTATGCCTGGATCTCACTCATGCAGGGGAGCCCAGAGCTGACCCCAAAGTCCGGGTGTGTTTTCATTGTGCTGAGCAGATGGGAAAGATCATCTCTGGCAAAACTCTGCCCACTGTAGCCCAGGAGAGCAGTGGCCTTCACTGTGGCAAGAGCACTTTGCCGGCTTATTTAAGATTCTTACGATTGCTATGCATTGCATTTTACTTAGTGGGGATTAGTATGAGGGCTGCTCCGAAAGTAATGCCTCCTATATTATGATATTGACCCACAATGTCAGACGTGGATGTTGCTGGTATAGCAGTAGAGATTGAACCTTCCCACATATTTTCTGTCATTGAACTCTTCCATATGGAAAAAACGACATCCATTCATATTCATCAGTGCTTGCTGAACACTTATGGAGACCAAGCTGTGAATGTTAGCACAGTGAGGCAGTGGGTGGTGCGTTTCAGCAGTGGCGGAAGGCAACCTCCCCTGTTCTGCATCTCCCAGTCTGGAAATTGGTCAGTTTTGCAACTTAAATGTGTTCAGTCACTGATCGAATACACCTCGTTTCTCTGTTCAAAAAATGCTGTTTTTCTGTCTTTTGTTCTAAATGGGTCTGATGATGTGTTATTTTGAAGAGTTCATAACATTAGAAGAAGGTTTTTATTCTTTCTAAAATACTGAATTTCATATAACAAACTGATAGTAGAGAGAGAGGATGATACTCTGAGCAAGGCTCAAGGAATAAATCTGTACATTACCTGAACTCTGGTACCAGTTTGCACTGCTTGCATGCATAAGTACATGTAAATCTCAAATTTCCCCCTTTTTGGTAATTGTACTTCTGTGATGTATCTCATTAGCTTACCACTCACACATAGGCATTTCTGTGCTAATCAGCATTTGCTCTTGGGTTTGCAGAGGTGAAAATCTAGTTGGTACGCTTGCTTTTCTAATGTGTAGTCGTATCTGTTAAATTGTAATTAGTAATTGGAAACCTTCAGGTAAGATGAGAGCAAGCAGTGGCTGGGAAGATTGTTCCTTTGCTGTCAGAGCAGCGCTGCTGCTTCATGCGAAGGGCACCTTGCTAGGCACAGGTCCTAGGCTTCTGACCTAACTGCCCAGGTGGACCTTAGCAAATCTACAGAAAGGCTAAAAGGGTCTGGAAAAAGTTACTGCCATCACATTACTCTGTCTCTGTCTACTTCATTTGCTTCTTTGGAAGTGAGGAGCATTGGGTGGTGTCAGTGAATAAGTATTACTTTTGTACAGCGTGTAGTTTTCTATGGTACATGTAAAAGTAACAGGCTCTTATGCACTTCTAAGTGTATTTATCACTAGTGCTCTGTTTGAATTGAAGTTGTGCTGCATACCGAAGTGCTTCACAGCCTCTTCAGCTTCTAGAACTGATGGTGCCAGTAAGGAACCCACTGAAAATTGCATTTCTGCCTTGAAAATGGGAGTTTCTGTGAGATTCAGAAATAGTAGGGTGTGTAGGTGGATGGTGAAAGGAACCAGAGGAAAAGTCTAAATTTTAATTAAAGGATGATTGGCATATTATTAAGGATTGGCAGAAAATCTTACCTTCAGTATGTTTGTCAGTGCTGCAACTGACATAAATTGCTGCATAAATTATTAATTTGAATGATATTGAAATCATTTTTAGAATTGAAATACAAGCATAATATTTGTTCAATTTTAATAGTGTGCATTTTAAGACTTTCCTCACATAATTCATATAAACTTAAATGTTCCTTGATTTCTTTGTTTCCGTGTCTTCCTGTATCAGGTCCTGAGTAAAACGCTGACTTCTTATCTGCATAGTCACATTTCCTGTTCTCAGTCCTGCTTTGTCCTTCTGCATGAATAGGAAAATGTGCCTTCCAAAGAACTAAGTCAGAATTTAGACCTTCTGGACAGCTGAAAGCATCCTTCTAGCAGTCTTTTCAGTAGGAGCTTGGTTTTCTGTAGTAGCTGTTAAAACTTGTGCTTTTACTTTCCTTTCAAAAACTGCATGTAGGCCATTAATTCTGTGAGAAGCCATTGGAATAGGTTTAATGTTTAACTTCTTGGTATTTCTTTAACTTCTTCCAATAGCCAAACCCTTTACAGACAGCAGTTGCTTTTACTCATCTAAAGCTGTTCCTTCAATCTCCTTTTTCTCCATACTTGTTTGTGGTTTTGGGGCTTTTTGGCTTGAGTAGTAGTGTTTTCAATTCAATAACAATTGTCTCAGCAATTTTTTAAATGAAAGAAAAAAGGGCTTTTTTCTTTTTCATTCTCAAACTTAACATATATCCTTATCCTATAAAAGGATACTGTGTGCTAGCTTAGACACCAACAGATCTTTAATGAAGGCAAATCTAGGCAAGAGGTGGAAGACTTTTTGATTTTTAAGTCTTATTAACATCTTGGAGAAATGTGTCATCTTTGGCTTTTTTTTCTCCTTACTGCAGGGACACCTGATGATTCCTATTAATATAGGATCCAGCAGCAGAAGGCAGTTACCTTTTTAGTTATTTTGGTGAGTGGTTTATTCTGGTCAAATGCAGTATAAGATTAATGCCATTGTTCCCAGTATAAAAAGGACTCTTAGTGGGTGTTTCTCTAATACTGTTGCATGTTTAGTATCTCTGTGGTTTGGCAGTTCCTGTACACGTATTTTTCTTTCTCTGTGAAAAGAGGGGTTCCATAATACATTTTGAAATGTGGTTTTTATTGGTTCTGACTAGTGAAGGTACTGTATGTCACAAAGATCTAGGGAATTGTGTCATCTGCAGTCCTTGGTTCCACAGTATGGGGAAAACTGATGTTTCATAAACTGTCAGTAATTATAGTGACATCATGTTAGCTAGCCTAGTGCTTTAGAGGACCTTTGTGAAGATTAAACCATCCCATATGTTTTCACTTAAAGCAGAGCTGTTGACTGAGGGCGGGGATGGGAAGAGATAGTGTGATATTCTAATCTTCCCAAGGAAGTGCAGCTGTAATGCCGCGTGGCTTTGGGTGGCATGCGCATGACGTAAGCTGTGGAGAACGGGCCTTGGAGCTAAGGATTGTATCTTTCTGTTTGTTAGGACGTGCTGTGCTCCAGCCTGTATCAGGTCAGGAGATCAAAGTGCACCACGGGATGCTTGCATCTGGCAGCCTGTTGGATCATGGCTTGCCTTCAGGTGCTGCTACCATTGATTTGCAATAATTTAGAAACATAAATTCTTTCTGCATTTCTCAATATGCTTACTGTTTTGTAATATCCCTCCTGTTGGCAGAAGTGGTATCTTAATATACGATGAGAATGCTTCTAGCATGAGGAGTGTAGTCAATAACGTTTTTTTTTCCAAGTTTGATTAATCACTTTTCTTGAGTGTTTCATTGATAAATGGTTTCTATTCCAAACAAAACTTACCCGGTGGGTGTTATCCTCCAGCACTGCTGATCTGCAGAGCGTGATGATGATAGTTGAGCGTGGCTTGTTTGTCTGTGGATGCCAGGCCTGTGTTCTTCACTGGTAGAGCCCCTGCAGCTCTAGCAGTCTGTGAACATGTGGGAGTGAAGCGTGGTGCTGAGTGGAGTGATTAACAGCACCCGGTCTGGGCACATCCTTCCAGTCAGGCTCCTGGAAGTCAGCTGAGCTCTGTGGAGCGCTGCACTTTTATAGAGCCACCAATGAAAGCAAAGGCCTGAACTGAGAAGTCAATTTAATGCTTTAAAAACAGCCTGGTAGGTCAGGGGTTTCTGCTGCAGATGTAACAATGAAAAAAAAATAAGTAATGCAATACTGGACTTCTGTTTTTCTTGACGTTGATGTCATCATTCATTTTTTTTGCCAAAGCTTTAATAGTTTTAAGTTTTAATCAAGGGGCAAGCTGTTTCTCATATAGAAAGTGTACTTTTTTGAAGTTGGAGAAAAATAAAGAATCGCTGTTTATTTTTATTTTGATTACTGCAGTTTGCAGAGGAGGAGCTGTTTTGGGGTAACTTCTGACACCCTCATTGAAGCAGCTTAGCAAACAACTCAATCTCATCTGATGTCAGATGAGTAATATGTGCTGCTGGTAATATTTGCGGCAAGTAATTTTCTTCCTCTTCCACTGACATATTATCTTGGTAAAATTGGGCTTTGTGCCTCAAAACAGTGAAGCTTCTTGGAGCACTTGACAGAACACTACTTCAGCCCATGGATGTGTTGGCGTTCCAGCAATCTCAGTGTGTTTCCTATGCTTCTGTTTCTTCCTGCCTGCTTGTGGGCACTGTAAGATTTTGCATCACCTCGTTGTACAGCAAGCTTTTTCACAGGAAGACAAAACAAAAGCAGATTAAGCCAGCTCTCTTTGCCCTCACAGACTTCTAAATTGAATTTGCATGCGTGCAAAGACAGCAGCTGGTGATTACTTAAAATTGGAAGGATTCTGGTGATGGTCAGTTATGTCCTAGGTAATGGCTAAGGCTTTCTGAAGATGAGTGTGGAACAGAAGTCAATTAAGAATTTCACATGACAAACATAATGCAAATAATCTGTGTGCCTTGTTGCAATTTTGCAGCTTTACTTGAACTCTGTGCATGCTTATAAATGCTTCAAAATCAAGCCACTTGTAGAAGCTGGACTAGGAAAAAAAATAGGCCATTATCAGAAAGTCCAATATTAGATTGTAGTGATACAGTTAAGATGCTCTTTTGATGAGCTGGTAACTCACATGACATTTAAAATAAATAAATAAAATTCTAAGCAATCTGTTTTAGGAGAGTTACAGGAGTAGAATCATAGAAGCCCAGAATTGTTTGAATTAAAAGGAACCCTTGAAGGTCGTCTAGTCCAATTCCCCCTCAATAAATGTGGATGCCTACAGCTAGAACAAGTTGGTCAGAGCCTGGTCCAGCCTGACCTTACAGTACACTGCAAGGAGATGATAAGGCCTGAGTAGTAGCGTCACTAGCTTCTGTACTGCTTATTTATAAAGGACACTGTGAGGGACTCTCATTTCCACATGGCTTAGGTTTGGCACAAGAAAATAGCAGATTGTTTGGTTTGGCTTGTACTCATTTCCCTATCCTAAGAGGGTTAATGTGGCTGAGGAGCATGCTGACGTTCCCTCTCCGTGCTTCTGGTAGGCTTTGCTTTCATTTGATGTACAATGTTTTGTAGGCTTTATTCGCAAGGAAAATTATTTTCTTGTCCCTCAGAAGCCTGCTACTGTCAAGAACTGCCTTTGTTTAGGATATTATTATCAGTATGGGCTAGAGTTCATGCTTAAGTGTCTGCGTAAGTGCCAGTTTAAATAGGTTTAGAATCTAGCACCTGTAAAACTGCTTCACTGGAAGCTGATGTGGATATTCATGTACATGGTTCTAATTCCCTTTTATTTCTCTTGTTCTCAAATGCAGAGTGTAATTTTTGGAAGATTAAAGCTGTTGCATTGATTCTTGGTAGCATCTCCCTGGTAGGTTTCAACTTTTGACTTCAGTGTTGGTCAGTGTTGATACTAAACAAGAAAAGCAACATCCTTGTAGTGGAAGAGTCTTTATGTGCTCAATTCTCATTGGTTTATGTGAAAACAAAACAGCAGAAAGTGTCAAGGAAATCAGAATAGAGACCTGTGGTTTGAAAGAGGACAGCCTGAAAGCTGTGGTTGGTTATCAGTAGCGCTTGCAGCAGAATTACTCATGTGTTGACAGTAGGAGGGTGGGGGTTTCAGCACAGTGAACACAAAGTGAACAATAAGAATTGTTGTTGTGGAAGTTCTAGTTAAGGATGAAAGACTGAAACATATCTATGAAATAGTCATATTCTGTGCTGAAAGGAAACGTCCTATGCATCCTTCAGATGTGAATTAGTATGGCTTTTTAGCCTTTGGGTCTTTTAGTATGGTAGTGTTCAATTCACACAGTATGTAATTGTGATTACAGTGTAGTTGTGATTTTAAATATAATCCCAGATCTTACAGGGTCTAGCTTTCTGACCTGACTTCAAGGTACTGTAGCTGTTAGATAGCATGTGTAATTCAGAAGCAATGCATGCAGTATCTTTGTGGGGGGCACTAACCTCATTCTTTTTGTCAGTTTTCCTGCCATGTTGTGCCGATGCCGTATTGTTACCTGTGCTGGAAGAGGTTTCATCTACCCTCTGTGCCAGATAGAAACAGAGAGGGAGGGAGGAAGGCAGACCTTTTGGAAAATGAACGCTACCAAACCTATTCTAAAGCCTTGTGTCACTGTTCTTCCCCATTCCAATTGCAAAGACATCTTTGAGATAGGGGATAGCCACTGAGTTAAAACATACCTTTTTTTTTTTTCTTCTTTTTTAATTTCCAGGTAAAATACCAACCTGTGTGCTGTTGATGTAATGCTCTTGTTTCTCATTTCAGCTATGAAGCCGTACACTCCAGTTTTCATCCTCCTGTGGAGCGCTGTTGGGATAGCAAGGGCTGCCAAAATTGTTGTTGTGCCGCCAATTATGTTTGAAAGCCATCTTTATATTTTCAAGACTCTGGCCTCAGCCTTGCACGACCAAGGTCACCAGACAGTGTTTCTCCTCTCTGAAGGCAGAGAGATTCCTCCATCTAATCACTATAGACTTCAGCGCTACCCAGGGATCTTTAACAGCAGCACATCAGATGACTTTCTCCAGTCCAAGATGAGGAGTATCTTCTCTGGGAGACTGACGGCCCTGGAACTGTTCGACATCCTAGACCACTATTCAAAGAACTGCGACATGATTGTTGGCAACCAAAACCTCATGCGTACCCTGAAACAGGAAAAGTTTGACCTGCTCCTGGTAGATCCCAATGAGATGTGTGGATTTGTTATAGCTCACCTTTTAGGGGTTAAGTATGCCGTCTTTTCCACTGGCCTCTGGTATCCAGCAGAAGTGGGTGCTCCAGCACCGCTCTCTTACGTTCCAGAATTTAACTCGCTACTTACAGATCGCATGAACCTATTTGAGAGGATGAAAAATACTTTTGTTTATCTTATTTCAAGATTTGGAGTCAGCTTTTTGGTTCTGCCAAAATATGAAAGGATAATGCAGAAGCACAAGGTTCTGCCAGAACGATCTATGTATGACTTGGTTCACGGATCCAGCCTGTGGATGCTTTGTACTGATATAGCACTGGAGTTTCCAAGACCAACGCTACCGAATGTCGTTTATGTGGGAGGAATCCTAACCAAACCGGCCAGCCCTCTGCCAGAAGTAAGGTTTGCTGAGCTTAAAGTAATTTCTGCAGTACCTGTTTGACCTCGTATGATGAGTGACGGTTTTAAGCAGTGGATTTCAAATGGGATCTAGTATCTTGAAATTTTAAAACTTGATTTGTTGCTGCTCAGTGGAATATGCCCTTGAAGTAACTGGAGTTGGCTTGAGGCAGGGAGAGAAACTGAGATGCAAACTCAGAATGAGACTTTTGAGGTTGCAGGAAGTATTCTTCTTTGGAGTTAAGTGCTTAATTGTACAGTAGAGGAAAAAAAGCAGTGCACACTACTTTGAAAATTACATCGTTGACTTTTAACCAAATGTGGATTAAAACATGAATGAACAGGTGAATAAGCTTATACTTAACTAAGCCCATTAATAGGTTGTGCCATCTTTAATTTCACGGTGTTCATGTTTTTATGGAGTTTGCTTCCTTTGGTTTGATAGGTAAAAATGGCTTTAAAACTAGGTGTGCGTGAATAAAATGTGTAAAGGTGATCAAATGGAGATTTTCTGAGTTGCCATAATAAACACCAGGGCTGTATTCGGGTGCAGATTTTTACAGTGCACTCATTTACCATCAGGCACCAAGTTTCAGGCTGACATAGTAATAGTGTGGTTGGATTGACTCCGGAAATCCTGACTGCATAGATTAATAATTAAGCTTGATTAATTCAGTGCACCATGTGGTCTTGATACCTGATAGCCAAGAATGCCTTTGTTCACCAGCACAATAGTGAGTGTCAATGGCAGAACAAAATTTCATAGAAAATCATGTCACTTGCACTTCTGCTTTTGTACATGAACAAATTGATCTTGAATTGGAGATGACTAGTAATAGACACTTATCACTCAGTGATAAATAGGTAGGTAGGTCTGCACCACTCAACAAAACTTGGCTGCTTCTAAAAATGTTTCATTCAGTCTTTACTTCTGTGCTTTTTGCATGAAATCTACCAGGCCAGTTTTTTCATCTTTTTTCTTTTTTTTTTTTTTTTTTCCCCTTGAAAAATAGTCTTGGAAGGCTGTTTTTTCTTCTTTACAACGTCAGTGTTCTGACCTAACAATAGGCTTTTCCATTAACTTGGAAAATATCAGACAGTTCTCTGCTTTATGCTGCAGGGTTTGTAACGCTGTACCAATTCCTTTATTTTCACCTGTCCAGCTCAGCTTTAAACGTACTTGAGCTGGATAAGAGCAAGCACTTGCCAGGGCTCTCTGAATATGCTAGAGCTTGTCTGATGATACACTATGTCTGATGTGTCCTCACAAAAACTTGTGCATGTGCTGGCTGTCTAATCTCAGCACAGATTAGGATGTTTCTGTGGGTAGCCTAACTTGCACAGGAAAGAGGAACTCTCTAATGAGAATTCAGGAGTAAGGAGCTGCTGGAGACAGCAGACAGACCTTGCAAAAAGAGTTCTGTTTTAGAATATTATGTTTCCACTTAGGGCACTGTCACTATGTCTCTTTGTAATATCACAGAGAGATACAAGTGCAGCCTGCCATGGTTTGGGGAGAAAAAGTTTAGATTATTTTTACGTGACTGTTATTTGATTGATGATGGTTCCCGTAACAGCTCGCCTGTTACTTTTGTAAGTAAACAAAACAGCACTTCTGATATACTCCACCCATGTATAAATGTTTATGTTTAGAAAGTGTCTGACTAGTCAGCATACAGACATATCCTAAGAAAACAGACTAAAGGTAGTCTTCTGCTGTCGTAACGAAGTTCAGCCATATTCTTCTCAAGAAGACCTTGCTGGCTGGATTGAATTTCTATTTGTTCATTTTCTAAATTGATATTTTCTTATTGTGTAAGAAGAAAAGTATCTTTCTGTTGCATGATGACTTTGGGTACTGTACTAACACTGCCTTTTGGTCTCCATGGATTAGTCTTCAAACAAATAGCCCAACAGTCACCAAAGCAAGTAGATATTTTCTTTTCTATAAAATGAAATGGAAGGAAATTAAAGGAATGGTTTTATTTTCCTGTTTTGCTTGACGGATATGCATATGTGTGTATGAAAATGTGTTTATATACCAGTATATACACATAAACAGAAAATAGACCTGTCCAGAAGGCTAAAAAATTTACCCTGGAATAATGAGTGTTAATCTGCTGCAGAGCTGCTTCACTTGCGGTTGCTGGCCTGAAAAGATGCTGCCTCAGGGGCTGCCTCTAAGCCGCAAGGCTGGTGCTGCTCAGAAGATGGTGGTCGTCACAAGGAGGGATGTTCGGCTGGTGACAGCTGTCTGTGTGTAGGCCTGGTCCACTTCGTTAGCTGGAAAAGTTCTAGGGAAAAAATAGCCTGTGTTTCCAAGTTGAAATTCACACACAATACAAAACCAAGTCTTCTTTATAAAACCACAGCAGGCTCTCGAGCCCTTGGGCTGCAGTGGGGAGGTGGCAAGCCTTTTCTTGCGGGCGCTGGCCTTCAGGTGAAGGGGTCCAGCCTGCTCCTGCTGGGGCCCAGTGTTCCCTGTGGAGCTCCAGGGCCCGCTACCTTGTAGTTGGGAAAAAGAAAGAAAACTTTGTTGCTCTCCTTAGCAATTATCACAATTCCTAAGTGAAACTGAAAAGCTCTAGTTTTTAACGAGGCCTCAGAAAGAAAGGGAGCAGAGTAGTAATGGAACAGTCCATTAGGAAAACAAAGGTCAGGGCCTTTTAAACAGCCACAGTATTGCTGCTGTTTGATTCTGGTGGGCACTGTAGCTGTGTTGTACAGTTGCTCAGACCTTGCACCTGGGCTTTCCCTACAATGTCTTTAAAGGAAAGCTATAAAGTTTTTAAAGTAGTACACAGGAGAAAGTACTTAATATCCATGTCATGGAAGAGGAGGGGGCCTAACTCTCTCTTTGCTCTGTTTAATCTATATTAACATTTTTATTCAGGCTTGTGGAATGATCATGTAAATCTCACAATTGCCCCCATATAGTTCATGCTGGCTTGGCTTGTGAAATACTTTTGGTACATGTAAACCAGATGCTTTTTGGAGGGTGCTAAACTGGCAGCTTTATTTACCTGAATACTTGAAGTCTAACAGGGAACATAAGGAACATAAGGGTCCTTTTGGATGGCTTTACCTTACATGTTTTGTAGGGATGCTGGCGAATGTCCAGAGTGAAGGTAGCCAAGCTTCTGGACCACTCACAGGGTAGGTGCAGAGCCAAACATGCTCCTGCTATGCTGGTACGGTGCTTGGGTACAGGCAGCTTGGAGTCCCTGTGGGAGCAATCTGTTAACTATGCACATCACACGTCATGGGGAGGAAACTGGACTTGCAGGACACGTCTTTGTTGCCGTTCAGAGATCAGAAAGCAGCATCATGCAGTTACCTCATGTAGTGGACATGAGTTTTGGTGCATGCTGAGCTCTGTAGTAATTAGAGCTGCAGTTTACCACATGTAGCTTTGGTGTGCAGTCTGCCCTGACACTTCAAAACATGAGCCTCTGATCCACCTTTTGCGTTTCCCCAAGGGAGTGCCAAAAAAAAGAAAGAAAGAAGAAAAGCAAATCTGTTAATGTGACTGTACCTATTATCAATAAATGAATAAAAACTTGCCCATGTATCGCAAAGAGTCCCAGGTTTCTATAGATAACTGTGAAGAGTGTATTTTGAATTGGTCAGGGGTAATCATAGCCTTAAAGGAAGTTGGAGACAGAACAAATATCAGGCTCAGAGGGTCATTGCTGACTTCAACTTGTCAATGCATGGTGTCACCTGAGAGTATTTTCTAGTTAGCTGACAGTGGCAATGAAAAAGTAAAAGGCTCTTTTGCCTCCTTCGTATCACACTTTTCCAGAGGGATCCTATTAAGCTGGATGAAACTGGCATTTACTGTAACACCTTTAAGAAACAACAGAAGACTTCTACTGTGGCATTTGTATCTTGTGAGTAGGTGGATACATAGTTAAGCATTAATCAGCCTGATAAGATACGTCCTTGAATAAGGGTAGAAATGAGGTGGCTCTTAGAAGCAGTAGCACTGGGAAACGCCAGCTCTGTTGTGAGGGAGGGGCAAAGGGCACTGAAAACAAGCAGGAGCTTTGCTGTAAGAAAAGACGGCGAACGTTGTTTTGGAAGACTTGTTTAAATCCATTAGTTATACAGGCACACTTGAACGTTCATTGAATCCCACAGTTTGGATATAGTTGTACTTGAAGTCATCTGTATTAGTGTTTATGGAAAAAATCACTAACTAAAATCAGGCATGCCCTCTGAAATGTGAGTTGAGCTTTTCTTTCTTCATATCTGCGCAGCTTTTAAAGTTTCATAACTTCCTCTCTGTAATATCCTGCTTTTCTGCAGTGCTGATCTTGGGGAACTTCTTTTTCACTGAATGCTGTTTACTGTTGCTATGAAAAGAGAAACAAAGGTCAGTTTGTTTTTAATTCTTTTCTACCTGAGTAGACTAAATTTACACTGCAAACGAGAATGCTCACATTTCAGAAGTAAAAGCTAACCTTTCAGCCACAGTTGTCATCAAGTAGTAATTACAGTAACTTATTTGCTCTTCTCTGTAGATCTCTTATCTAATCTTGCTATTGAGCAGATCTAGATCTATGTAACAAATTGGTGCCTTTGAACTGTCTTTGCTAAAAAGTTTCATTTTTTTCAAGTATTGCAGTCCCTTGCTTATTTAGACTGGCATTAGCTGACACAGGTATTTACTTTTAAAATTTAATGGGGCAGTAAGGAGACATTCATTACATCAGATTTTTATTTCATTTGAATTAAAGGACTTGTAAGCTCTTGCAAAGTGTAACAGTAGATTGTTGCATGTTGCATAGCACCCATCTCTTTTTTTAAGTCTGGGAGAAAAGTTCTTAGCTCCTTTTGGTAATGAATTTCTGATGATGTGAAGCAATTCTTTTAAAATGTGTATTATTATTAAGCTAGGGAGACCAGAAGCCTTTTAAGGACGTCAGAGTTTAAGGGACACTGCATAAATTCTGGACTGTACCATATAATCTGACATTTTGGCCTTGAAGTACATTTCCAAGTCCAGCTTTCTTACCATGGACTATTGAACTTCTGCTACACAAGGAAACGTAGTCTGAGGTCCTCAGAAGAGTGCCTTTTTCCTATCATGATCTCCAGTCTCAGATGCTCCAGTATTGCTAGGTTGATGAAGATTGTTCTAGCTATACTGATGCATTTCAAATTTGGAAAGAAATGTGACTCAGCATGTACCTGAATAGGAAGAGAAAGGGAAGAGGGTGCTGTGGCGATTTTGGAAATCAGTTAAGCATCTCCAGTACACTTAAGAAGGAGGTGCTCTGAGTACAGAAGCTGGCATCCAGCACTCAGATGAGCAAACATTGAGTCTCCTGAGGACGCTGGTAACAAAAGTCCACGTTTGTGGCCTTCGGTGATTCTGTGCTGTCCAGCAAAAATCAAGTTCACTTGGTTCATAGGTAGTCATATAACGTGGTTATTTCTTTAGCTCAAGTGACTGGAGTGGAGAATGCAAGGTCCAGAACTTGGGTGTTGCATAAGTCAGTTTCTGAGAGCTAAAGCATCAGAAAGTGTTTGACTATATTCTTTATTGAAAGAAAATAGTGTAAGCTATTACAATAAAAAGCTTTTCTGATCTAAAATGTTCTAATTCATTTTTGTACTGAAGTGTACGAATTAATAAAATTTACTCTGGTAATGTGCATGAGTGTCAGGTGCAAGTTTGTGAGATTAAGCTGTATGGAGGGCAAATAACGAGCTGGTTGTATTTCTCTGATCGTTTTTGCCAGACTGTTACAATTCCTAACATCATGTAGAGAAATGACAGATAAGATCTTGTTATCAAATGCACATCTTTTCTTTAGTATTTAGAATGCATCAGTTTGAATGGTGTGTTTGAATAGTTACGGGTGTTCAGAGCTGACGTTCAAGAGCTGCAAGCCTAATTATTAATGTTATTGATTTTAAAAAATAAGCCTTTGTAATCATGCCAGATTTTCTCGTCAGGTGCCTAAGTTGCTTAGAAGTTATTTAGGTAAAACATTAGGATACATTGTGCTCAGCTAATAACCTGCTTGGGCATTTATTTGCCCTGTTGCTGGTTAGGTTTAGGAGACAGCCATCCTTGAGGACAGTGGAATGTCTGAGTCTGCAGCAGGGTCACTTGTAGGGGTTGGTGACATCTGAGGCTGGAGGAGGGGCACAGTCACCCATGGTTTCATTGCCCCCAATGTTTTTTTAGCAGCTTAGAGTAGGTGATGCATAACCTCTTCAGCATTGTGGTTTCAGAAATTTTTATCTGATCTTTTGGAGAGCACTAGGAAAATTACTAATATGTCTTCAGCTTCTTGTTTTTCGTTGTCCAACTTCAGCATATTTACGACTGAAATTTCTGAGCATATTTTACATCCAAAAATAATAAAGTATTTCATAGTCTGGCTCAGTAGTCCTGACAGTGCACTCTTTTATTCCTTTCTCCAGGGAGATGAACAGGGCTGTGAAAAATTCTTTGGACAAAACCACTACTTCTTGGGAAGACTATCCGAGTTATCTTGCGTAGCCAGCGACAGGATAAGCAGTTCCTAGCTTCTGAAGACAGCAAAACACTGATCTGTGTATCACCTGTGTGATAGTTTTTTAGGTCATGAAAACACGTGGGTATCTGGCTGATGTGTCCCAGTTTATGTTCCATGCTCTGGTGCCTGTGTGCTGAGAGCTGCTGTGCCTTGGGGTGTGTGCTGGCAGCTGTGCTGCATCCTGCTGGCACTGTGAGGCCCTGAGGGATCGGAGGTCTGGAGAGAGGTGACAAGAGGGAATTGCTTAGCAAAGGCCAGTTTAATGCTTAATCCCTGTTAATGATGCTTATGCAAAGGTGGTGTTGGGGAAGTAGGTGGGGCCTTCTGAAGAGCTTCTGCATCACCCCAACCAGCTGTGATTAGGGGGGTTTTATTAAAGGGTAGGACATCCTACCACTTAAAGAGACTTGGAAGCCAGCTGATCTTAAGCCTGGTAAAGGGCTGATGACTGACTACCTATATACACACTGCCCATATGCATATATGCATATATGCATGCATATGTTTTTAAAAAGAGAGAGGGTAGGATAGAGGGAAAAACTATTCAACCTGACTGAGAAGCGAGTAACCACTTGTCATTATCAAATAAAAGCTGCAGGTTAAACTTTGCTCTCTTGCCATCCGCAGAGTACAAATGTTGTACTGGAGCAGTGGAAAACAAAATGGCTTGCCTAAATTACTTTATAATGCGGATTTATGGACGGGTTTATAGGACAATAGTTGTAATGTGAAGGCCTAGATGTAAAATTCAGCTACTTGTCAATTTTCTTATCCCTGTAGTTGTTGAAATCTAATCTGACCTAATGTCCTGTAGGTGGAGTAAGTGAAAACAGTTATCCGTATTAGAACAAAAAACAACACCCTTCTTCTTAAACAGCTTTTCTACTACATATGCAATTACTGAAATTATAGGAGGCTTGCTATAACCTTGGTTTGCATGTAATACTTCTTTTCTGTGCATGCTTACATGTTCTAGAGGATGTTGTGTTTATTTTTTAAGAGGAAAAAAGTACTGCTTCTGTGTTAGTGCCAACAGTGTTTTTAATTGGAACCCTGGATGTGAGGATGCCATTTTTGTACCTATTGCTCTGTCAGTATGCAGTCATTTTGATAACCTCTCTTGAAGGGCAGGCTTCTTGTTTTCAACTGCCTTTCTTCCATTCATTTGTAAAGCAAGGTTGCTTTCCCAGGGCGTTTGCCAAAGGCCTGGTGAGTAATGGATTTTTGACGAAGAGCATTGCATCAGGGAAGTACTTGCACAGCAGTTTCTGGTTGACCTCTAGTTTTAGGTAGACTGTGTTCTCAGAGGCTTCATTGGATATGCTGTAACTCTAGAGCAGGCAGACAAAAGACAAAGGCTTGTGGTGCTGTGTTTCTTAATGGTGTTTGGAGTCTGAAATTCATTCCTCTTCAAAGTTAAATGCCCTTAAACATTCTTTTGGTACTGATCGTCAAATGAGAAAAGGCACTAGAGGTCAAAATGCAACATTCTAGACATTGAGAAGTTTCATGAGGTGTTTTAAAACATACTTTTCAGTGTGTTTCTGATGAGGCAAACAGGCATTGTATATATACTAAACTAGTGAGAAACAGTAGGAAGACACTGAATGTGTTTCCCAGCAGGGCTGAATCTGTGCCTAATACTGTTAAAGAAGCACTTTGTTATCAGCAGAGTTCTTAGATAATATGTGCCAGTGGAGCACTTAGCACTGCTTGGAGACCTTGCAGGAAGCAGTTCAGAAGTTATGTTCTATTTTGTGACTGGGAGTGTTAGAGTAGTTTACAGACAGTAGCTCTAGACAGCAAGAAATAGAGGAATTGAGTCTGATGCTGTAACCTGAATATGCTATCTTTTATACCTCAACTATTGTTTTTGAAATTGCCTTATTCATTCTGAGATATATTAGCTTCTTATCAGCTTGGTACATGGTGCAGGTCAGCCAACAGTGTATCTAGGGAAGACAGATACAAAGCTTTGTAAATTGAGACTTTGCCAAAAAAAAAAAAAAAAAAAAAGAGAACCTTTTATATTTTTTTTTTTTTTTTTTTCATTTTTAATTTTCACAGACAGAATGAAGGGGGGGGGCGGGGGAATTTAGGGGGAGGAATAGAACTCTATAAAGTTAAACTCAGTTACATGTTCCCAGTAGAGAAGTGGGTGATGGACAGCAGCTTGTATCTGAGAAAAGAATCTGCGATTAATTAATTGAGAAGCACAGGAATGAGCTTGTTCTGCTTGGGAAGAGTGTGGCAGGTGTTAGTTGAACTGAGTCTGGTGTTACAAAACAGTGCAGATTCTGATACAATGGAACCAGCATGCTTTTAAAAGGCAGGAATTTTGCTAGCTGAAAAATAACCTTCAGCATGTTGTGGAGATGAGCCAAGGGCTGTGGCTTAGCCAGCTGGCAGCTGGATGTGTGGAGTCAGGGCACCGCGACTGTCCCGGTCACTGCAGTCTGGTGCTCGCGGCAGCGCCTCGTGTCCTCTGCTCTGCACAGGAGATACTGCAATGGGTTGTTAAGTGACAGGCGAACTGATGGCAAGTCAAGCCAAACATCAAGCTTTGCCTAAAGTCATGATGCTTCTCTGGCTTTACCCAGACGGACATATTATTTTGTAGCCTTCGAGTGATGCGACAGGACCCTGTTTGCTGAGTGACAGTAAAGGTCATATAATTTGCACATAAGAGGGCTGCTCTGAAAGCAACGTCTTGTATTTTATGATGTTGGCCCACAACGTCAGAAGCAGATGTTGGTGGTATGGCAGTAGAGGCTGAGCCTTCCCACCAGTATTCCATTCCATGTTGTTGCCATGTGACAGATTGGCAGCAGAGGGGCAGGCTGACAGTGTTGTCTAACATGGAAGTGTGCATGAAGCAAAGAGTTGTTGAATTCCTCCATGCAGAAGAAATGACGCCCACTGACATTGATGGCTGCTGAAGGTTTCTAGAGACCAGACTGTGGATGTGAGCCCAGTGAGGTGGTGGGTGGTGTGTTTCAGCAGTGGCAGTAGAGACAGTGGGTCACCTCCATTAGTGCAGTCTTTGACAGGTGCAGTGTGCAGACTCTTGTACATCGTAGGTAGGTGGGTGAAAGTGCACAGCTAATGGTGGTGATGCTGTTGAAAAATAGTGTTTTGTAGCTAAGAATTTGCTCTATCTATTTGCTCTAATTTGCTGTGCTCTTTGTATGTATTGCAGTTTCCATGGAAGCAAATAGGAGGCATTACTTCTGATGTGACCTTCATATGTGGCCTTTAACTGCCTCTGCTGATGCAGTGTTTTGTTTTTTCTTTTAATAAAATCTGAAATGAAGTTAAAATGTATTAGTAGAGTATTTAAATACTACATGTGAGAAAAATACTATTTAGAATATGTCAGAAAAGTTAAGTCACTAAAAAAACTGTGTACCTTTCTGTTCGTTTGTCATTATCTTTTTTCTAAAGTCCGCTTCAGAGAGCTATTTTATTTATTTATTTTGAAATAGATCTGGTTCTGTCTGCCCTGAGCAGCATTCTGCAGCCGAAGTTGCATAGCGCGCCTGTGCTCCCCATTGGAGGGTGGTGGTTTGCAACCATCTTCAGAGAACAGACATTTGTGCTATTGCTCATTTCAATCGAGCAGCTGAACAGGGAAAGCTTCGATTATTAAACCCGGTTATGTTTGTACTTGTGTACTTTGTTTATCTGAAGCGAAGCTCAGTATTAGGCACCACTGGTTACTGCCAGCTGGGTCCTCACTCTATAGTCACAGCTGTGCATTTAGCATCCAAGCCTGCTAAGAATAGCTAATTAGCAAACCAAACAGAACAAAGCTCACATAGTGGGGTCGGCACAATGGCATTCCTGTCTGAGAATGGTAAAAAGATTATTTTATTTGGTTTATTTATTCCCCCAACCCCCATCCCGCCTATAGGAGAGCATAAATCAATAAGTGCTTATATTCTCCCTATGCAGGCACAAGGGACAACTTAAATAAAAGACCGATCTATATGCAAAATCCCTCACCCTTCATAATGTAGTGTCTTAGAGAAATGATTGTGCACAGCCAGCTGAACTCAGAGAAGAGAACAAGGCAAGGTCGTAATAGCAGCTCCTGTGCTAAGCTCTGACTGCAGTAAATACTGTTAGCTTTGAAAAAGCAGCGGCCTGATCAGGTAGTCTGTGTGTGGTATATGTGAGTTACACAAGGGAGTGCTGTAAAAGCAAATGTGTATTGCCTGAAAGGGGTGAATTGGGCACGAGGCCAGTTGGTTAGTGTGTGAAAGCCTCCTACCTGCAGGCGGAGGGGAACAGGAAGGGAATGTTGACCAACTGCCTTTTATTTGATCTGTGCCAGCGCTGTGCTTTCTTGTGAGACCTGTAAGAGTTTAACTGCCATCTTAAAAGGGTTTAGAAAAAACATCTGATGTGGGATATAATTGAAAGTAATTTGATACCTCCTTGAACTTGTAATGTCAGAATCAGGCAATCATCATAAGGAAAACCAGAGATCTGACTCAACTGGTAGGGAACTTCAAAAGAAGGCTCACCATTACAATCCCTTTTCTGTTTTACCCAAACTGTTATAGTGCCTGACTTTCCTGATTTGCCCAAACAATACGAGTTTTATGAATGTTAACATGAGGACAGGCAGACCTGACAGGGTTTGACACAGAGTTGTAATTGGGACACGCTGAAGTGTTTTTGTACTGTAGCACGTGTTAATTTAATCACTTAAATAAAGATGGTAATCAATAAATGTATTTATTAGATGATGATTTTCTGTTGAGAATATAAAACATAAAGCTGTAGTTGGATGAGAAACAACATTCAGTTGGAAAATTTAGCTCAAAATTCAGTTCCAGAGCTGAACACTTGCTAGAATAGCTGACCAAACAAGCTTCTGGTATTTCACATGGGCTGTGCTCCCCCTCGCTCATGCTGTGGCTGTCAGAGGCACCAGTGGCCCAGGAGGAGCAGTATCCAGTGAGGCATCCCAGCTTGTCCTGGGCGTGAGCCTCTCTGCTGCCTACTGAGGAAGCCTGGGGAAAGCAGTCTGCCTCACAGAAGTTCTTTCTGTGGATCTTTCTCCAGTCCTGGATTTTTCAGCTGTTTGTATCTTCTGGGAAGTCCCAGTATGCACCTGTGTGTCTAACTTATTAGTGATCTTACCATTAGAAGCCGCAACATTTCTCTTCAGCTGGAAGTTACATAAGTGCCTGAAGGAAGTTTTTTTGAAATTTCATTCAGAACTGACTGCCTTATTTTGAGAATTGTGCTCTCAAGTTCTTCACAGTTTTGGAGTTAGAACTGGTTGGGGCTTTGATTCCTAGTACAGAATGGGTAAAACAAGGTCTGTATCTCAGAACTTCTGGTAAGTTGTTCAGATTGCCTTAGTGAAGGAAATGTCAGCAATTGCAGACGGGGCTAGGACTGAAATATTTCTTGTGCCTGATTCAGATTCAAGCTGAATTTACAGCAAATTTTAAACATCACTTAAACTGGGCAAAATGAAGTGGCTTTCATGCTGCAAGTGAGAAGCTGTAAAATGCTGCCCAAATGAAAAAACATGGTTTTTAACAAAGGGAGGTCTAGTGACTCATTCTGGCTCTATTTTCATACGGTGCATAATTAAATTAGGAAGACAGAATGTGCTGGAGGACAGGAGTGTAAGTGGATTTAAAAGAAAAAATAACTAAGTTCACAGTGGGTAAGCCTAGTTATCTGTGAAGCTATTTAGTGTACAGAGTGATGATTTCATTTAATTCCAGTGTAGGTCAGTGGTTTTTTTTATGTGACTGCCAGTCTTAAGAGCTCAGTAACTGGTGGATAACTCCATGCTTGTGTTCCTTCTCTCCGGATGAATGCAAAGCTGGTTTCTCTGGTTTCTGTTCTTGAGTTCTTGACAGTGATTGTTGGAGTGCTAGGGCTCATGTGGTCTAAGTCAATACAAAAGCAGAAAGGCAACTCAAGAATGGAGTGGCAAGATATGCTGAAATTTTAAGGGGGAAAAAGAGTTCTACTGCATCAGCATAGTTTCTTCTGTAATTTAGGTTTTGCAAGATTAGAGCTAAACAAAAGTTTTGAGCTACTAATCCTGCATTGCTTATTTCTGTGTGCTTCACAAAGCACATATTAGGAATATATATATGCGTGAATTTAGTGCATGGCTATAGTAATGGAGATGCTAAAGTATTCAGTCTCTTTCATGTGCCAAGATTGTACTCTGCTTTTTTTCTTTTCTTTTCTTTTTTTTACTCTATTACTGCTATATTTTATATGCTACATAAAGAACAGGGAAGTACAAAATTTGGTGAGCCTTGTACCGTGATGCAGCTTATTATAGCAGAACATTCAAATGATTCTGCAACCAAAGGTTTATTAACACTGCTCACTTGGATCCAGTTCTGCTAGATCTTTACCTTAGGAAATCTGTACTTAGAAAAAAGAAAAAAGTCTCGAGAAATAGTTATAGAAAGTTAAAGGAACCTGAGTCTGTAGACTCCTCCAGATCACTAACTCATGTGACTTTGCAAAGAGGGAGCATTGGTTCCCCTGTTCTCCATTTCCTCATTTTTACCCCGACTCTTGCATTTTTAGCAATGTTTAGTGATCCTATTTAATTATTGCTATGTTATGCCAGAAATTATACAAATATATGCATGGAGAACCTTTGTTCTGACAAGTCTGCAGTTTGTTTTCTGCAGCTCCTGCGCAGCGGTGATTTCAGCACCCCTCTGGGGAAGCAGATTGGAAAGGAGTTGCAGATCAGGAGGCAGGCAAGCAATTCCTCTTACTACCAGCAAGAAGTAAGGCTTAAGTAAAATGCAGGCAAATTTGAATGGAAGAACTTCTAGTTGGTGTCAAAATATGATAAACTGAGTTGAAAATCTGGATTGTTTCTAGTTTGGCTCAGAACAGTTTTGCCTCTGTCAAATTTTGTGTTTTAAAATAGAACCAAAGGACAAATTCCAAGTTCTTAAGTTTCAGATTTGAGTTGGGCAGGCATCATCCACCTCTGGTCTGGAAGCCTCCGATAGCCATGTAGATGGTTTCTCTCGGAGATGGGTCCTCACCTACTGCACTAACCTTTATCCAGTTAAACACCTGTAAAATCAGAGCTGGTTTATGGCTCTGCAGCTCAGAGCGTGGCAAACCTCACTTCACCTCCTTGCATACGCCTGGCTGTTGAAGTCAGGTGTGCTTCCTCTGAAGTTAATGGAAACTTGAATTACTTGGATCCTGCTGTGAGAGCTCACAGATGTGCATGTGTTCCCACTCTTAAGAAGTGCATCAAGAGAGGAAACACTCAAAAAGCTGCTGTTTGCACAAAAGGAAGGTATTCACATTCTGTTAGTTTTTATAATCTCACTTAAAATGGCAAACAAGTTCATTCTGTTTGAGTCTGCTGGCAGGATCTTGTCTTGCCTGTCAAAATGTGAAGTTCCCCCATGGAAAGCCTGTATCTTCATAATGTATGTACATTTATTATATGTTCTACTGAATCAAGGACATGTTTCAAAGGGAAGAATTACTAAGGTTTGGCTGTGAAATGAGCCATAATAACATAAAAATAGGTTGCCTTCCTTTTGCACAATAATAAAATACAAAAGCCTGCTTTTAGAGTGACTCTATTGCTGTGGTACAGAGTAAAGTTCATTTCTCGTTTCCCTCTTACGTAAAATTCTTCAAACTTAATAGCTATTTGCTACACATGGAGATTGTTGAATACTGTTTTGGAAATGTCAATGTGAGGAAATACTACACGCCTTCTCATGTGTACATAATGATGTGTAGTTTGAATTATGTGAATACATCACAAGGTTGTGACCTATCACAGAATTTGTAATTGAGCTCGATGGAGAGAAGTAGTAGTAGTCTTGGGAGCCATATCTGAGTTACAGCAGGCTAATTTCTATTAGAAACCACATATCTGACCAAGCCTAAGTCATGGTAGATAGGACTTTGATACTGAGTGAAAAGTGTTTCAGCAGCAGTGCCAGCAATGGTGGTTTTTGTTTTTTGGTTTTTTTTTTTTTAAGTAAACATGTTCTCAGCTGGACTTGAGCTTGGAGGAGATGATGCTTTTGAATATCAACCAATGCTCCTGAGCCCTTCTTTTCTCTCCAGGACTATATTGCACCTATTTTCCAAGCAGGTCCCTTTAAAGGCCAAAGTCAGCTCTATTGAAGTTCAGGAGACTCACCCTTGTCCTCTCATTATCCTGTACAACTGCCTCTTAATAACTGCAAACAGGTCTGCCCTTGACCTTCATATTCATGGCCAGTTCTTCCTTGTTTGCAAGTGTGATGTGCAGCAGAATGCCTCCCCTCACTGGCTTCTTGAGCCTTACGTTTGTAATGCCACAAGATAATTCAGCACAAACAAATAGTTGTGTGGAAGATACATACTAAGAAATAAATTGCATCCTGCTTATGAAGGGGAACACAAGACACATGGAGTTTCACAACAGGTAACTTTAGTTCTTGGAGTATAACATGATCATGTATTGCAGATGGTCTCATATTTGTCATTTAGAGCACAGTACATGATTGATTTTCAGAAAGACTTATCATTGAAGCCCACTTTTTTTTTTCTTCTGTTTAACTTTAAAGAGCAGATAGGAAGTAGCTCAAGATGTAAGTAGTTGAACCACTAAGCAAGTATAATATAATTATTTTTGGAGCATGCCTCAGGTCTTTAAGTAAAATTCAAGGACAAACTTGAAATAAATCACAAAACCATCTGGAAACTTCTCTGCCAAAAGTGTAGGCAATAATAAGTGATTCAGTTTCGAGGCAGGTTGCACACACTTCCCCCTCCTTTTCCCTTACTCCCCTTCCCTCTGCAGATATAGGAAAAAAATGGAGAAGAAAGGGTACTGGAAAAAAGATGAAGAAAAATGAAGCATGAATTCTAGAGAAAATGGAAATCCCTTTTTCCAGTGCACAACAGGGACTAGTGTCTAATGTATGGTTCTTTGTTATGCCTGCTGGTTTTTGTGATAGCTTTTGTGGTTTTGTGCCCAGATACGATAGCGCAGCATTGCCCCGTTGCTGTCTAGCCTGCTATTTATTGCCAGGACAAGGGGCACATTGTGAACAGGGCACTTAATTTTCCTTTTGCTCATTTCCTATTGCTGAGCAGCCTTACATTTTGATTGGATGATAATGGAGTTAAACCAATCCTGGGAAAAAATAAGGTATTGGCACGCTGCCATCTGTAAGTCAGTGGGCTAACTGTCTAGTTTCCACTGTAAACAGTTGTATTGGAAATCAGAAATTGAATTTGTTTCCACAAGCAGTGGCACGGTGGACCTTTTACATCTTTCTGTGTTTTCTTTTTGAAGACTGATGACATTGCTCTTGTATTTGAGACTTGTTTAGCTTGCAGCTCTGCTCCATCTAATGCCCTCAGATGTTTTTTCTTCTGACTCTGCAGAGAGCTGCTAGTGTTAGGTAGGTGCATCTGCTGGCTTGCGTTTTTACCAGTTACATAAACCCCACTGCCACAGAGTCAGCCCCGAGGCTCAGGTTTTGCTGTCTCCTTTGTAACTTAACTGTTACCTGTCTGCCACGCTAGCTGGGAATGTGGCTGGAATCAGTGCAGGGAGATTTTAGTACAGTGACACCTTGAAGGTGCCCAGCAGCACTTGGTGTGGGTTTGCTTGCAAGCTGGTACTACTGGCACAGGCCTTGCTTTGCTCTCCTCACAGACACAGCTGTTTTCAGATGCATCCCGCAATGGTGTCTGGCTGCTGCTCAGAGATCTGCTGGGCCTGCGTGGCCAACAGCAGCTGGATGGCCAGCGTTTCGGATGCTTGGGTCTGAAGCACAGAGCTGAGACTGAGTTCAGCGCACCAGGCAGTGCTCGCAGACCTTCGTGGTCTTTTGGAAATGTGTGTGGAATGCCTCAGAGCATGTCACAGAGCAGCTGCATTGCTGCCACCTTCCTCTCCCTCACAGCTACGAGGTGGAGATGACATTGGCACAGAGAAGTGCATCTTCAGGTACTCATGTATTAGGAGCGGACCTTCAGCAATACACACATGGGTCTGGATACTAGAACTGTATGGATATTGGTGTGTTTCTTTCCTCTTTTCTTTGCAAGTTACAGCTAGCGGAGCTCAGGCCTTGGGTAAATGCATCATCTCTGAAGGCTCCTGTACCGGCTAGGCTCAGGCCACGTCTCTGGCCTGCTGATTTCTTCAGTCCCAATGAAAATTTCACCCTTGATTTCAGCAGTAATCACAGTTGCTTGGAGGTGCTAGACTGTGCCTTTTCCTTTACACATGAAGTCTCTGTCATTGTACTGAACAGCCATTTTAGCTCCTGACTGAAAGGAGTGAGTGTCATAGCACACTCTGGCACGTCATCTCAACACTTGGGAATGATGCTCTAAGACTGCAGCAGACCTCCTCATGCCTGCTTTGCCTCCCTTTGGACTGAGGGCTGCAGCAGCCTGGTGCTGGGAGATGTTTTTTGAAGGCTCTGGCTTCTGTCAGGTTGTTTTATTATTTTTATATTAATTAAATAAAAATAACCTTTACTGTGTACTATCATCTTCTTCAATGCTGGAGATGGTATAGAGTCCCTGACTTTCTTCATTTTTTTTTCCCTGGGTTTTACTTTGGGGCTGATACTTCAAGACAGATCTACTTATATTTTGCTGTGTGAGAATACCGAGTGTTTTTTGTTGTTTTTCTTGTTTGTTTGTTTGACATGTGAATGTGCCAAATAACAGGTTAAATAATTGTCTTGGGAGGTTAGTTGTTAATACAGAAGCTAGAACAAACCTGAAAGAATTTTGATGTTCATAGTCTATACCATTTATTTTCAAACATTGCACTTAGTAATTTCCAAAATGTTTATGACTGCTGAAATTTAACCTGTGAAGTAATGAGGGACCAGAAAATGCCTGTGCTAAGCAATGCTTATTTAATGTGTCTGTTGGTTACCTGTGCTTCTAAGTGTTCTGCATAAACTTTACTTCAACAGGATCTCCAAACATGGGTTAACGGTGCTAATGAAAATGGCTTTGTCCTCGTGTCGTTTGGAGCTGGAGTGAAATACCTGTCAGAGGACGTTGCAAACAAGTTAGCACATGCTCTGGCAAGACTGCCACAGCGAGTTATTTGGAGGTAGGTGCAATGACACGTACTTGGGGTAATTGAAAGCACGGTCATTTCCTATTGGGCCATGTTTAGTATTGCATCTAATGCAGAATCTGAAATCAGCCTGGGTGGCACAGAGAACCTAACTCTTTTGAAAGATGCTCTTTGAACAGGCATGACAGTCCTCTGGCAATAAGAAAGAGCAATGATTTTGAGGCAGGATAATGTATAGGTTATATACTCCTCTACTGAATTTATATCCTAGGATTGAGGACAGTGAAAAGAGTGTAAAAGGTTGTAACATTTGTGACTTAGTTGTGTCACTTCTAATCAAGAAGCCATTCTAGGGAGTGAGTGTGTCATTCTCCTTATCTAGTCCCATGAAGGATTCAAGGCTTGCTTTCCCCTCACCCACCAGCTTTCCTACTTCCTTCCCCCCTATCTTATGCAAACATGGACTCTGATAATTGTTCCTCTTAATTGTCTTTTTCTTCAAGGAATCAGAGAAAAGATCTGCAGAAGAATGAATAAGTAATAAGATTTTTTTGTTATAGTAAAAACATTGTGAGAGGCTCTCTAAACTTAATGTGCAAATTGAGGATCAACTGTTGTTAGTCTGCTCTGCTTTACGTGCTTCATCACGTTGGAATATAATTTAGAGGAATTAATGTGAACCATTGCTCTTTGTTCCTTGTGAATACTGCAGCAGTGCTTGACTTGTAATTCATCTCAGTTGATCTTACTGCCTTTTGCATTGCACTATGCTTTTATCGTGTTTTTGCTGGATTTCTTAGTGTAGGAGGTATCCACTTTCTCTAGTAAATAAGGAATCCATTTAAATATTTTCTTGGGGATTTTTTTGAATGCAAAAGTAACAATTTCAATTGAAGCTTTCTGTTGTTTATATTTTATTTCACTAGTGCCATTCTTACCAGTGTTGTTTTTGTTGTTTCTTTTTTTGTTCTATTTTTTGTTGCTTATCCAAAAAGTCCCTCAACAGGGACCTAACTCGTATTTCTTTCTATCATAATTCCTGGGATGGGAAGATATTTAGTTGTGAGATAGGGCCTTTGGGAGAGCTGAGCAAATGGCTTTCAGTCACATCAGTGGGAATTTGAGTTCCATAATGAGACATCAAAAATATGAAATTGAGTCCAGTTTCACTTTGTCATTTTCTGCTTTTCAGATTATTGATTTCTGATCTGTGTTGGAAGTAGGGCAGCTTTTGTGCTAAAAGTTTCTGAGAATGGGAATGATGGTATTGCTTGACAGTCTTATGTCAGAATGCCAAATCAAGAAAATCCCTAGAGTTCTTAATTTTCTTCTGGTTATGTGGTACTGTTTAGCACCAAAACCAGTATGAGATTTATGGTTGACTTGCTTTTATATAAGGTCAAGAAATTTGTTCAGTTTATTTTTCAACATATGGAATATGCAGGCTTATTGCTTTACTTAATTGGGAATATCTAGATGGTTCTTTATGTAGTTACTGTTCTAGTGTTCTCTAATAACCAGAATGCTTCTTTTTTTCTGACAGCTCTCTTCTGGAACTGTCAGGAAAAGAAAAATATAAAAAATCTCTAGTCATTGTTACTTTTTTCCATCTTCTTTTTCATTTTGGAATATATTTAATTTGCATAAAAGCAGATTTGTGTATGTGGCACACAAATCAGTTTGTATTTAAAGGTTGTATTCTGTTAATTAAACTTTCCCAAGAAACTCACTCAGGTGAGCAAGACATTGTCACTAGATTTTGGGCAGTCGATTAAGTAACCAGAATGTAGCTGTTCTACTGTCTGATCCCAACTTTTCCATCGGTAGCTTCTTGCCTTGTAATCTGGACTGTCACCCTTTCCCTTGTACTAGTAATTCCTTTTAAAGTGAGATGCTGTCAGTTCTTAAGAGCTGTCGGAAACTGACCAACGGAATGGGAATGCCTTATGTTGGTAGTGGGGTTTACTTTTTGTGTGCTGATGTGCTGTTATCAGTGGAGTTACTCATGTAGTATTAATCCGTTTTCAGTAAAGAAGCAAACTCAGAGTCACAAAAGGATTATAAAGCTTTCTTCCAGTTGCAATGGTACAGCTTAGAATACGCTTTTTAAAGTAGCTGTATTGCCATTATTTAAATAGAGATCATTGCATTTTGAGCCAGATTATAAGGAAATGAATGATGAAAAAAAAAAAAAGAAATTATACCTGATTGCTTTTATAGCATTTGTTTTCTTGTAATGGTGAGTAAACAGTATCCCAGTGTAATGAGAAATCTAGATCATTTGGTTTGATTCTCTGTTTAGAGTTTGCACATTTTGGAGGTTTTGATAATGTAGCTTCAATTTGATTTTATCGCTTTAGGTTTTCAGGAAACAAACCAAGGAATCTAGGCAACAATACAAAGCTTATAGAATGGTTACCACAAAACGACCTTCTTGGTGAGTATCTGTAATTATGATGTATTGTTCATTCTCACTGAAATTCAGTTTGCTCTTCCAATAATATTTTATTTAAATAGCAGTCACAGTAAAAGAAGTCATAGAGCAAGAATATAGCATTCTTCACAATGTCTTGATGAATGAAACGTTCTTTCTGATGTTAATGCTCTTTATCTGGTGTTAACTCCATTGCTTTCTTCAGTCAGTTGCGTGGAAAGCCATAGTCATTCCCAAGTCTGTTTCACTTAATAAATGGAAATGTTTGTTGTGAAAAGACTGCATGCAGTTCAAAATAAAAAAAAACAACAATAATTATGAAAGATGAATGGGAATTTTCTAGAATTTGTTGTTTCACCAAATTGGTGACCGTAAGTGTGAACTTCTCAGTAGTGAAGAAGCTGTGGTATGGACTTAACTAGACTATTCATGGAAGAATCTCCAAACCAAACATACAAAATTTGTTCATATTACACCAAGTCTTTAGGCATGAACATACTGATTACATGTTTATTATTAATATTACTGATATATATATTTTTTAATTTTTCCAATGAAGTCCGTAACAGAAACTAGGGATGTGTTGCAAATTGATAATAATATTTCTGTTTAACTATCCTGAGATGCTCTGAGAATGGAGCAATAAAGCTTGGTCTTCCTTCATGTTTTGGTAAAGTTTATATATTAGAGTATGTGTATTTGCTTTTTCTTTCCTTTCCTCCTGTATTAAAGTGTAGCTGAATTTATTGGATCCTAGGGTCAGCAAAATACTGTTTCTGGGACACCTAGACATTCGTGCATTTGCACAATATCTGGTATAATAATGAATAATACATTAAGAATGTGTGTGTGTCAGTGTACATTCATGTCAACCAGAGTAGTCACTGTAATTAGTTATTAGGCAAATGACTTCTGAACCAAGTAGATATTTTTCATTACTAAATTGCGCTGAGGCACTCTCATTTCTCTATTGCATAGCAGTAGGGGAGTATATTGCTGTCATTATTGTCATCTCTTGCTAGCCTGAAGTAAGGCATGTAAAGCTTCAGAGAATACAACATCAGTTGTCCTGTTATTAAATAGCTTGTCTTTCATATGAATAATAAGGAAAAGCGTTCTTTCTGCCATTCATTTGTAATATTAAACAGGTAAATACCAGTTCTAGTCACCAACTGCAGTTACTCAGGAGTAGATAGTGTATTAATTACTCCATTAATAAGAGGACTGCTCTGAAAGTAGTGCCTCCTGTTCTTTGATGTTGGCCCACAATGTCAGAGGCAGATGTTGTGCTTGGCAGTAGAGGTTGAACCTTCTGACCAATATTCTGCTGTGTTTTGTTGCCATGCAACAGGTGGGAGCAGAGGGGCAATCTTAGAGGACGGTGTCTGATGTGGAAGCGTATATGTAGTAGAGATGTGGAATTCAATTCCTTCCTGCAGACAAAATGGCACCCATTTATGTTCATCGACAGTCACTGAACGTTTTTGGAGGCCAAACAATGTCTGTTAGCAAGTGAGGCTGTGGGAAATGCATTTCAGCAGTGGGGAGCAATGACATGAAAAGACAAGCCATATTCAATACAGCCATACACAGTTGTTACATCATGAAATGAAGAGCATCTCAATCAGCTAATGGACACAAACCAGCTATTGGTGGCAGTAATATTGAAGAACAGTGTTTTGTAGCTGAGAATTTGCTGTACCAAGTGTTGTTCTGCTCTTTGCATCTGTTGTAGTTTTCATGGAAATAAGGAAGCGTTACTTTTGGAGTGACGTTTGTAATTCTAGACAACTCAGACACGATAATTTTAATTCATATTGGCTGTTTCATCTCTGTTCATATATAATGAAATCACCCAATGCATTCAAAATTTCTGCAGAGTGGGTTTAAGTAGGTGGAAACTTCAGAAAAAAATTGCATTCGTTCTATCTTCCCAAACTGGAGATACAGGAATCCAATTGACGGTTGGACTAGATGATCTTGTAGGTCCTTTCCAACCTTGTGATTCTATGATTCAATGATAAATGTGTTGTAACCAATTGCTTCAATAATGCTACATCAAGGAGATGTAATATTTTGTGTGTGTGTGCGTGCTTCTTGTATTTCCAGGTCACCCTAACATTAAAGCTTTTCTTAGTCATGGCGGTTTGAACAGCATTTTTGAAACCATGTATCATGGGGTTCCAGTGGTGGGAATTCCCCTTTTTGGAGACCATTACGATACTATGACTCGAGTGCAGGCCAAAGGCATGGGAATATTGTTGAACTGGAAGACTGTCACTGAGAGTGAATTATATGAAGCACTAGAAAAAGTTATTAATGATCCCAGGTATGGAATGAGTAATTATTTCTTGCTTTTATTTTAATTCATTGTTGTGGGTTAGATACAGAGCCTTCACGCAAGGGAAAAAATGTGTGTTGGTGTTTACTTGTGTGCATGGCAGTGGCAAGACTTTGAATAGTTGTTCCCAGTTCACAGGATTACTCAAGTACGATATTTCTGTATAGATGCCAGCTTGTTGATCAGTATACCAAAGCTCACATCTCATTTGCTTTTCTGTGGCTGTGATGTTTGCCATGAGTAGAACAACAAGGTTACAGAAACAAACCTAGACTGAATGACTTTTTGCTTCAGGCCAGTATCTCTTTTTTTTGTATCTTGATTACAGTACAGTAATATATTTAGCAATCTGTTACGCTCCATAAGGAGGCCTGAGAAAAGTACACCTGTACTGTTGCAGGATGCTGCATTTGGCTTGTAGCTGAAAACATGGCGGTAGTCAAAAAGTGATTAAAAAAAAAAAAAAAAAAAAATTCTTTCTGGGCAGAAAGAAGATATCTCTAACATAGATCTTCGAGTTGGAAAGGTTATTCACATTGATTGGAACTTGCAACAAGCGGTATATGAGGACCCCAGCCTCTTTCTACAATTTTTTTTTTGTCATTCAGATGCAATACAGGCAACTTCATGAACTGGGTTTCATAACTTTTTTTAGTTTCATCAAATGAATTTACTCAGAAATACCAAAGTCTGAGGAGAGTCAGTTTAAACACTTGGGATGTGCAGACAATCTCTGGATTAAAAAGAATGACTCAGCTCGGTTCTTTTGTATGAAGTTAGTAGATGTTTTGAAGTACAATGATGACAATGTTTCTTGCTTTCATGGGAACAAAGTCTTTAAGCAGCACTTGCCTTGGAAAAGGGGAAATCTGTAAAAAATGAGCTTGTTAGCAGCAGAAGCTCAGTAAAGAGGAGTATTGCTAAAGAAATCTCAGTTGCCCCGGCTTTCTCTTGCATAGTTGTCCCCAGTAAAAAGGCAAGGTCTGCTCAAATAACCTGTTGACCCTGCAGATGGGAGATGGGAAGGAGTTTAATGTGATCCTCTGCTGGAGGTAACCCATTATGAAAAATCAGTTTTAGGCTGAACTCTGGGCCAAAGAGTTAGTATAAAACTGAGTTTCTCCGTTTGTCGTATTTCTCTAATAACTTAGTTGCATAATAGCATGAGTGGCCTGTTGGAGTATGTTGCCACTGTGAGCAGGAAGGGCAAATCCATTCACTTGGGATTAGATAGGATTCCGGCCTGAGAGCAGATGGAATGGACACTTTATCCCTTCTACTGGCCTGCTGTTGAAGGGTGGATTTCAGCCTTCAGTCACCCGTGGTTTTGTACTTTTGATAATTCTTTGTCAGTGAGCTGTAATGACAGATGTAAAGAGATTATGCCTTGTATATATTCCTCTGTATGAGGTTTAATGGGACAGTCCTGCACTAGAAGGACACCTTTTGATCTCCTGTGTGCATTTATATGTTTACAAAGACTTGCATTGCTCAGCACTGGCTACGGTTTTTACCTTATTCCATTTTCTTCATCTCTTTCATACAGCTACAGGCAACGGGCTCAGAGGCTGTCTGAAATTCACAAAGACCAACCTGGTCATCCTGTTAACCGGACTGTGTACTGGATTAACTACATCCTCCGTCACAATGGAGCGCAACATCTACGTGCTGCTGTTTACAGCATCTCTCTATATCAGTATTTCTTACTGGATATTGCCTTTGTTGTATTAGTGGGTGCTGCCTTATTTTATTATATTTTGGCCAAGCTAACAAAATTTATCCGCAAACAAAGCAAACATATTTGGTCAAATGATGAACATAGCACTGTTAATGGACATTACCAGAACGGGATACCAAATGGCAAGCATAGAAGAAATGGCCACATTAAGCATGAATAAAAGGTGAAATGAGCCAACCCCTCATGTAAAGTAATTGAGTTTTATCGCTGTAACTTAGTCTAACAAGTACTTAAAACATCAATAAGCAGTTCTAACACTCCCCTTCAGTATGTAATAATATGTGACAAAATTCTATGGAACTAAGGAACGTATTTAAAAAAAAAAATGAAAAAAAAACCAAGCACAACCTAAAACGGAAATATTTTATTCTTAATACCGATGCAGAAAGGTTATTTTGGCACTGAAGTTTTTAGAAGCCTTAATCCTCTAAAGTTATATAATGATCATATTTATGAATTTTCAGTTTTTTAAAGCTAAATGTGTGTGTCCCAAATGAGGAAAGGTCTCTTTTTATTTGCAGAGGTTTTTTTCCCTTTTATTTTTTTATTATTATATCCATCTTTAGATGAGAGAACTTAGTGCTAGCTCTGTGTTTCATATGTTGAAGGTTCAATATGTGTAAGAATGCTCTTTAAAAAAAAAAATTCCCGATGCTTGTGCAAGAAATAGGAAATTGCAAATTGAGAACACAGACGTAAAAAAAAAAAATTCTTAAAATAAGCACTGAAGAAAAATGGCAAAAATATATACTGTGTTTTCTGGTAAGCTGCATGACTCTTCTGCTCACTACCAGTGCTTTAGAGAAACGAGTACTGAGCAAGTCTACAATAAGTCTTAATTTTTAATTTATACAAAATTGTATTTGTTGCCTTTCTCTACGTATGTAATTTATGCCATGAAAATGTTAGGGAATTCTATTTCAGTTTAAATATGGCTGTGTGGGAAGTAGATTTGCATAATTAAAATAAATGAAACAAAGCAAAAAAAAAATATCCACCCCTGTGCTTAGTGCAGAAGGTTTTGTAGTGGCCTGAAGCAGGGCAGAATCAAACTGCTATTTGGGATTTAAGAAACAAACAAGAAAATG
Source organism: Lagopus leucura (assembly GCF_019238085.1). Taxonomy (NCBI): domain Eukaryota; kingdom Metazoa; phylum Chordata; class Aves; order Galliformes; family Phasianidae; genus Lagopus; species Lagopus leucura. The sequence continues at coordinate 35,917,846 of NW_024962264.1, read as the reverse complement.
CTAAAAGTTGAATGTCTTTCCTATTAATTCTCATTATTTTTCTGTGGGTTTTTTTTGTTTTTTTCTAATTCACAATGTTGTAGCCATTCTCTTTCAATGGTTGTATTTGAGAAACTATTACTTTCTCTTAGCGTGGGCCGCGCAATCCGTATTTCCCATAGTTGCCAACGTCCCTTCTGAGACCGCGGGGCATGAGGCTGCCTGCTGGGAGGCACCAACCTCCAGCTTAAGGCTCAGCGGGAGGCACGACATGGAGTGCAGCTGAGCCAGTGCAAAGTGTGGGGCAGCTGTGCCTCCTGTCCCCAGCTCCAGACCCTCCCTGCAACAATCTCTTTCAATCACTGCAGCTGACACGGAACCCTGTGGTGATGCAGTGCTAACCCAGGGCAGGGAGGCAGGGCACCTAGTGGCAAAATCAGCGTGGCCCTGCCAAACCGGAGTTGGCAACTATCCATTTATTTCCATGTCATTCTGTTTACTTGGAATTTGCACTACACGCGTTGTGAGTGTATGCTTTATTTATTTGTAGTTCGAAATCCCACGCCTGGAAGAGGAAGGAAGGAAACCCATTTTACTTAGTGTTGTTCACTAACATGGGAAGAGTTGTGACAGTAACAGAGTGCTGAGATCATCCTCATACACAGTGATGCAATATTTCATTACCATTCCATCATGAGCCTCTATCCTATAGCAATAAATAACAGTACAGATATCTTTCTAATACGTGGTACAGTTACTTGTACTGCATTCTGAATACTTGAAGAAAATGGTGTTATAAATAAGCCTATTAGCTAGACCTTTTTACAATCTTACAGTTTGTGTCAACTAAAGGAACACAAGGAGGCGATGAATGGTGGGATGGTAGTAAGACTTCGAGTGTATGAATGACTTGGTTTAAATGTTGTTTTTTTTTTTTTTGCATTGAAGAAGGTACAAAAGCACTGACCGGATGATTAAGCGTAATTTAATCTCCACTGTGATAAAACTTAAGCAATAAACATGAATTTAATAGAGAAAATCTGTTGTTGGAAGTATATTTTTATTCACATGGATGCTATTTTGAAGTACCCAGTGCATGTATGTGTGCATATGTGAATAACTATGAAGATTTCTTGTTTTCAGTATATGCAGCGACGCATGACGTGTATTTGAAGTCAAACATTATTATCTGCAGAACTTAGATGTATTTCCTCTGGGACTCTTGCATCAATTGGAAGAGAGTGAGTGCTTACCCAGAGTTCTTCAGGTCAGTTTGCGTGTGAATTTTTCTGTGTTGTACATGTTAGATTTGTTTCCTAGGAAGCAAAACAAAAAAGCAGTGATACAAGAGATGAGATGGTTGTTTCTAAAATACTCTCTCTGAACACATTTCAATTCATTTGCATGAGGAAGAATTTCCCGCACTATCAGTTTCATTACCGAAGTCCTAGATAGGTCTAATCCACCCAAACTGTAGAAGTACCTGCTCTGTTCTAATGCACTTTCTTCTAAGCTGCAATATCATCTAGTGCTGTGGTTACGATTCGTAATACAGGAAGCTGCGTTAGAAGTAGATGGCTGATGGCAATTATTTGGGAGGAACGCTGCCATAAATGTGTCTGAGAGGAGAGTATAACTGCTGTCAAATCATTTCCTAGGGTGTGTTGAAGTCCCTGTGTGGAATGGCAGAGCTATATAATGCATAGCCCTTGCACTGCTTTCTTGAGTTTCTTGCTTTCCCAAATAGGCACTTCATAGCGTGCAGTAAGGTAATTGGGAGAAAATGAAATAAAATATTATGTGGGCAAAACCAGCAGCCAAGAAATAGCCACAATAAGCAGTGTAGCAGACATAGGTCACTTCCATAAAGGTTTTCAGAGGTGCTTGAGACTTGGGCACTCGCCATAGACCTTAATATTCTATTTTTTTACTTCCTCTGAATATCTCAACCGTTAAGGAATAAAGCAGCCTTAAAAACAAGATCATTTATTTACCATCTGCAGAAATGGGTTCTGGAGATGGTTATCATATATTCATAGTTTAAGGAAATTAATAAATGTGCCACCATTTTTTTTTCTTACTCCCTGGTTCACATGAAGGACCAAGTTTTTAATAATACTGTGTTGATTTTTTTTATATTCTTGAAAGGTACTACTTTTCATGTAACCAATTGCTTACTCAGTCTATGGCAAGGTAAGAGCTCAGCATTTGCTATAGGTAGCCTGATCTGTTACAGCAGAGACAGAGTTAAAATACTGTTACGTATCTTTATGTAAGCAAAATTACAACCCTGTTATCTCCAGGCTGCTATTTTTTCCCCTTTAATTTGTGTGGGTCTACAAGTGAGTTTATTTGTATATTAATACAATGCACATCTGTATTAGTAAGAAACAGAAGAAGAGCATTTAATTCTATTCTGAAAGCGAGCTGTGCTTCATTTTTTCTGGTGGTTTTTGAAAGACTTGAAAACCTTTAATAAATTTTGGGTGTCTTCAGTGTCTTGACAAGTGGCTCCCACCTTCCTTGCTGTACAACACTTGAGGCAGCTAGTGGCCAGCAAATATGGGATATGATTCTGCTTTCACGTGACAATTTTCAACATGCTGTAATTTTTTCCTGCAATGAAGTTACTTGTTTTTCTTTGAAAGATGTTTCTATTCATGGGAGGGGAGATGGAAGACATAGCTGATGTATACACTAAATCCAGTTCTATATAAGAAATAGTGCATTGGGATACACAGAGTGCATGTGTGCATGCTTGCAAAAAAAAAAAAAGAAAAAAAAAAAATGGGCTGTAGCTCTTTCAAATACTTCTGGGATTTCCTGGAGTAGTAAAATGCTCTTATTTCCAAGAAGGAAGGCAGCAGTTTTTATGTGAAGATTCCATTACAAGAACATGGGAGAAAAGTCTTTGAAATCACATTCCTACTCTTTGTGGTTTATGGATGTCAGGAAAAGGATGTGAAAACTACCCTGCTGCTGCACTTGGGTCTTGAAGAGCAGTACTCTTTTTTTATATTCGTAAATAGGATGGAAGGATTGGGATGAAGATCATCTGAGGGGAAGAAAGGGTAAGAGAAATGAATTTTCCTTAGAAATGTCGTGCTGGTTTTCTATCAATTGTTCCATTGCAGAGCTGTAAAGAAACTCCAGTAATGTTTTTTATTTTCTCCTGCAGCAGTGGTAGGAGAGATTTAGCTATATTCAAGAAGACTGTAACTTGACTTCCTTTCATTTGGATAATTATTTTATTCAGGAAATACAGAAACTGCATTCCAGCACATTCCTGTGTGAGGGTGAGCTTAATATTGTCAATGACAGCACAAGGTCATCCGAAGGAAGCTGTACGTGCTCCATGGACTGGCTCAGACTTAACAGCAAAAAACTCCACCCTGTATTTTTTGATACATATTCCAAATCTGCATTGTAGACAAATGGGGAGTAGGGGGAAACCACTTTGCCATAGCAAGCAAATGTTTCTGTATTTTGAGGCAGAAGAAATCCATGAGTGTTTGGTATCAGCTTTCAGTCAGAATTTCAAACAGTCGTTGTTTAAGTAGTGTTAAATGTGCAATTGTGGACTGCACACCAAGTGATGTTACTAAATCTGAGATTTTGGTAGTCTATTTAACCAACATTGTTGGTTAGTATTAAAACAGAGAAAATAGAGGAGGGAAAACCGAAAACCAACAACCATCCTTTGAGATAGCCTTTTGTCAATGATCAGTTTGGCAAATACCAGGGCTGAGAGGAAGGTTATTTTATCCTGATGAAAATTACTCCTGTCAGTTGTATAAAAGTGCTACCTCTAGTTCTTTTCTTATTTTAAACAAAACTCCTATATTTGACTTACATCACGTAAAGTAACAGGAATAAGATTGTGTCATGCATTTCTATCTTGTCTTCTCCATTACTCTGTAATGGAACAAATTGGTTACTAAAGCAAAAAACAAGAAGGGTAGTTAACTTTTTGCAAATGAGCATGTGGGTTTCTGGCAGTCAAAGTATCCAGTACTCTCTCATTAGTATCTTTAAATTGGATGTTTGCATCCCTCTGCTCAAGTGCAGGATGTTTCCATAATGGCAATTTTAACACTAACAGAACTGACTTGTGGGCAGTTCTCAGTAGAGAGCCCAAATGCACAACTGTTTCTCTATGGCTGTGTCTGGTGCAGTGCTCCCAGGCCTGACCTTGTGTCCTCTCTCCAAGAACATCAACTTTCCTCACAAAAGGAATTGCGCTGTGGCCCCTGGAGGAGACAATGTGGTGCTGGAGCTGAGGAGCTCAGTTTTCATTCCTGAGCTATGTGACATCCATAAACCACAAGTGGCTCCTTCCTGGCCACTGTCAGTTGGCTGTGCTCCTTATCCTCACGTAAGATCATCCTACTGTGATGATGCAGGAGGTGAAGAGAAAGCTACCCTTTTGTGCTTCTACTTGTGGAGGCAAGGAAAATAGATTTATCTCATTTTATTTGTGATAGGTAATTGATTTCTGCACGACAAAGTCAAGCCTTATTAGAGTACTGTGGAAATACACATTTTACTACATTCCTGCATCCTTAAGAATCATATGGGACAAGTTTAATGTCAAAATCTTATGTTCCTATAGGCTACAAAAAATATGTTACCAGTTCTCATAAAATGGAAATTACTTGGGCAGGCTGTGAGGTAGTGTAGCTGAATATGTAGGAATAGCCAGATTCTTCCTATTAGAGAAATATTTCATGTGGAAAGCAAATGGTTGAAGCAGAGATTAGCAAAGCGAGTATGTTGGTATGAACTGTTAGCTGGAAATCAGGGAGGATTCCTTATCTTATTTTACCTTACAGTGTTGCAGTGATTGGGCTGTGCAGTGTAATAATTAACCTGTGAGAAAGATAAGAAGTGTTTCATGTCTTTATCTGTTCTGGTGGTACAAGAAAATGCACAATTACAACAATTGTTCAAAACTGGGAATGATAAAGGTCATGTAGGAACTGCTGATCCAGCTTAGTAATTTGGGCACAAAGGTAAAGTATGAGAAAGGAAACTTTGAAGCAGTGGTTGGTTCAAAATTAGCTGCAACTAGTGAGTAAAACAAGCTTCAGCATACATCTTTATGTATGCATCAGCCCAGTGCCCAGGGATAAACATACACAATTAAACTGATGAGTTTCTCTGATCCCTTGGTTTTGGGCTACTTTCAACACATAGAATGGGCAAAAGACAGTTTGTGGAATATTCAAAGAGAGGAGTGGAAGACATCCAGCCTGAGGAAAAACAAGAGGATGAAAAAAGATCGTTACCTGATTTGTACTACCCCAGCATGAAGCTGGAGTAACCACTGCCACAACAGAACTGTAACATTACAAAGGTGATGTATTAAAAGGATCTAAAACGAGACGGGGAAGCAAAACTGAACTGACGTACATGCCTTTCCCAATGACAACTCAGGAAAACTAAAGAGCATCCCATTTAAAAATGATTCAAGAAGATAAAATGCTATGTTGCATAATATGTAATTAAGCTATTGCCATGCTGTCTGTTAATACAAGGCTTCGGCAAGAGCCGTGAGTGTTGTAGATAACATGGTCAGTAAACACACTGAGATTCTTGCTGAGGTTAGAAGGTGGCAGATTTCCCTATCTGCTCAAGACTTAAGAAGAGCAACAGTGAGGCAGAACTGGGAAATAAGTTCCCACTTTGTCCCTTTCCTTAGCGTCTCAGGTATCTCTTACTTGGAAGACAAATAATTAGCTTTGGCCTATGAACTTTCAGTTATGGGCTGAATCTGGAGTGATGGTGTATCAGAATTTAAAAACCATTAATTGGACTTGGTTTGACAAGTTTGGCCTAAATAATAAACACACATAGAGTGAAGGAAGAAGTGATAGATCTCTGCTTTAGATGCACAAGTTCTTTTATAGTATGGGTTTTCTGTTATCTGTACTTTTCATAGCACTGCTAAAACTTAATGGTCATTCCCAAAATTCATTGTGAATGTTCAGTGAATTCCTCTCACAGCTACACAGAAGGAAAACGTTACCATCTTTCAAAACACAAAGAACTTGTTTACTTCTGGAAACTAAATATTACATACGTGATTATCTTAGATACAGGCTTTGAATAAATTCCTTTCTTTGACTCACGAGATTTAGAGCTAGAAAATTATTCTGAACTCCAGGAGATGCCCACTGAGAAAACTCTTTGTATATAAAACAAACACAAAGAAAACGTGGAGTTCTACAAGGAATTACAGCATTTGCCCTATATTTACGTTGTTCTTCTCTGCTGTGCCCTGCTTTTCTAGTTTCAACCTTGCTTTCCTGCTTCCTTTTCTACATGTTTCTGTATATTCTCTTTTTAGTGCAACAACTTTTCTTACAAAGGTGTTTGTATATGATTTTTTGTATATTCAGCATTTTTTTTCACTTTACTAAGGCTCCTTGGCATTTAGCAGTCCACCTGACACTACTGTCTTGGTAGTAATGTAATTGCCAGAAGCTGTACCAGCAGCCCCATCCTAATTCTGCATGTACAGAAAGCTTATGTACATCTTACTCACTGCTTGCATCTAGGCTGGACTCCACTGGCTTTCTGGTCAAGCGGAGCTCTTGCTCTGGAAGGTGTTTTCAAGCTCAAATCTAAGTAAGTTTGGTTTCATTGCAGATAATGCCTTTCAACACCATGAGCCTCATCTTTAAGCATGCTGATGACAGAAGAGTTTAATTTGCCTTTCTGTGGCTTCTGTCTGATGTTACAGAAGGAAGTATGATGTTGAGTTTTTCGGTGACACCTAACATAACATGATAACAAATCTGTCAATTATAGAAGGCATGTTAAAGTTCTGTGTTGCTTTACTAAAAATATAATGCCAACATATTTGGTTTTTTATGTCTTAAGATAAAATCCCATTGAATTTGTAGTGTGAGTGATCACCAGGAACAGGAAAGGTACCAGCTTTTTGTTTCCAGGATCACAGCAAGTTGCAAGAGCTTTCTACATTCTTTCTTTCTTTCCTAAGAAATCCTTGCCATGAAGTACAGCATGCTCTCTTGTTGGTGCAGAGACACTCTTCCTTCTTTTTTTCTCTTTTGGTTGGGAGAGGTTGAGGGGTAGGTGCTGCACCATAACTTTAATCACTAAAAAGATTAAGGTTAAAAATAACCTTACAGAAATAAAACCTAGGTCATTTCCCTGTTTGTTTCTTTTTTTCTGAGCAGTTTCACAGAATTCCTATTAGAGTAACAGATGGAGCAGTGAAGAATGCAATGTGTAAGACATGACATGTAATGAAGGGCAAGGACCGTATGATGATGCTTTTGCCAAAAATGCAAATGAATCCACACCTGTGATTGGCACTTCAATTCTACAAAGACTCACCGGCTTCCTTTTCTATATAAAAATACATAGTTAATGGATAAGAGAGGAGCATCTCAAGCCAACAACAGGAAATATTCTAGCCTGTCTGTGGGATCACTCATGGGACTACTGTAAGATATTTTTAAGTGAGTGAATAAAAAAAAAAGCTAAGAAGGCTAAAGTAATGTTTTGTCAAGGCATCCCTTCAAATCATAAACAAATTGTCATCACTGATCGGTGATCTTGTAAAAAGCTGAGGCTTGCCATTATCTGGAGAATTTCTAGGAAGAATTCTGGAGAAAGAATTGAAGAGTTTCAGGAGTCACAAACTTTGCACCACCTGCACTGTATCTGGTTTCCCTAGATTTATGGATTAGTTGCTCCCTATATTTCTGTAGCTTCCTCTAGGATAGGTTATTCACAGACCTGTGACCGACTTCTTTGCCACTAGCTTTTCATAAATACCCAGCCCTCAGGAAACATCCCATTCTTGGTTTTCAGGGTCTTAAGAAAATTTGAAGAATCTCAGTGGGTAACTTCTTATACCTGGAGACATGGAACCAGACCAGGCAAGAGTTTCACAGTCCACTGCGTTTTGACCTCTGAGCAGTTTCAGGGCAAAGAGCAGCTATTTAGCCATGACTGGTTCTGCTTTTATGCTTGCCTTTCATCACACTGTCTAGACAGGCCACGGTGGCCAGATGTTGATGTCTTCTGGTGAGTAGGACAAGTGAGCACTTGTTCTTCTCAAAATATTGATCAACCTTCTCCATGACTTCTTCCATCTGTTGTTTTATGGGTGAAAGGGAAAATACATAGCCCAGGACTGCTCATGTGCTGATAAGATCAGCCACAGCTGCTGGAAATCAGCTCCCCTCCACAGAAATACTGCTCCTTCATTAGCCTGGAAAACAATGTGCAAAACAGACTCAAGGGTTTTAATACAGAGCTGATCCACCTGGATCCTGATGATAGTTCACCCTCATCACCTCTGCTCCGTTGGGATGTTTATTTGAGTGTGGCCTGTATAACTTGCTGTCCTGGAAGGTATTTTGAGGAGCTTCTCAGCTGAGACAGAAGGGTGGTGGTGGTGGCAGCAGTGGCGGTGGGAGGCAGCTGAGGCTCCCTCTCAAGGCAGAGAGGAGAGAAGCCCTTTCCTTCTGGATATAAACCCAAGTAGCTTCACTAGCTCTTTTCTCAAGGACAGTTTCTGGGCAGTCCTAATCTCCTGGGTGTGGGAGGAAAAGGCTAAGCTGATGGGAAACTTTGATGCTTTTAGTTTGTAATATAAGCCAACTCACATGCATCTTTGTGGCTTCTCATGTTGAGGACACACCTTTGTTTAAGAGCAATGCTGTTATTGCTGTAAGAGAAGAACAGAGATCATTTTCAGCAGAGGTATGAACCTGTGGCCTTCTCTACTCTGCTCTTCCATCTTACAGTGTGGTAAGCATGATTATGTGGGCTTACAGGACTTCAGGCCTTTAACTATCCCATTTTTCCCATTCTGGTACTGGCAGAATGGGCTATTTCTAACATACACCAGTTGCTCTTGGGCACTTTTATGTTCTGTGTACAACATACTCACAAATTCCACTTGTGTCCTCTTATAGCTTACCCCTTCACTGCCTTTTGCTTCTGACTGCCACCTAAATTTTGCTAACAATGCTCCTGACTGCCATTCTTGAACTATTTACTGAGTTTTAGACCTGCACTCTTCTGTTCAGCATCTTTTTTTTTTTTTGGTATGTACCTGCAACATATCAGCTTGCCGCCCCACCCATATTAAACATGATCTTTCAGTGCAGTCCCTTGCAGGATGCACAATTTCTGGAAATTAGTGACTTACTCGTTTAGTTACGCTATCATGAAATAGCTCCACACTGCTCAATTTCTCTATCAAAGGTGAGAACTGAGGAGTTCTGCGCCATGCGAGAGTCCCTGAGCACTGGGTAAGTGACGAGGATGATCTGGGAGCTGGGGCAGCAGCACTGCAATTGTCTGCAGTCTCATGGAGAGGTGTTGGAGGGTTTTGGACAGCTCTGCCAAAAACCCAGCACTGCTAGGAGGAGAGAGCCCTTTTTATTTCTGATAGTTGGGAACATTGGTGAAATTGCAGAATGAGTGTAAGCATGACTAGAGGTTGCCCTGCTGGTCATGTCACACTAAAAGGAAAATACCATCATTCAGGCTGAAGTAATTCAGGAGTATACTTTAATATTTAAGCAACAAATCATTTCTGACACTTTCTTTCAGATTCATTTCCCAAGCTTTTAACCCTTTGACTATAAACTATCAGTTTAAAAGATATACTAGACTGATACACCTGAAATCACCGTGACTCATAAAAGGAAGGCAAAGCTTTAGGTCCACCTGCAGTTTCCACTGAAGATATGCATGTGCAGATACAGGTCTTTTAAGCCTCCCATTTCTGTATGGTTTAAAAATTGCTCAACACAGTACTTGATTCTCAAGCTGGGAGATCTGCAAGAACATTGTGTGCAGTCACTGCCCAATACAGGGCCACAAACAGGTATGTCACGTGCTGTGGGAGAGAAACCATTATCGATTCAAAGATAGCAGTCATGCAAAGCAAACTGGTGTAGTGCTTATTTAGTTTGTGTGTGTGTCCAGCTAAAAAGAAAAATCCCACAAAGCCAAACAGGAGTATATTTCTTCTCCTGAGTACATTGAAGACGTCTGAAATGCTCCAGTGCATGTGGAATCTGTGTGTAATTCAGCCCTGTTCAGTTCAGCTGAGCCAAATGCAAATATTCCTACAAACACTGAAGCACTGCTGCCCTCTCCCTCTGCTTGTTGCCTTTATTTGCATTTTCTTCCTCATAGTTGACCTCACTCTGGCCTCCATAAGAAAGCTGGATAAATAGTGGCCTCCCAGAAAAGTTCCTGCTAACTGGAAGCTCACCTCAACCTCACCAGTACCTAGGATGTTAAATATGTAAATTGACCACACAGAGAGCTTACACTGGTGGGAAAAGGGAGAAAGGGCGCTGCCTCTATGTTAGGTTGTGCAATGAGATATTGAATAATGAGTACATCTTTTGTGCTGCTTTGTGATTAGGTTGCTACAGCTTGTGTTCAGTCTCTGCTTAACAAACTTCAGACAAGATTAGTAGCTGAGCAATTACTTGGCAAATATCCAGCCCTGCAAGAGAAGTGAAGTGGCTAGTGGCATGAGGTGAAATCCGCAGTTCTGCCAGACTTTGTGAGGAAGAAGCTGTCAGGAAATAAGTCCTGAAATCCCCAGTGACCAGAGGTGAAATGGGCCACATGATCCAAGGGCAATTGCTGGGGACTTGTGCTATCTGAGGCAGACGAGGTGTGGTTTGGTCTCGAAAAAGATCTTATATAAGAAGATGAGTTGGGTGGCAGCGTAGCTATTACTAAAGCAGAAGAGATCGTGCCTGCCTTCCATTTGGTTCAGGGTGGTATTGCTTCACACAGCTGTGCAGGTCACCTGGGTGGCCTTTGCTTTTTACTCTGGGTATTGACAAAACCCTGCATCCAGTGAATAAACAGCCTTAAAGCTAGTGATCTAGGGGACTCTGCCAGAGCTGCTCCCTTACCCATGTGTTGTGTGGGAGCTTTCCAGCAGGAAGAAGCATCCCGAGGCCTCGGTGCTGTGACCTCAGCCCTCTCTACACGGCCTGCGCAGGGCCCTCAGCCAGGGCAGGGCCCGGCCCGGCCTCACACAGCTTTCCAAAAACGGAGCTGGCCCCGAGCTTGCAAGCAAATGTTTCTCAAAATGAAAAAAAAAAAAAAAACAACTCGTTGATGTTTAAGGTATTTATGAGGAAATGTCAGTCTCGGGAAAGGAGAGACCGGTTCCCAGGAAGGAGCGCGGGGTTCAGCTGAGCCTGCCTCACCTCAGCACGAAGGAGAGGAGGAGCCGCGGTTCTCCAGCAGCGCGGCACACAGAGAGCTCGGGGCCGCGTTACGGCCAGGGAATGGCGTGCGGGGAACGCAGGTGGACAGGAGCTGGCCGGCAGAGAGCGTAAGTTGGTCGTTTTTTAGTTTTAGTGCGTGGGTCCGGGACGGCCCTCTAGGGGCAGTGACGGGAGAAGAACGCTCTGGGCATCCCTGCGGAGCTCGGGCCTTGCCGGGCCTTTCTGGCCATGCTACCGGTAGCCATTTCTGGCGTTGGAAATGGAAATGATCCGGAGAAAAGGATTTCACTTTAAAGTAATCCGCGTCTATATTTTCAAGTGGAACTTTTATCTCTGTTACCTATTTCGAAGGATGGTTGTGTTTGGAAATGAGTGCAATCTGCCGTATAAAAAGACATTTTACAAGGCTTAAACCTGACCAAAGCTTGTGGCAAAGGAGGAGAGGGTATGGCTGGGGCGAGAGGACCCCAAAAGGTCAGCTTTTTATCCCACTTCAGAGCTGCTTCCCCCACGCAGACCTGCTGCCTTTCCTTCCCTACCTGCACCGCCGTGGCCGAGGCTGCGCTGCCACCTGGCGGCGGCCACCTTCCCTGCGGTAACAGAACGCACGGCAGAAGGAAATAAAGCATTAACGTAACACGTAAAAATAAAATAAACAAAACTGCGGGAAATGAGAAGTAAAAGCATCATAAAACAAAACACACACACAAAAAAAAGCAAAAAGAAATGAAGCAAGGCTGGGAAATTTCCTCATTTGCAGGAGATTTTTATTAGATGTAATTATTAGATGTAATTATTAATCCTTTACTGTATATTACATATCTAATAAGATTGATCAGCTGGGATTTGAGCAGTGCTGCAGTGACCTGTCCCTGCCCCTACCCCTGTCCCTCTCCGTATCCCTATTCCTATGTGAGTCAGTGCGCTGCAGGTTTGAAGGGGGGCCGGTTTTGGGTGCCTGTGTTGGCTGCAGATAGCCCTGCTTTGGTTCTGCTACTGGCAAACATGATGCCTTGCGGTCACTGCTACTTTGGGCCAGTAATGTTTTCTATATAGCTGATATGTTTGTGAAATAATTATAAAATTCCATATAGACTATAAGAACAAATAATTTAAGTGGAACTGTCTCTGTTATGTCCATGTTTTTATTACCTTTCTACCAAAGAATGCCTGTGACTCAGAAGACTGACTTTCTCACTAATTTCACATATTCAAATTAACTGTGTTGTGTGAGTCTCTGAGAGTCACAGAATTAGGCCTTTGCTGACAGATGTAAAAATCACCACCGTTAATATGCCTGACTTTGGAGTTGAAGGCTGCTGAAAGTTGAGGATAATATTTATTTCTCCATAGTCAAATATGCAGTGACTCTCTTACAAATCTTGTAAACCTTGAGAATTCCAGCTTCTGGCTTCAGCTCTTTCTGGTTTCTGGGATGGTGCCACATCTCCAATGGGTGAACAAACCTTTTGCTGCCTGAGAAATCCTCTCTGGGCTGTGCTCCTGAAAAATCCCAGCTCAGGGTGAACTCTAGGCCAGAAGGATGCAGCACCATCCTTAGGCAGCGCAAGCTCATGCTATTGCTCCTGTTTCCAGACTGCTTCACCCCAAATGTTCAGTGGGAGTCAGCCCTGCGCCTGACACCGATGACCAAGGTATACTTGGTCACGTTGTAGTTTCCAGTGAGAGATCCGGCTGCTGCAAGGGAAGTTTAGATCTAAATAATGCTGACTGAAGTCCTGCAAAATTAAAAAGCAAACATTTCTCTCTCCTCCAGCCCTGCCTGGCTTTTCTTCCTGGTGTGCTGGGGATATGCTCACAGATGCCTTTTTGCTAAAAGCCAGATAATACTGAGTGCTGTCTGTGACTGAGTACAAGGCAGCAATTCAGGCGGATGTTTCTGTTGCTGCCATGAAGCACAAAAGCACAATTCAAGTGGAGCAGCCAAGTCTCAGAGATGAAATTGCAGCCCTTGTATTGTGCTGAGTACGGCATCTTGTTTTGCTAATCTATTACAGCTCTGGAGCGCTTTCAGTTTTAAATACACAGAAAAGAAGATCTGGATGTAAATGCAGTGTGAGCAGGGTTACTCATGACAAAGAAATGCGATACAAAAAGGTAGCCAGGCAGAGGTTTATTTTGTATGGGAGAGTTGCGTCCATTCCTGCATGCACAGAGGCAAACCTCCTATTTCTCTCAATCTTAATCTGAGTGTGGTGCTGCCTCCTCCGGTATGGTTGATGAAAAGGTACACAGGGTTGTGTCTCACCCCTTAGTTATGCTGGATTCTCACTCTAAGAGGTGTGTATGTGTTAAGCTGTATTGCCACCCTCCTCTTTTTTTTTCTTTTTTTTTCTTCTTTTTTTTTCTGTTGAGGAATTTTTCAGCTTCCTAGGTGAGAAACAAGCATATTTTTTCGTTGTATTTTCTCTTGTGATCAGATGCAAAACAGAGTAGGCACTATTGAGAAGATAGTAAAATTATGTGCAAAGTACTGAAGGATGGTCTCTGTTTCAAGGCTTTCATGCATTCCTTTCCTGTGCCCTTACTTAGGAAAGATGCAAATGAGCTGTAGATTGGAAATCATTGTATGCTGCAAATAATGTTTTGCTCCTGATAAATTAATACCCTAACCTCCTCAGGGTGGTTTTGAAGGTTGTTCAAAGCACTGCTGGCATTGTTGAATTGCTTTTCTGTGACATTAATCTCCAATCCTAAAAGATTCTGAGTTTAAAAAAGAAAAAAGTGAGCAGTACTTTAAAGGCTCAAGAAGAAATCTGTTTAGCTGGACCTTGCTCATGGTAAAGTCTTCAATCATAGAATGGCGTGGGTTGGAGGGGACTTTACAGACTGCCTAGTCCCAACACTCTGCTATGGGTTTGTTGTCCCCCCACCAGCTCAGGCTGCCCAAGACCATCCAGCCTGGTCCTGAATACCCGCAGGGATGGGGCAGCCATATCCCCTCTGGGCAGCTGTGCCAGGACCTCACCACCTTCTGAGTAAAACAAATCTTCATAACACTTAACCTAAATCTCCCCTCTTGTAGTTTAAAGTCATTCACCCTTGTCCTATCTCTGTCACACCATGTGAATGTTGATCCCAGTCCTTGTAAGCTCCCTTCGAGCACTGGAAGGCCACAGTGATATCTCCTCAGAGCCTTCTCTTCTCCAAGCTGAACAAGCCCACCTCCCTCAACCCGAGTACCTGTGAACACTTTATTTCTTAGACACACCTCATCAAGAGCTATTATTTTGCACCAAAACATAGCTGCTCCAGTGTAGGGAATCAGCTGTGGGTGCTGACATGGACACAGCTTGCTCCATCTCTGCAGACTGAGCAACATGGGGTGACTGCTGCTCTGCACATCTGGCAGGGCCAGACTGGGGCTGCCACACCTGGTGGCTCAGTTAGTTTCAGGCAGAAGCCGTGCTCCGTGCCTGGATCACAGCAGCCAGGATTTAGAGAGACCCTGTTTCTGAGGTGAAATGGAGAGAATCTGCCATGAATAATCATTCTTCTGAGATTTCAGATGCATGTAAAGCCACAAAGCAGGGGCACAGTACTGCAGGTTTTATAGCTTAAACAGCACCTCAGGTCTCTTAACAGCAGAAATGAATCAGACGGTCACAGAAGTGAGGGATTTTAGTTCTGTGTTCTTATTTTGATTTAACCCATGTACAAACCATCCCGCCATATCAGTGCGGTTTGTTTTGCGACAATTCCTGTGGCAGATGAGATTCCCCCAGGACACATTTCCTCCTAGTTTTGTTTGCAAATGCATACTTTTGCTCTAGCATCGCTTTTTGTTTCAAACTTCATTAATACTGTGAGGTGCTAACCCATACCAGACTGTACTACTTGACTGTAAAAGGAAAAATTATTGCAGAGAAGATTAAAACACATCCTAGGTACAGCCTGAGGTAGCTGGGGCTAGTTTCTATTCAGAAGAGTAGACAGCATAGAGGAGGAAAAGCTTTGAGAAAATGCAGGCCCTAATTCTCCTGTGCAGCACTGTCCTGATGGCCTTGCTGGAGATATTCCTGCATTATAGCAGAGAAATCTGGGACTTTCTGAAGCAAAGTTGAGCTTCAAAAGTGTTTAGGTGTGGATGCTGTCTGTGCTTAGTAAGTCTCAGCTCCTGAACTTTGTTACCTGCAGTGAAGATGCACAATGCCAGGCAACTGGTGACTAAGTTTTTAAAAACTTTTAATAAATTTTGCATCGTCAGTTGGCATTTTAATAGGCTTTGGGCTGAAAGCTTGGACTGTAAAAGTGTACGTCGAGGGGCTGATGGGTATAAATTGCAGAACAAAAGGCCTGTGAGGCTGGAGGATGCAGGAGAGACATTTCCATCGTCTATTCTGAGGAACTGGACTGTGAAATTAAGCATATGTTTTTGCAGCCCTGTTATTTTGCCTTTCGTTTCTTGGAGCTCCATTGCTGTGGACATATTCAATTTATGAAGACACTCAAATAAATACAAAATCCTCAGTGACAAAGACAAAAAGCCAACAAGCAAACAAAAATGCTATAGGAAGGAGGTTAGAGAGCACAAAAGTCTGGTATCGCTTTAGAAAAGCCCCCTCAAGAAATACAGATGTTATCCAAATGACATATGGAGTACTGCATCCTTTTCATCTTCAGGAAGGATAAATGTATGAAATATCCTCTTCTTAAATACAAGGCAGGAAATGTTCCTCAACACATGTCAAATCTCATAGCTCAGTGTAATCCTACATGTACGGTGTTAGATTGAGTTGTGCCCCATTTTCTCAAGTTGTTCTGAGATACTGGCTTAAAGATTCTCTCCTTGGCTCTCTGTGGAGCTCTTTATCTCCTTTCTTGGCCTCAGACTTTCATTGTTGCATGATGTAGGATCTGACAAAATTTTCCACGTGGGAAAAAGCATTGCTTTCACTGCACTCTGCGAGCAGTGGAAGAGCTGGAAATGCAGCAGTGTGTTACCATTCCAGCCCCACTGCAAGGATGCTTATTGGGCTGCAGCACTGCCTGCCTCCCATCCTTCCCATCTGCAGCCTTCCTGCCCCTCCACCTGCAGGTTGTCCCTAGGGTCCCTTCCAGGGTGATCCACAGGGTTGAGTGAGGAATAATAGGCTTAATTTGCTGCAGGAGAGTCTGGCTAGGATACTGCATATTGACAAGGACATCAAGGCACTGCAGAGTCTTGCAGGGCTCTGGTGTCAGCAATTGCCTTCAGTTATTCAAGACAAATGGGTCAGGCACCTTTCTGTAGTGCCATGGTTGCAGCTGAACTTGGTCTGGGTCAAGAGGATGGACTAGGTGAACTTTTGCACTCCTTTTAAGCTTTCTTTCTTTTTCTCTATTTCCTTGATGATGAGAGGAGGGATTCTATCTTCATGAAGTTCCTGCTAGAAGCTACTGTGCATCCCAATATCAAAGTTACTACATCTTCTGTAATAAGGTACATGTCTGTAGCTTTCCCCTGCACACGTGAGTTTCAAGTCTTTTCATTATTATCTCACTATATTAATGAGGAAACAATCTACTGTGTTTTTCTAATTATTCTATAAGCAAACAAAGCAAAAATAATCTTGTTCTACATTGCTTGTGACCCTTAGTTTTGATAACAGATAATCAAGATCCACAGTTCTAAGTGAAGGAAGGCAAGGGGATAGCATGGGCAGAAGATAAGTGGATAGAGATCAATAAGATACATCGCAGTTTGAAGAAGTCAGTCACGTATATTGAAGTAATGTAATTGTGGTGTTTTGTGGCTGTTGGTGTCCACAGAAAGCTAAACATTATCAGGATGGCCAAATTTCTGCCTTGCCCTGCCAAGGTTATACTGTACCTTCTCAAATACTTCAGATGAGCAAAATTTGCTATCCTCTCTAGGAAAATGTGCCCTGTACAGGCTCTGAACTTTGGTTTAGTATTAACGTTGTGTCAAAGTAAATGAGGTGTATAATAAACAGTGATGCGTGGAGGCTTTTCTGGTCATTACTCTCAGCTAGGAGAACAGTCTGCCTTACGCTACCTGACTGAAACCCTGATGGCTTACATAAACTTCCTGGCTGAAGGATGTGAAAAGAAAAAAAGTCAAATTTCTGATTATAGCAAAGAGGTAAAATAGTCAGCACTTACACATTACAGGAGTAATTTCAATCACTCTTCTTCTACAAAATGAGCAGTCAAAAAGACAGTTGATGTATAATTAAATTAAAAAAATCCACAAAACCTCAGATTTCATGTTTCTTGTGAAACAGAACCTTGTGGCACTCACAGCAGAGGCACATGGGGGGGAATAAAGAAATTTTGACTTTTTTTTAATAATATCCCAATGCACAAGATGTTCTGCCCCATCTTGGAGATGAACCAAGTAGATTATAAAGAAAAGGTTCATTTACTCTGGATGGATGGCACTTTCTAAAATAAAATGTCATCAAATAGATTTTCTCTGACACAGAAGCTGCCTTGTAGACAAGGTCTTCAGGATGGATGAATCTGGAGCTCTAAGCCCGAGCAATTTGGCAGGTCTCCCAAGATGACTGGAATTGCGCACACTGTGGCTGTTTTCTCTGTGTTTTGTGTGTAGTGCAGCTGTGCTGCATGAGCATGTATGCAACATGAGTTTGCTCCTGGGGCCTGGTGGTCTTGGGGTCTGTTTGGGGCAATTTGCTGAAGATGTGGTCTTGTAGAGATAATGCTAAACTTCCAAACTCTGTGGAAGTTTGGGTAGTATTCTTGCAGCTGACCGTGAAGGGGGAATGGGGACTTAGGGGGAAGGGGCTATTCCGTTGGTACTTCCTTAATAATCCCATCCTCAGTTATGCACTGAATGAAAACCCCAAGAAAGTGCAGAAGATATGTTCACTTGTGAATCTGTAAGACATTTAAAGACTAAATGATGAAGGAAGATAAGGTGGAAATAGAGTGGGAATAGAGCACAACTGACGAAGAATGAACTTGACCAAAATCATAGACTCATTTGAGCCGGAAGGGCCCTGTAAAGGTCATCCAGTCCCACTCCCTTGCAACAAACAGGGACCCTTACAGCTCCATCAGGTACTCAGAACCCCTCTAGCCTGACCTCGAGTGTCTCCAGGGATGGGGCATCCACCACCTCTCTGGGCAATTGAAACCATTTCCCCTTGTCCTGTCACAGCAGACCCTGCTAAAGAATCTGTCTCCTTCTTTCTTATTGCCTGCCTTCATATCCTGAAAGGAAAATGTCTTTTCAGGAGCAAAACTTCTAAGCTTGTTTAAGATTTATGTGAGTTCTGAGTTGTTGTTGTTTTAAAAAAGGAATTGCACACTGCTGGGATTTAAACTGACTGTCTGATTGACAATAGGGAGTGACATCTGGTGAGTGAGTTTAGTCAGTGGCTTTATTCATAGAGAAATTAAGCTCTCAGAAACATGAGTCAAAATTCATATGTGTAAATGAGGATGCACGTGCTCAGTGCACCGACCACCTCACAGTTCATTCCCCAGCTTGCCACTGTCTGCTGGAGTGCCATCAGATGCATCCTGCTCTCCTGAATCATTGCCCACAGAATGGAGACACTTCTGATATGGATAATAAACCCATATGGAAGATCTGGGGATTTGCTGTCAGACAAAAATAGGCCGATGCCAATAGTGGGGAGTGAAAGCTGTACTTTTCATCTGATTCTTGATTCCACAGAGACAGCTGACAGAATGGTGATAGAAAGATGACAGTTTTTGTTATTGCAAGGGGCTACTGCTCTGCAGCAAGCCAGAAAAATGAAAAATGCAAAGTGAGCAAGAGATTGTCTGCAGGACGTTTCCTACTGTTTTCACTTTATGGCATGTTTACTTGTCAAGAGCCCCACAGGTGGTATAATGAAACCTTGTCAAATTATTCTTCTGTAGTAGCTGGGGACATGGAAGCAAGAATGCCCTAATTGCAGAAATCACTTCTCATGGCAGAAGCCTGGCTAATACCTGTGAAAGTGCTCCCACAGCTCTAGGAACAGCAAGCACCCACCAGGCCACCCTGGTACAAATCTGACGAGAGCTGACAGATTTGTTATGCTTGTTAACCTGAAGCTGGTCATCTGAACTGCTAAGGACACTTGCAACCAGATCGTGACCCAAATTCTTAACATCCTTCTTGGAGCTAACAGAAGAGGACATTATGGCTCCAAAGAGCAAATAGGTTGTTCAGTCATGCATTATGAAGATAAATGGGGCCGGAGGGGTGAACCTATGAAATCACCAACCAGAGGATGCTGTTTCATATATACTGAGCACATGGGATTGCTCTGGCCAGACCTGGTGCCTGATTCCCAGTAGAAGAGTTGAAGTATCTTCTTTCACTATTCCAGCTCTGAAGAGAGATACAAATTTGATTTTTTTTTTTTTTAACTGTGTCTGCACAGGTAGAAAAATCAACAATTTATTTTTCTGGTGGATCACCAAATCACTATTTGCACAAATAAATATTTACAGAAATTATCTAACAGATAATTACAAAACACATGCTAAATGTAAAATAAAATGTATAAATATTTGCAAAACGAATTCCTGTGGATTGCCAGTGTAGCAGATGCAAAAATTTCTGTTAATATGTTTTTTTTTTCATTTCTCTCTCTCTATATATATAATGAAGATATTGAAATGCTTAACTTAGGTTACTTTTTCTTTCTTTTCTTTGCCTGTGCGTCTTAAGATTTAAATCAGAATCAATCTTTGTATTTGAATGCAATCCCAAAGAAGCATAATACTAAGTAGGCTTGGATCTGCATTATGGAAAACATGTTTAAAGTCACATATTATGAAAAGAATGAATAACCTTGTTTATTCATTGTCTGAAGCATACTATAGCGACAGAGAGATTTATGATAAAGTACACAGGCAGCTATACAGCATTACACTCTCAGTCCAATTTAAATATGAAGCTACGTTAGTTTGCTTTGTTGATCTTTGAACTGCACTGTAGAAAACTAGGCAGGTGGGAAGGAAACATTGCATGATCTGTGATGGCCAGAAGAACTTGTGGCATCTGCAGTGAGTTCATAGCCACTTGACAATGGATGCAAAGAGAAACAAATCCGCTTGTCATCAAGTAGTTTATGGGAATTAGGGAACAAAACCCATTTTTGCAGATTAGTCATGTGGGGAAGAAATAACCTGAAATAAGATTAAGGAGTCAATTGCCAAAAACCCAATTCATCCAGCTGTGGCCGAGAGATGCACTTGCCACCAGAGGACTGTCCTCTGAGTTTGCAGAGAGTTCAGCCTGGCCTAGCAATTGATAGAAGGCATCTAACTTCACAAGGGCAATCTGCAGTGCTATGGTGAAGTAAGGTCCCTCTGCTTCTTCTGCCTTTTTGTACTGGAAGAGGCAAAGTGGGCACCCATGAATGAAACCCTGGCATTTATTATTCTCCAGAGGTTATGGGACTTCTTTGATCTTTACATACCTCTGGGTTCCTCACCCTGAGCTGGTCTGGGTCCCAGGAGCTGTCTCACATATCCATCCTGGGTGCTGTAGAGCCCACAGTGAGTGATGGGGACACATAAGCAGGATGGAGAGCTCAACTCTTTCAAAAACTAAATTCCTCTCCAAAATACAGATGGAAACTGGATGTTGTATGGGGTTTGCATTCCTGTTCTCTGCAGACCGTGTGACACACACTGTACATGTCTATGAGCAGTGGCTGGCTGGGCAACTCACTAATATTATGACTTTGAAGCTATCATTTTGTTTTCCACTGCTGATGTTCTCTTGCTCTGAGGAAGTCCCATGGTGGCAGAATCAGAGCTGATCAGATGCTGTTGAAGCTTTGTTAGGTTTAACCCATGTTCTTCTGTGCTACTGAGATCTCACTGGATTTCTTTTCAAGGTTTAGTTTATCATTCTGTAGAAAATGCACAGATGTCCTTTCTTAAGAGTTTCTGGGTAATGATCTGCTGTATAGATTTAATACTCTTAACAGTTAGATGAAGACTACAAAAAAGGGAAAAAAAAATATGTCTTGCCTAAACCTAGGAAGATTTCCTATGATGCTTTACAGGCAGTGTATTAGTCCATTTCTGATACTAAAGCCTTGCAAAAAACAAAAAAAACAAAACAAAAAAAAGCAACCAGTATTTCTCCTGGGTGGCCGTGAATGGCAGTAAAGGGAACAACCCTCACTCACATCTTGTGATGTGGCTCAGAGACCGCATGTCAGCTGTATTCTCATCCCCACACAGTCCTAAGCATTTCTTCCCTTTCTGGAGCAGGACCTACGTTCCTATGGACACTAGAGAGCCCTACCTTTCAGAAGCAATAGGATTGAAATAGAGTTTGTGCCAATCACCCAATGGAGTACTGTTTTTGCCCTGCTCAGGGGACTCTCCTACTTAGTTCTGGCTGAACCTCATAAACTCTGGAAGATGACTGGAAACTGGCATGGCTGTGGGTTTTGTACCTTCTGTAAATGCAGTGAAGGAACGAAGTGTGTTAAATCCATGGGGCTGTAATTCTGAGCATCTGTTGCTGATCTCCTTGTGATTTCACAGCTCTGTAAAGCCTTCAGTTAGCCTCTAAATAGCCTCACTTTGGTTTAGGCTGATCCTTTACTATGAATCATTCTAAAAAAGATGGAAAACAAAAGCCAGAGGAAAAAAAGAGGCAAAGAACAATGTGATTCTCCTTGAGAAGAACTTAAAAATGTATCTTAAATTAATGGAGGAATTCCAGCAAGGATCGACACCTCATCTGATTACACAACCTGCACTGATGCCATTTATCTGCCTCAGTATGAGAACTCTTTATGTTAGAAGAGTAATTTTGCCAGTGCAGTCACTAAAATCTCTTACATAAAATGACAAATACTTTTATATCTCTCATGCCTGTACCTCTGCTGTAGAAGTCTTCATTTCACCACACAAACTGAAATTAGGAAAAGCCATGGCTTTACCTGATAAGTGAAGCTTTTGAGTTTGTGTCCCTCTCTGCTTTTTATTTCCACATCCTCCTGGAGGGGCTGTTCTATCTATAAAAGGAAATTGCTCAATGTGTTTCAAATAATCTCCAAATTAGAAGCTGAGTGGGAAATGTTCCTGCAAATGTTCCTTGGAATTCGTGAAATCTGGACATCAAAAATTATGAAATTATTTGAGGTTTTTGTCTCTGCAGCTAGAACAACACAAGATAAACCAGAGAAAACAACATAATGTCTTCCAAGTGTTTGGATCCAAAGCTTTTGCGATTCTATTTGCATCTGTATACCAGAGACCATCTCTACTTCCCTTTCATTCATATGCAGATTTTTCTCTCAGTACGCTGAGAAACTAACACATCTGATATTTAGCGGGTAAACATTTACAGAACAAAGAAACATAGTTCCCAAAATAATTCAAAAATTGGCCTGGCTGCAAATTACTTTGAGTGATGATCATCTGCCATCCCGACTGGATGCAATCAATGTACCCCTAAGTCAGTGGTGCAGTGAGCAGCAGGGCTGGGCAAGGAGCTGATCCCTTGCAAGCAGCATCCATTAGAGAGCATTGCCCCTTTTGGAAGCAGAGCCCATTGGGGAGTGGCATCCACTTGGGATGGTGGTGGCTGGCTAGATTTGTCGCTCAGGAAGCAGCTGCTTGATAAGCTGGAAACAACATAGATAAGAGACAAAGCGTTTGTCATTGGAAGAGGTGATATCAGTTCTGTTTGGAGTTATTCAAGAGACAGTGTGCCCTTCCATCTTAATAGCTACCCACCCAGACAGCTATGATGTGAGGATGTGAGAGTCTGCTCCCATTAACTCCAAACAGCAATGGCCAGTTTTTGCCAATCACAAAGCAAGGTAACTTTATTTTTGAGTAATTTAGGCTTTTGTTTCTGAAACACAGTTCAGTTATTTTCAGACTTTCGTAACTTTTCCTTGCTGGAATGTTACTGGAATGAAACGATAAGGTTGGCTATTCAGTGTTCTCTGCTGATGGAGACTTTGGCAAAAATTAGCTTTCAGTAGTTTATATCAGGGTTCTGAAATCCCCCAGATTAAGGAAGCCCAATTAGAAATTAAGAAGCCTCTTTTTAAGGGAGGGTTTTATGAGGTGGCAGGATATTTATGAGTATAGTGGATGCTAAGCTGTTCTCCTAAGCCATGGCAAAGGCAGATGGTGTTTGGATCAGGATGGAAGCCGGGAGCCCTGGGGCTGTGTGGACGGTTCTGTTTTGGCTGTAAATCTCTCAGTGCTTGTCTTCATGCTATCACTCCTATAATTCACACGTACTGCTAGGCTGTCAGTACATTTCTTCTTGTTAATAATAAGTCTAAAAGGGGTTTTATTTTTCATTTCTCAGAGTGGAAGATTGCAGATGATGATAAAAAAACAGGTCGTGACATTTTCCTCACAGGACACCAGACATTGTAATTTTGTATTACAGAGACACATAAGGGGAGAGAGAGAATAAATTACAAGGAAATTAACTGTGAAAACACGTATCTTTTTCAGAAAGTCATATTTATTTTCCATATGAGACCAAGATTCAGGTAGGCATTTAACCATCTGTCCAAAATTTAAGGTCAGGAACATTCCCGTGTCACATATTCTCTCTTGCTGTAAGCTACACATGTCCTTCTATGTGCCTTGTTTTGCAAAAATGGAGCTAAAACTTATATGGCTGACTGTGCACAGACAAAAAGGTCAGGTTGAAGATGTAAGGCCAAAGCCAAGCTACTCTGGCTTAGGACTCACTGATCTCAAGAGAAAATGTACCCCCCTGTAATGGTGAACAGCTGGGCTCTTTCTAGAAAAGCCATCTTCAACAAGAGAAAAGAGTAGTAGTGTGCCCAGGTTTCTTGCAAACTACCATCCCAAACTGAAGGCAAAATCCTGTTTTTTAAATGGACCCTTCATGGGGTTCACTTTCTTTTAAGAGAGCAATGCCCATTCAGCAGTACAAACGCATTCCTGAAAATTGCTTGGACTGGGCTGTATGGCCGCAGCTGCTTGGGACAGAGAAGTCGTGACACCCACCAGCACACTGCTGTGTGCTCTGAGAACTGCTGCCACCTGTGGGAATTGGTACAGGGAACTGCGAGGGGTGTGAAGCTCATAACTCACAGAAGAAAGGAAGGAAAAGAAAAAAAAAAAAAAAGGAGCAGTAGAGTTCTTTGCTCACGGCAATTTTGTTGACCACTTATTAAGTTACATCCATTGTATGATTTGAAAGGATTCCTCCTTTTATCTGGACAGCCATCAGGATCGAAACAGTAATAAAACTCTGCTGACAAGTGACACAAAGGTGACTTTGTTTCCACAGCCTCTCTTAAATTTTGGCTTGAGCAGAGAACAATTAAACCCCATGAGGTTCTCACTGAGCAATTTTAGGAAAAGAAGGAGTGTTCATTTTAGTTTTGGCTGAAACTCTGCTGGAAGACAAAGGTGGTGCTTTAATAGCAGATTATGTGTATATGTTAAGTCTGTGAGAGACAGAAGTTGAGGCGGAGAGGGTGATGTACTGGTGACAACTTCATGCAGATGACTCACAGGCTCAGGCTGTTCAGCTGGTGCTGTTGAACTCTGCTGTTATTTATGCTTCCTTGGGCAAACAACATCAAATTCCTAGTGGGGCATGTGGGTGTGGGAGTGCTGCCTGAAGCCAAGTGAATGCCAAGCAGAGAAGAGGAACAGCCCTGTTCACTCCCTGCCCAGCCCTGATGGCAGAAGGCACTGTGATTGCACTAGGAAATGCAGTCTTCATGGGCGTTTTTGGGTAAGCATAACAGGACTTCAGGAGGCTGTGCATGAGAGTGTACTTCTTCTCCAATCTCTGTGGGGAGGGAAGATGGTCTTATTCCAGAGCCTGAGGCTCAGCCCACTGTGGTGGCTGCAGTGCCACAAAAACACATAGAATCATACAATCCTTAGAATTGGTAGGGTCCCTTAAAAAGACACCTAGTCCAACTTCCCTGCAATGAACGGGGACACCTACTGCACCACCAGGTGCTCAGAGCCCCTCCAGCCCGACCTTGAATGTCTCCAGGGATAGGGCAACCACCACCTCTCTGGGCAATCTGTTCCAGTGCCTCGCCACCCTTATTGTAAAACAACTTCTCCCTGATACCCAGCCTAAATCTTCTCTCTTTTAGTTTGAAACCATTTCCCCTTGTCCTATCACAACAGACACAACAGAGTAAAGAATCTGTCCTGTTCTTTCTTACAGTCCCTCTTTAGATACTGATAAATGCCCTCTCTATGGCTGGATGAAGTCATTGGATAGTTCATCACATTTTTGGACTCAGTACAAAATATTGTATAACCAGACTGGTAGGTGGCTCTACAAGAGCAAACCCTCCCACCTGGCAGCTTGTAATTAATACATAAAAAATAAAGCCAAGTTCTCTCTATGGCAGCTTGTAAGTATTCTAGGCATCACAGTGTTAAATGCTTTATGACAGCTTTGATCTTAAGGAATAAAAAAATCCATGTTCAAGAATTTAATTTGAAGCATTTAGAGATCATAAACATCCAGAGTGGTGTTTTCTGCTTTCTTGTGCAGTGTCTGCGAGAAGCAGATCTCTGTCCCTGCCTGCCCTCAATGCATGGGGATGAATGCCCACCCCCAAATCAGGGCCTGAATTCAGATTAATTAGTGTAAATGTAGAATAAGTACAGACACACCAGGAGAAGAGCAGGACAACCAAGCTCTGCAGCTTTATGCAACACAATGGGAAAGGTCTGTCAGGCACCGGGAGAAGGGTCCTGACTGTGATGATTGCAGCACCAGAAGATTTCCTAGGTCAGTGGCTTCCTGAACTGCCTTTGAAAACTTCCCACTGGAAGGCCCAGTGTGACCTTTTGTGACAGTTTTGCAGGGAGGAAGTTCTATCATCCCACTGTTGGTCACCAGCCAGGGATCCAGGCCTGTGCACGCAGGAGGTTGCTGTGAGTCAGTAGGTGCTAACAACAGAAATTTCACTTGGATTTATGCCTTAACACTGAATGATTGTTTTTTCTCCTTTTTAATGCTGACTCCTACATATTTGGAGCAGAGATTTGGCTGAAGATTTGGAGTGGTCACAGATGGCCCTGTCTCCCCTACTCTTGACACAGATCTGTGTAAAGGGTGTTTTAATGGCTGGGCTTTGGTAGGGCTCTACGTGGCTCTCCAAACCAACCTAACTACTAACCTGTGGTAGCTCCACACCAAGACATAAGGAGATGCTCTACTGTACTGCACTGGCTTGCTGGAAAAGATTGAGAATTTTCAGACACAAAGCTTTAGAAATTGAACACATTGGACTGAAGACGTGTGATTCCCTGTGCAGATCAGAGCTAGCTCTTACCCTTGTAAGCTCTGTGAGTTATATGTTTTTTTGTTAACCACAAACCACCAGTAAAACAAGGCAAAATTTTATTGCTCAATTTGTGGGTAGATAATGAGTACATAGATACATTTGTAGTCCTCAGGACATGTACTAAGAGCTCTTAACTATCCTGAAGTTCACAAATTTAACACCATATTAAATTTATTAAATAAGTTTCAAGATTTTATGACCTTCCGACTTGTGGAATTTTTTTAAAGGGCATAAAAAAGATAGCAATCTTCTCTAGCATTGCCCCAGAGGGCTGACCTTCCTGTAAAGAGAGCAGTCTTTCAGAGGGAAATGTTTGGGCATGTTTCTCCTGCCCTTCAAATTGATTCTGTTCAGCACATCCTTGCAGTCTCAAAGCAAGAACAGATTGTTGCTATTAACCTCATGATGAAACTTGATATTAACACATATATAAGTAGTTTATAAATGATTAACAGATGTTAGAAGTCTGTAGTGCCTACAGAGTCTGGAATATATGCACACTGTGGCATATATTTGGAAATTGATTTGGCTGGCCAGCCTGCTAAAAGGACCAGGCACAGCACTGTGCTGGTATTACGAGTCAGCCATCCTTACTACTGGGAGCTCCCGATCCTGTTACTTATCCTGAAACCATCCCCCTGTGCATTGGTGAGACTTTTTATTTAGCTCAGCATGCATTTCCTGGCCCGGGGGAATTGTATTTATCAAGGCCTTTACTTCATCATGCCATACATGCTAGTTTGTTGTTTTGCACCTGCTCACAATTTGTCAAAGTCCCTTTTAAATGAATTGGAAGGTGTGAAAGGCAGAAGCTGTTTAGCACCTTCTGGATAATCGGAGGTATGTCAGGCACCTAATAATAATGTATGCACCACATTCCTCAGTGTGATTTGCAATGCAAACTGCAAGTGTAAGGGCAATTTTCCAGAGTGATTCAAAAATTTATGAATTCGTTCAGTGCTTTTGTCAGCCTGAGCAGCCAGTACAATGGCTGTACACACATTGAGTGTGAGGAGTAACAGCACTGCTGCCCCCATGCTCCTGTGTTTCCCCAAATCCAGGTTGGTGATGTTTATGTTTTCCTATCCTATTCTTCCACTGGGAGCTTCCTGCGGGATGTGCCACAATAAGCTCTGCCACTGACACAAACAGGACAGGTAGAAAATGGCAGCCCTCTCTACCAGTAAACCAGAAATGCATTGCAGAAGTTACAGAAACTTTAGTTATCAGTGCACTGACCATTTGATTCATATGTGTATTTATTCTACATGGATGCAACATATGTTAAAAAACAGTGGAGATTAACAAGTCCTGCGCTGGAAACCTTATCTGGAATACTGCGTCCAGATGTGGAGTCCTCAGTACAAAAGAGACATGGACCTGTTGGAGCGTGTCCAGAGAAGGGCTACAAAAACAGGGAGAGCCAAGGGATTAAACACCTCTATGAGGATAGGCTGAGAGAGCTGGGGCTCTTCTGCTTGAAGAAGGCTCCGAGGAGACCTGAGAGCAGCCTTTCAGTATCTAAAGGGGGGCTGTAAGAAAGAACGGGACAGATTCTTTAGCAGGGTCTGTTGTGACAGGACAAGAGAAAATGGTTTCAAACTAAAAGAAAGAAGATTTAGGCTGGGTATCAGGGAGAGGTTGTTCTACAATAAGGGTGGCGAGGCACTGGAACAGATTGCCCGGAGAGGTGGTGGATGCCCTATCCCTGGAGACATTCAAGGTCGGGCTGGAGGGGCTCTGAGCACCTGGTGGTGCAGTAGGTGTCCCCGTTCATTGCAGGGAAGTTGGACTAGGTGTCTTTTTAAGGGCCCTTCCAACTCTAAGGATTGTATGATTCTAAGTCAAAAAAGAGAACTGAGGAAGTTTGGGATCAAAAGTTACTGACCAATGTGTGGTGGTTTCCTTACTGATGTGCATGGTGTTCAGTGAAGATTTCACTGTAGGGATTGGATCCTGACATCTCCAGTGCCCTGAAGGAACAGGGCCCCTCACCTGGGTGCCTGTGTCCATTTGCTGGAAACAGAATTATTTCCCTGGAGGCTTCCCTGTGCTGTATGTACTCCGATGTGCAACACTGCACTATGCTAACTTAAGTGCCACAGAAGTATGCGAGTTCTCTCACAAGTAACTTGTGCTTTATATACTAACAACTTCTATTTTACAAAAGCTATTATTATTTCCTACAAATGGGTAAGAAATCAAGTCAGAATGGGCTGATTCATTCTGAATACCAAGCAGGGATTTCGTTTTCTAGAGTATTTTCCTTCATGCATCTCCCTCCATAATTCACAAAGATCTGCAGGTGCTCATGCTGCAGGAAAGGCTCAGAGGTGGGCCACTGGGCTAGGAGAGAAGACAGGGAGAAGACAGCTCAGAGCAAGGTGCTCTAAAGCTGCAATAGGGACATCAACCCTTCCATCTGAACAAAGATGCAAATTGCAATGGTAATTCACAGTTTTTGTGTTAGAATGACTACAGCATTTATTTCAAACATCTCTCCTCCCACTGCAAATGAGTTTTGGATAAAAGCCTGCTGGGGAAAATTTCTATGCTA
Organism: Lagopus leucura; assembly: GCF_019238085.1. Classification (NCBI taxonomy): domain Eukaryota; kingdom Metazoa; phylum Chordata; class Aves; order Galliformes; family Phasianidae; genus Lagopus; species Lagopus leucura. Next base: position 35,888,753 of record NW_024962264.1, on the reverse strand, counting down.
ATGCAAAAGCCTGGTGACCTCCTCTATATGCCACCCCTCTAGCCCTACCTGTAATAAAGAATATAACCAATGCTGTTGCTCTTCTGGATGGATTAGGAAGGATATTCCAACTTGAGATATTCTGTGATTCTATGAGTCTATAATATCATCACAGGAATAATAACTAAGACAATGGACATTTCTGCTTTGATTACAACCCCTTTCTAAAGCTGCTATTCACGTTGTCAGAAATAGCATAAGATTTTACTTCCAAAGCCCTGCATACTTCATGTTGTAGTTTTTAGTAAAAGCTTTTGTAGAAGCTATATATATATTTCTGTTCATTATTTTGATTTGGAATTAGTTGACTCCAGATCTGAAGGTATATTGCTGGGTATCTCAAATTTGCAATTAGAAATGTTGAGTTAAGAAGACATGTTTATTTTTTACTGAAAGTGTTGTAGTTTGGAGTTCAAGTTCAGAATCTGCTTTTAAGATATAAAGAGTGGTGTATGGATGTGATCACACATGTATAGGTGCAAGAAATTTTATTACAGAATTTACCTTTCAGCTTCAGGGGGTTTTTTGGTAATGATAAAGGTTTTATAAGGGTTGAGGGTTCTTTTTCTTCCTGAGGTGTAACAGAGTCAGGCAAACATGGAAAATTTTGCTGATACTTGAAATGAAACTGCAAAGTGACACCAACAGCTTCAGAGAAAGCTGGTGGATAAATACCACATGGAAAGCAAGTTGTTACCCCACAGAGCGACAGTGCTATGTTGATCTCTTTTGTATTAAGGATTGAATACCCAAATTAGGGTGTGAGGTTTTGTTCACCATTCAGATTGCTCTAATGCATAGATGATACTGACAACATTATTTTTCCCCCTTTCTATCTGCTGAAATGCTGCATATGTGATATTTAAAATTAATAAGGCTGGAAATTCTGAATACCAGACAAGACATATGCAAGTGCTATGACCGCTGCTTCTTTCATAGCCATGAAAACAATACCCTGACCTTACAATTGCTGTGTATTTTCTTGTGCCTTGAAATAATGAGCAAAGAGGTCAACAGTGGTGTTGTGCATGATTTCATGTGCCAGATTATATGCTGTGGTGAAGGTTTAACCAAAGTCTGGAGGTCCATGCAAAGGTGATGGCTTTGCTTGTGTGACTGGTGGAGAAATTTGGAAAATAAGCATGCATTCCTGCTATGCATCACTGCAGTGCTTGGTGCAGGCAGAAAAAGCATTTCACTGGAGGCTGACAAAGTTAACTTTGGACACTGTCACCATCCCCTTCTACCCTCCAAAGCCTTATCCAATCCCATGTGATTATTTGAACCCAAAATAGTGGTTTTTTCTTTCTTACCATTTCCCATGATGGGATTGACGTGAAGGGGGATGCTGTCCTGCTGGCAGCCATACTGCCCATCTCCATCACTGATCTGAGGCCAGAGAGCCATTGCATTAAACAAATGGAAAAAAAAAGAAAATCCATGTAATTGCAACTTTAAATTACAAGTCTGAATCAGTAGATCTTGCCCACTCTTCTTAAGCTTGAGGTTACCCTTATTTGAAACCTGGCATAGACTCTACCCTGAGTAGATGACCCTGCTGCTTCATGCCCTACAAAACACATAGCAGACATAGATCTCATCCCCAGAAATTCTAGATAGTGAAAGAGGTGCAAAACACCAAGGGTCTTATTTGGCCAGTGAGGAAGTTGATGACTGGGCTAGTTTTCTTTTTGTCTTTGCAACCCCAGCTTAATTTATATCTGAAGATAAACCCTTTGCCCCTCTGCAGCTTTAATTCTGGCTGCCTGCTGTTCCTGAATCACATCAAGAATGGCTATGGACAGCATGGGATGTCAGTTAAAACTTGAGGTATGCCAGGACCAGTGACAACAAATGTATGAAGGCAATAGCATGGAGAGTGCACTCTTGAAACTTAAAGCTTAAATTGGTTGTCCTGTTGGTTTTCCTCAGTGTGGCTGGGATATCAAGATTAGAAAGATTTAGAAATGATTGAGAGGGAAAAGTTGGAGAAAACGAATTGATTTTGTCAGGCAAGGGGCAAAGAGCTGTGTGAAAGGAGAAAGCTGGAAGGGGTAACACTATGCAAAAAACTACAATAAAATGGGAAAGAAATCAGCTGTTTTCCACAGATGCTAGAGATCACTAAGATGTCATGAGCTCATTTACTGAGAAATGAACTGGTGGTGCAGGGCTAACAGGCCAGGTCAGAGCCATGGAGCACCAAGAGCAATAAGGCAGGGAGAGGGCTGCTGAGCTTCCTTGCAGGAGGCTTAAAAGAGAGGGATTGGACTGACTTCCGCTAGTATAAACCTGTGTGGTCCTGCTGCTGCTTCTCTGATCACATGTGTGAAGGCTCAGTGACATTTTAATAGTTTTTTTTTTGTTCTGCAGTGCATACTGCTCCCCCATTAAGCTATTTGTAATATCTGTATTATTGTTTTCCATGGCCCCGCTCTAAAAGTGAGTGGTGTTGTCTCTCACGTCTCTGTATTGCTGAAAATCCATGCTAGGCAATTCTGGATATGTTAATATGTAAGAGCTGAAATGAAATTGTTACTAGGAGTCCCATATAAAACCGGGGAATTCAATGAATATAATAAATGCTGCACTCAATAAATCCAGTAAGCTCCACTGTGCTGTTTCTGCTCATAAATGCCATACTGAATAGGTATTTGGAGCGCTGCTGAATTATACATCACTGCTTCATCATCCTGCACAGAGCTCTGATGCAGCTCCTCGTGGGCATGGCTTTGTGTTTCTGTGCAAACTGGACCTAAATCCTGCACCACTCTCCTGTGACACCTTGGAAATTTGTCTTTTTCCGTATTCTTTATGAGAATGAATAACACAGCTTGACTTGTAATTACTTCAGTGTCCTGTTTTACTTTGCTGGGTTTCAATGTTAAATTAGTTGCTGTTTCCACTTCCCAGGTTTTCATGCAGCTTATGGCTGCAGGTAGAGACAGTCGGAGCAAAGGAAGCTTTGCAGACTGTGGGGAGGTGGGCTGTGTAACACAAGTCCATGAACCACCACATCTCACACCTAGAAAGGACACGGAGCCTACCCAAAAAGATTTTAGGTCACAAACTGTGCTGCTCTCCCCTGTTCCTTCAATGGATAGAAACACCATACTTTGCAGGTCTTGGAAGATTCTCCTTTGTATTTCTTCCCCCTCTTCTCACAGGTCAACACAGCTGAAAAAAATATGTGTGCCTGTAAAAAAGGACATAATTAGCTGATTGTAGCATGTGAAGAAGAATTTGTAATACTGGGACAGCTCCTAGTTTGTTCCTAATTCGTTCCCTGATTTGGAGATTGTGGTCTGCAGTAGGGCTGGTTGCTACTGGAAAGGAAAGTGTTGTTTTTGTTTTTTATATAATATGGAGAATGAAGTATGCATGAAGAAAATACAGGTGTTATTTGAAAGGCATGGTTGTTTCTGAAGGTTGCTGTAAGTACTCTAGGAAGGGTAGATCCCATTTAGAGTTTAAGAGAGTGGAGCTGTGTATTCAGGGTGCTTCTAGGGGAAAGAAAGACAGATCAGCCAACAGAAGCTGTAGCAAGGGTTGAACAATAGCAATGTTATTAAGAGGATCATTAATAAGAGAGTTAGCGTTGTATGAGTCTACTGCTACAGAGTGCTGCAGGCACCCTCCGAAATGATGAAGACTTAGCTAACTGAAAGCCCATAGATTTAAAAAGGAGCAAAGCTTTTCTATCAGTGTTGTGTTGCTTATATCATGTGTGTAGATACTTACAATTAAGGCATCAAAAGGAAAAGAATGACATCACATTGCCTCCTGCTAGGGTGGTTCTTATATACATGTTGGCTGAAGGCAAAGTGGAATACAGCGCCTACAGAAAGCTTACAAGCTCTTGGAAAACAGCAGCAGGCACTTCCATAAATAATATGGGGATAAGCAGTGTGCTTGGACAGCAGTGCAGGCACACAGTGAAACCTGAGCAAAACACTTGGTACTTCAAGATGCACAGGCCTGTGTGGATTTACGTAAGCTTACACTGGGTGCTTTCATGCTGCACTGTTATTGTGGTGGAGTCTTCTGCAGCAAAGATGAGTGCATTGGTTTCCAAGGGTTCTAATATATGTTTTATCTTACGCAGATTTTGAAGGAAGAAGTCCAGGTAACATCTGCATACTCACGAATGAACCACGTCTTTTAGTATAGAACTGTCAGTGTTATTCTGTGGGGAGAAGAGAGGGTTTTTTATTCCCCACTGTCAGAGACAGAATGAATCTCACCATCCAAACAAAGCTTGAGAGAGCTGACTGAATACCAAACAGTTTTTTTCTAAAATGAGCCATGCTATTTATTCCCAGGCTGTGTTCTCCCTAAATATCAGACCCCTGTAGTTATCAAAGGTTCTTCCAACTAAGGAATCGTGCCTTTGACATAAACAAAGGACAGGCACCAAGAGATCATTCTTCTGAAACAGTTTTATAGCTAGTTAATCAATACATCGCCACAGACATCGCCTTTCATTTTCTGTTTATACACCACCCTAGATCCTTGTATATAGTGTTGATGCTAGCACAAGGATACACAACCTTAGAGATCAATATGCAACCCTTCCTCAGGTATATTGATTGCCAGCTGCTATGAGAAGGATGATGAAGAATTCCTGTGGATTTCCTTTCTGCCCATTAAACCTTCATCCCATAACTGAGCTGTGACAGATGCTTATGCCCACAGTAGCACTACCCAAGGACACAGTAGGTGGTGTGGAACCAGAAGCAGGGGCTTCACATGCCCCCAGGAACTCACCTCTCCTGCTTGCTGAAAGGTTTAGGAACAACTTTGAGACTGGCAGCTTCTTGGTGTGAGAATTTGGGCTCTGAAGGGTGATGCTGCTGGGCAATTCCTAAGCAGGTGTTCTCAGGGAATGTCCCTGGGTAGGTGGGTTCAGCTGGCTTGGGGACATCACCCTGTCCTTCTTAACACCATAAATACCTAAATAATGTAATTACTTTTTCCACACTCCCTGTGCAGGAGGGAGGATGAATCAGCACAAACACCCATACTGGTTAGCTGAGGATGGCTAGCTCTGTGCTGTGTCCTGGACGCTTGGCAATTGTCCCTATCACTGTATTCTGACTCTGCAGGCAAGCATCCAATTAATCACAGTCTGATCACAGTGGGATCAGGACAGGACAAGGATCTCACTGCTCAAATAACAGTGAGGCAATGCTATGCTGGTGGTGTAAATTATGCAGTCCAATCTCGGGAAGGCTGCAGGAAAGACAGTCTATCAAAATGCCATTACGTGGTGTGCACAACTTGCCGCCGGTGTCTGGGCAGGCAGGTAGCAGTGGACTCTGTTTAATGACAAATTTAATGATGGACTCCTGAAGAATTACTGTCGATTACTCTTCTCATATACATTCAGCCTTTCTCCCTGTGGACACACAGTGAATGCATTTCAAATTGCCCTCCCTGGCCCTGTGAACAACTCTGAGTGCCAGCTGGGAGTGGTCAGATGTGGCTCTGAGGAAAAAATCTGTATTTCGAGGGCACAGATCCTCCTGCAGGAGGTAGGGGTGCATATGGGCTGCAAGGTGGGCTAAGAACACCTGGGGGATATAGAGGCGAACGTTGTCACTCTGGGCCCTGGTGCCCTGACTGGGAATACCACCAGGAGACTTCACTATTCTGAGATGGTCACTTCGGATCTCTACCCTGTATGGAGGAGAAGCTGCTGTGCCAAAACCCCACATCTTTGTTCCAAGTACTCTGCTTATCAAGCAGTCCCTCAACTTGTCTTTGCAGAAACACAGCTCTTGGTGGCAGTCTTGGCGTAGGCTCTCATCCAAAGTATGCATGTGAGTGAGACTGCTGGCTTGGAGGGACACCAGGCCATTTGTTTGGTTCTGGATATGTAATAAAGAAGCTCCTATATGCGAGTATGTGAGATAATGGCATCCACAGAATCATGTCCACAAGAGAAAGATGAACTTGTGCCATTATGCTTTAAATGACAATATGGCTAAAAACTAAAGCTCTGTTGAACTCTTCAGAATAGCAAATATTTTTCCATCTCATCGGAGAATCTTCTCCAAAAGCTGAATGAGGGTTCTGTCTGCTTTGTGCTTTATATGGGGACAGCATTTGGTGAGAAATGAACAGCAATAGAACCTTAACCTTAACTTTTTCTCACTCCCTTGCAAAAAAAAAAAGGGATATAAAAATGTGTATTTTGTCAAGATGGTAAGATTAGAAAAGGAGCTGGATCTGCAGTGCAGACCACTTGAAATAACATTATCTTGTATCATGGATGCCTCCTTGAAACTTTATTATCTCTGTTCCCAGTGCAGTATGTTGCTCTTTCATGGCCTCTTCGTATTCCCCAATCTGACCAATTCAGCAACTAAAAATAAATTGTCTGTTTTATCAGGGAATAAAAGCAGCTGAAGTATCCTGGGAGCTGTTTCTGCTCAGAAAAGCATAAAGTTAGAAACTACCTTTTTACAGACATTCATATTTTTGTTACAATGCATTTTGGGCTATGTATTCATTAATCTTTTTCCAGCAGTGGCCATAATTAAACTTTACAGTCAAAGTAGTCTCAGGAAAAAGATCATGACTATGTTTCCTCAAAAAGTAAAAGTAGACAATAAAAGGTGAACACAAGGAAATAATATTCAAATTTAATCCCCGTGGTCTGTGCACTAACCTTTACCTTATCGCTGTACTATGCAGTATTAGCTATTCCTTTTTTATTTTGGTTCCCTGGTTCTATTAGCTGATAACTGTATCACAAGGCTGAAGATATGTGAGTTGAATGTTTGTGACTGACTGTGAGATGGTTTCATGCATGGCTTATTGAAGACAAAGATGTTCTTACAAGGAATCTGGCCCATACTGGTGCCCACTGCAATGATAGTAGCCTCTTGGAAGCAGAGGAGGCAAAACATTTACGCAGGGGTGGGTCAGGAAGACGAGTGAAATTATGGTGGATCCTAATTGGTGTTGCAGATCACGGCAGTACCAAAACATGTGCATGAACCTGTCTCTCCTGTTTAACTGTATTTTAAGACTGACTGCAAGTCCTAAGAGTATCTGTAAGTAGTGGAATGGGGGACGGGGTGGGAGCATTTGAGATGGGGGGCTGTAATCACTTTCTCACAGAAGTCTAACTCTGGATGTGGAAGGGCAGAGCTGGACATGAAAAGGATTCATGGTGGGTTTGACCCAGTGTCAGCAGTTTTATTGACTTAAAGCAGACTTTGAATGAGGTCTGGGAGCTTACATGTCACTGAATCAGGCCAATCAGAATGATTTGTAAATGGAGATGAATGAATTCAAGCAAAGTTGTGCTTCTTTCTTCTGTTCTCTAATGCTGGTACACTGAAATTATTAAAACACACATACAAATATAGATTTAAAAATAGTATCTTCATGAATGCTGTCAGATTTTGCATTTTTTTATGTGTGAGGAACAGGCTTTTGCTCTAATGTTCATTTATAGGTTTTTTAATAGATTTTTTTGCTCACTTTTTATTTTCTTAATGATTTACAAATGGCTTTGTAATCATTTCATTCCTTCTCAAAAAGCTTTTCTTTTTTTGAAGAAGCTCCAGTGTGTCAGATTAAAGTGCAAATACCCACTTGAAGACTCTTAGTGTCACAGAACTTGTTAGAGCCTTTGATTTCTGCATTTAATTATGTCTCATTGGATTATAATAATCTTATTCCTCCTTGTTTCTTGAACTCAGTTTTCCATACTTGTCTTGCACTTAATTAAAAGTGCCTCCTTTACTGCTAGGCTGGTAGTGAGATTAAGGCTGACACTCGAGGGAACTTTGCATCTGGAGGAATCTTATTTTTAACCTCTCCAGCTCAGCACCTGTAAGGCTCCTGGCAGGTGAACTTTATTCTAACATTGTGAAATCAACCTCTCCAGCTCAGCACCTCTGAGGCTCCTGGCAGGTGAACTTTATGCTAACACTGTGAAATGTGCCAAGAGAGTAGTCCCACCTGCATTGCAGGAAGACTGGAAAAAGCTCCTTTGAGACCTGTGTCAGATAGTGCTGCCTTCCAAAATGGTTTACAATTAGTGCTGTACATTTGACCTGGTTTCACTCTTCAGACCTATCACTTGAGGTGCACCTGAGAATTCAACATGGGTAAGTTGACTCCAATGAAGAAGAGCCAGAGGCTGACAGGGCACTTGAGTCGCAGAGCTGGGTATCCTGGTAGTGCCTTCTGAAGAAGCCAGACGTGATGGGGTGCTCTTTGCTGGTTGTGGTTCCCGTTATGGTTTGGGTGGTTAAATGCTTGGAGACTGTAGGATCATATCCTTTATCAGATGGACCCAGGAAGCAAGGGTTTGCAGTGTTATCAATCAAAAAGAAGTCTTATTTCTTCATTTTCTTCCCATAAATTTAATCTATTTCATATTGTTTGTTATGACAATAATAGCCAGCAGTAGTATACAACAATATGGGCACAATCAATCATCTCAAAAGTGTCTTCTTACAGCCCCATTTCGTAAGGTAGAGCTGATTTTTGTTCTTCCTCTTCAGTAGTACATGAACTGCTTAAGAAATGCCCCTCTCAAAATTGCAATAGTTGAAATTCAAAAATTTGCATTTTTCTATTTTTATTTTTTGTGCAACCAGATTTTCAAAAGTTTAGGAAGCCTGCAGCTACTCTCATATAAACATAAGGACTATCTTGTGTTTGGCTCCCTATTTTTGATTTTTGAGAGCAAAAAAATGTATACTAGTTTCCATTCTTTCCTTATGTATAGAACAAATCATCACAAATCTAAAAAAAATGAAAAGTTATTCTGGAAATCTGCTGTCAAACATTTGTGATATATTCAGAGGTTAAAAGAAAACAACTTCAATGTTCTTTCAAAACAACCCCCTAGACCAGGCTGCCCAGAGCCACATCCAGCCTGGCCCTGAATGCCTTCAGGGATGGGGCATCCACAGCCTCCTTGGGCAGCCTGTTCCAGTGTGTCATCACCCTTTGTGTGGAAAAAACTTCCTCTTAATATCTAACCTAAACCTCCCTTGTCTCAGTTTAAAACCATTCTCTCTTGTCCTGTCACGATCCACCCTCGTAAACAGACGTACTCCCTCCTGTTTATATTCTCCTTTCAAACATTGGAAGGCCACAGTGAGGTCTCACTGGAGCCTTCTCTTCTCCAAGCTAAACAAGCCCGGTTCCCTCAACCTTTCTTCATAGGTTTGACAATAATGCTTCGCACAAGGTGAAATCCATGGCATTAGGTGCATCTAAAGATGTTAGTTATCTCATTTGTGTGCCTCTTAAATGCAGAGCTTCCATTGCTTTTTGTCCACCTAATGTTCAGCGTATGTGAATGCATCAGAAAAAGTATACAGATTTTTAGAGAGATTGTGTATTTATTTCACAAACATACTAAAATGTTCACAGTGCTTTCTCGAGAAAAATGGTAGCTAATGCAGTGTAGGAAGGAGTGCAGGTCAAGTATTTTCAAGGAATTTTTGCCAGAGCTGTGCGCTAGATAGCATTCTATTAGGCTAAGTCAATTATACAATTAGAGTCTGGTTTGTTTATTATCCACCTGCAAGAAATGCTGCAAGGGAACAAAGTAAAGAACGTGCTTTTTGGCATTGTATATGTAATTGTGGCTGCTTTGTGAGACACAATACTCACTTTGGGCTATTTGTTTTTAACTTACTATCCAATAACTTTTAGCTCAGGTAGCTGACAAAATTCCTTGCTGTTCCAAGTACATGCAGTTGTTTTTGGTTCTGATTGCCTTATTTTCCACTTATTCCATTCAGCTCTATTCAGCTGAATGGATTTTTCTGCATGGCCTGTGACTTAAGACCCTTGAGTCATGCAGCTTCATGGGATCAGCCAAAGGATTTCAGTGCATTAACACTAAAGTAGTGAATTGATATTTTTGTGAATTAATGCAGCTTTTTCCTTTGATCCTTGTTTTCTCCTTCCTGTGCTAGAGATGCAGAACTGATCATGGTCCTCCTCCACCCCAACTGTACCCACAGGTATCCAGCAGGCCCCTCCAAGGCATTTCCAACTGAGTCTGACTGCTATGCTGCAGGGATCTGGTTGTTATGCTGGCTTTAATCTTTCTTCTGGTGGCTCAGAGAGAGCTTAAACTCTGCCACTGTAATGGGATTATGCTTTTATATCCTGAATGATTCCAGCTTCAGAGAAACGCTTCTGAAATCAGATTTGGATTCCCATGGGCTTTGCTTGTTTTGGGAAGCTGATGAGTGATAGTGCATTGAGCTAATTGAGGAACGGCATAAGTAGCACAGGTTTCACGCTGGTCAGAGTGAAGCTTGCTGGAGAAAATAAGTTTTGACTTTCCCAGTAAATCTGTAATCACTTCTGCAAGCTTCTGTCCCCTCCTTGCCAGGTGTTGCATGCTGCCATCCCTGAGGGCTTTGTGCTGCAAGCAAAATCTCTCTTAAAATTTGGTCTTGGTTTTGCTTCCAGCAGGCTGCATTGGGTCCAGGATTAGTTACCCCTTAAATACTGCCAGAGCATTGAACAATATGGAGTATTTAAAATGGCAGATGCTCTCTGGTCCTGTCACTGTAGAAGTCCTTCTTAAGATACAGCATCAAACTTGACTGCCACTAAGTTCTCTTTAAGGAGTTCTACTTTCTGCTCTCACCTGCTGAAATAATAATTCCTTGCCTCTGCTGAGTTGGACACACTTAACACTCTAATAAAGTTCACAATGGATAGACTTGCAGTGAGGAGAGACTTCGATATGCTTGACTTCTTTTTCTTCGTTTGGGAAACACCACATGTTGCAGGTCTTGTAAGCTGACTTGAACATAGCAATTGTGGGGCTTGGTTTTAATGAAATGTTTTGCTGGAATTCATGAAGTTTTCTTTACCATATATTAAATCTTCTCCTAGAAGGGCTTTCTACTTCGGGATGTTGGTCACTTCTCCTTTGTTATGTTTTTCAAATGCTTCTTGCTGTCATTATGGTCTCTTCATTAACACGTGTTTTACAGTGGTGATTATTATAGTGATGCAGGAAATGGAGCAACTAGCTCAAACTGAATCTTCTAGTTTACTTACTCTCCTGCAGTGTTTAGCCTCTGCAAGTAAAACTGTCTGGTAGCAACTTAGCCACTGTAGGAGAGATTTCCGTAACACAGACACACAAAACAACAGCATTTTCCTCTGCTCATTTATTACAGAGAACAAAGATTAATGTCTGTCCCAGAATTCAACTTGCTTTTTGTTGGAAAAATAAGAAAGCTATGAAGGAATAAATTTTTAAGATAACAAGTGGCAAAAGGAAAAGGCAGCCAAAATGAACTGGAGTTATCTATGGAGAAATGAATAATTTTAATTTGGCTCTAAGTTCTGTAATCAAAAAGTCAAGATTGGAAAAAAAATTGCACTGGAAGAAAACCAGAAAATGGATATATTCAGGGTTAAACATCTATGAAAGTAGTTTTATTGCACATTACGGAATTTTAGTGTCTTCATTGTGTCACTATTAAGTATCCAGAATTCTTATTTTTTAATGAGTAAAATAAAAATGTGCTTAATGTGCCAGTATTAAATAGGGCCATGAAAAAGACAAGTCTGGAAAGGATAATTCTACTTTAATACTCAGCATTTGGTCAATTGTCTTACAGAAAACAAGGAAATACAGAATGAAGAGTGGGCTTTTGGTAGATGCTTCACCTAGCTCTTCTTAGAGATTAATATTTTGGGGGCCAAAAATCAATTTTATGCAGGAAGAGTGTAAAAACTGCAACAAATATGGCGTGGAGAGGTCTATGTCTTAGAGGTCTTTGTAGTGTCTAAAGTACATGAAGACAAATTGTGATTGAAACCACCCAGACTGTTTACAACATCTGTTCCAAATAAGGACTGGAAACCCTGAGAACCTTCAGACGTATTGGCAAATTCTGACTGCAGAGAGAAGGGTGAGAGATCTCGTAGCATGTAGTTTCCTGTCTATTTCTAACAGATCTAGTTTTCAGACAAGTTAGAAGTGTAAAGCTAATAAGATTTTTGCACAAATTTTATTAACACAACTGAAGATTATAAGAAAATATACAATTGTCTCTTAAGTATTTTCCTTTAAAATAAATCTTTTTCTGAATCACTAAATAACTCTGAGCATTTCTCTAATTTACACTTTTGTTCTAGATTCACTTACTGAATCAAGATGTTACCAACAGTGATGTAGTGAGAGACCAGCTGAAGGGAATATAACTTCACACCAGTGCCATATGAGCCAGTCCATGGTGTGAAGGTGGTCGTTTTGGGGTTCAGTGGATGTGTGCTTTCTCACACTGGTTGCAGCAGAAGAGCAAGTTCAGCCACCATCCTTTTCTGTGGGATGGTGGCTGCTTGCTGTGCATGCACTTCCTATGCACTTGGTCTGGATGTGACCATTACCTCTGTGTGACCATAAAGATGAAACGGCCACGTTCCCTATGCCAAAGGCAGCCCAATGATGAAATATCAGCCCACTGAGGAGCTGCGTGCCAAACACTTTGGAAAAGTGGAGATTTTCTATTTGTTACTGGAGAGGTTGGTTCATTTTGGATGCTTTGGACACTTGACTTTATTCCATGATGGGTAGTTCACTTCATTACACAAATATGCAGAAACTTTAGCAAAAGTACACAGAGCAATGCTGGGGAAAAAAAAAAAAAAAAAAAGCTACAGCACCACAGAAGTGGTGATTTAGGATCTGCACTAAAACTTTCAGCTGCTGAGCAGGCTTCTGTAGTCATAAATATCCTCCTTCATTTATAAGTTTTCCATGTCAGAGGAATAAAATGCTGTTGCAAGATGTCATCAATATAAAATGTGTTTGTAAAAAAAAAGAAAAAGAAAAAATTAAAAAAAAAATTAGCTACCCTGTGTGTAAGGGGATTGCTTCTAATAAAGTGGGGTTTAGAAACACCACTACAACATGGTTGTTGTTCTAGCACTTACAGTTTCTCACAATGATCCAGGCAAAACCTGAAATCTCATCTTCAACCGGATGTTGTAACAAGAGGGGAAAGAAGAGGTGGCTTCCTGGCTGTTCATTTAACTCTTGGTAAAATGAGTTTTAGTGTTAAACAAGGGTGCTATCCATTCTGATTGTCTCAGCTGCTTTGGATTGCTTCCCTATATCTCCCTAAGCTGAAAATATTTTTATCTTGAGTTATTGAATCATATCTTTTAAGAAGATTGAAGGGAATTAAGTCTCCAAGCTCAACTCTCTCCTCTTCCAAGCAGCTGAAAAATTTGAGTATGTTCAGTGTTGCAGTTACTGGAAATAGATGAAGTCTGCAGAGGATGAACTAGGATCCATAAAAATGTTCTTCCTGCTTATGATGACAGTTTATAATTTAACTTCAGCTCCCAACTTAATGATGGCAGATTTACACATGGTGCCATCCAACGCTATCTTGCTTTATAGCTGAGTAGCTCCCTGAATCGGAGCTGGGCACTTGAATGAAGTGTAGGAATAAAGCAGAAAACTAGCAATATCTAAGAAAACCTCATCACACTCCTAGTATGTGTTATGTCAGTTAATGAGGTTATTCAAAAGTAATTAAAATGCATATAGTTTATGAAATGGAAGATGGCGCCTACTTGTGAATTATCTTTTTCCCCAGTGAATGCTAGGAACATAAGAAATTGGTACAGGAAAACATGGTTGCTATTGAAATATTACAGGCAGAACAGCAGATATTGATGTTGAGATGCAGCCCCAAGGAAGATGGATAGAGAGAAAGAAACAGTGAAAGCATACTACAGTACAGCAATGAAGCTGTCCTTTAGCAGGAGAAGGAACAAGATATACCTGAGACAGAAAACTTACGATATTCATAAGCCCTGTATATCCATACAATAAACAAATAAGTGAAGACAATACATATTTTTATTTTCCTGTATAAAACACCTTTGCTACAGTTTATGCTGGGTTTTACTGCACGTGGTACAGAAATCTCTTGCAGTAGTAGGTGTGGTACCTTGATAGGATTCCACCATCCTTCTTAGGCCTGCTGAGCTGATTGGAGGTTCCGGTGTCTCTTGGAAGAGAACTCAAGTTCAATTCATGGATTTAAACGCAAGTGACAAGCAACTGCTCTGGTGCCTCTTACATGTGGGTACCATATGGGGGTAACCACTTGGTAACATAGACCAAAACTGCTGAATGCATCTGAAGGGATAAAAGCAGAACCTCTTAAACTGTGGGTTTGTGGTGTGCAGCTGGAGGTGTGCCTTAGGTCACTGGGAGGCATGGGCTTCCTCACTAGCAGTGAATCTCAGCAGTAGTAAGTTTGGCTCTGGTGCTCAAATTGAACTGCCTGGTTATGTAATGCATGGAGAATTTCATGTCAGTAAAATCAGGGTTTTTTTCCAGCCCTTACTCATTATGGGGTAACTGAAAGGCTTTTTATGTAGCCAAGATTGCTTATAAAATCTTAAAAGCTTCATGCTGCAGAACAACTTTTGTTTGCTTACTTTGTGTGATTACACAAAGCTCTGAAGGAAGATGTGCTGTTACCATAATATCGTTAAACAACATTTTCTGTTGGTGAGTCTAATCTCTCCTTTATGAGAATATCAAATCATCATCGATGTTACTGGGAACTGTGTCTTTGGAGGGCATGCAGATTAACACAGAGATGATTCCTTGGCCGGGGCAAACACAGTGAAGCAAAAAATATTAAAGGAAATGTCTATAAATAACTGACTTGCAGGAAGTTCTGTAAGAACTCATCCCTCAGATATCCAGCTCTTTCTCGTAATTTAAATCATAGTATGGAAGGAAGTTAAATTACTCAGAAGGGAATGTGGCTTACAGATAAGTTCTGCGAGACAGCAGAGTTAGAGAAGTAGTAAGTACAAAGTCAATTGAATGGCAAGCAATTATCTCCCAAATTAGAGAGCTTTTTTGAACCCCCCATAGCATTTTTATGGAATTGCAAGTTAGACAGATTAAGGAATCCCCCTCCACCCACCGCTGACCTTCCTCTGGCTGAAAATAACCTCTGAAAAAAAAACACAGGATAATTCTAACTACCGGCTCATAAACCTAGTTGACCTTCTGTGGTGAAAACAGATTTGTGTATTAACATGTTACAGTCCTCTTCCAGAAGAAGGAGGTCTATAAAACCAGCCCATATTTGATTAGACTTAGCTGCATCAGGAAGAAATGGCTTTGTAAACAAAAGGTGGAATGTATGAGTTTATTTAGATATTTTAAATGGTTTTTTTTCCCTTCAACCTAAGAGCTGCAGCAGACTGAAATGCAAATGTCAGTCTGGTTTCTGTTGGAAATTGTTAATTCTTCATGAATTTGATGATAAATTACATCTAGAATTAATTTCTGTAATTTTATAAATCAGTTTCTAACTGGAATGTGGTTATTTACATGCATGAAAAAAATGGCCTTCTACATTTCTCGTGAACTGTGTTTAGAAAGAACCTGAGCTGAGATCTTTTAATGCTTCCAGATTTCTCTTTGTCTGGGATGGAATAACGTGATTCCAAAAGCTGGAAGGGGAAATGTAAGCATTAATGAATGTAATGGAAATAGGGCTTCTATTGGAAGAACCCCTCTATCTTTGTACTAAATAAGCTTTTTCTTTTAGGTAAAAATACAGGTGCTGTTCAGATTTGTTGCTGGGTTTTGGCAGTGATTTCCACAGGGCTTCGTTTCCCCACTGGGAAATAAATAGGAAAAATAAGAGGTGGTTAGGAAAGAACCGAGTGATAGGAAAAAATAGCTACATTTGTTCAGTAATCTCTTCATTTAGATGTATAAAGGCATTTGGGATCCAAAGAAGCAGACAGGCGAATGTCTGTGCAGGCTTTCGAAAGAGCCTGGCTGTCTGATTCAATTGCTAACAAATAATTACAATAGAAAGCCAATCACTCAGTTTCTGAGGGCCTGAAAGTCATTTTTGAAAAGCTGACTTGAAGCCCGAAAATATTTTGAAAACTTTACCTACTACATCTCCCTTGTCTGAAAGCATCAACCAGATCCAGAAAGAAGCCAGACTGGTATTAAGATCTGGTCTGCAGTGTCACTCCTAATTCACTTAACCAAAAAAAGCTCTAGTGAGACATTATCTCTATAAGGTTTGCACTAGGAATTCTTGGCTGTAATGTGATTTAACCTCATTCTGACATAGATCTATAAAACAAATGAATATTGTATAATAAAAAATAGAAGCATCATGATATTTTAGGGGGGAAAAAAGACCCTTGATGACCCCAGACTTGACTTAGTTAATACTGCCTGCCAGGAGGGAGGCAGCTGATGGGGCACCGTGTGTCCCAGTGTGTCCAGGCTGCTGAGGGAGAAGGTGCTGAGTCAGTGTGCAACACCAAATACACCGCTGAGGCCATTGAAGAGCAGATTTTGGCTCAGAAGGTGTGAGAGAGGAAATAAAAGCTCTCAGTACAATATACCACTAGAAGTGTTTATTCTGCAGAGGTGAGAAAACTAATAATAAGGTGTATTCACATCAATTATTTAAAAGAATTCCAGCAAATATTGACTTTGACCTCCCTCACCACCCCCCAACAAAAATATTTTGAGTGATTAAAATGCATTTTGATTTCTTTTTCTTCAACACCAAGTACTTGTTTATCTGGATTTGCTGTCGTCACATGGGGCAAGAAGGAAAAAAACAAAGAAAAGGCTTGGGCAAGACTGTGAAGTTTTTCCTCAACTCTATCAAGAGAATGTCTTTTGTTTTGAAATACTACAGAAATGATATTAAGTCTTAGAAAAGTTATCCAGTCACTAGAACATTGATCACTTCAGAATCTGTGTTGTTTGCAAGTCCTCGTTTGGTTTTAGTAGCTTTTCTAGATAGGATAGTGATGGAGACAAATCCATAGGCAGGTCCACACCTTTGCAGTTGCACTAAGAGGATGAACTGGAAGAAAAAAGAGAAAATAAGGACAATATAGGAATTTTCCTGCAAGAAAGCTTTTCTTAAAATAAAATCTTTCAAGCAACAGTTCCAGAGATATTTGAGCTAATACAGGGATGGATAGACTAACATTTAAAGCTAATTTTCATGTTCTGATACTGATGAGGACAAATCTAGTGAGGTGCCTGTATGAGTTTTTAGCCTTTTCAAGAGAGAGAGTATCTACTGATAAGAGAGAGAGTGACTACTTTAATGTGAGAGCTGAAATGGCGAAGTTAAATAGCATGTGCAAACAAAGCTGCTCACGACAGCAGTAGTGAACTTAAACTTACTTAAATACAGTAAAATTGGACACTTAATCTCTGCTGATTTATATACCTACGTTGCACCTGTTTGAATGGTATATTGCTTACCTATTATAAACATCAATTTTATGCCCATTATAAAAATAATTTGCTACTGTTGGAAACTAAATAATGAGTTGGGAGTTGAGGTCTATCTTTAAGGTGGCCCAGCTCAGCTGAAGCAAGCTCCTTGCACCCCATTCTTCCTTGGCTGATGGATCAGGAGATGGGCAGTATTCCATCTTCTCACAGGCTCTGCCTGTCATGTAATTTTCATGCACTACTCTGGTTCAAAAGTTAACATAAGCATGGAGGAAGGAGAAGGGAAAATATTCAGCTCTTGCCTTCATATTCAGGGCATGTCCTTGCTGCCTTATCGCATCAGAGAGCCTCAACCCATCGGTGCTTTCATTATTCCACATTTTCCTCCCCCAAGAATTTATAATGTCACCATCTTAATTTGTTTTGGGGACACTTGGCAGTCTGATTCCATATCAGAGAGAAAATTTGTTTTATTAGAAAACATCTATAAGCAGTTAATCTGGCAACTTTATTCCAGACCTTGAGAGGTCAATACATAATTTAGAAGTTTTTGGATGCCGCTCTAATTGCTTCTCACTCGAAAAGAACCTCAATTACACAGACTTGGTCTTCTGAGGGCTGAAGTCCTACTTCAGTTATCAAAACTGCTGTAGTAGACCCTGACACCCACATCGGCCTCTGAGGTATTCGATTTGTCATGGTCAGAGATGGAGGAGATGGGAGCAGATAGAGACCTGTGCTGTGGGAGGAGATCAGACAGGGGTGCTGGGGTGGGGGATGGTGCACAGCTGGTGGCAGTGACATGACAAGGCTGGCAGCAAGTCAGGAAGCCCCAGCTATGCCACAGCCATGATCAACTAACTGGATAGGAAGAAATTGCACTCCGTAATAGAAATCAAGCTAATGTTGGCTTTCCAGCAGTGATAGGGTGGAGTGAAACTACAGTCATGCAGACTGTGCTTGACGAAACCAGATCCTGGGGCCAGCCAGGGTCTCCTGGAATTAATGAGAAGACTCCTACTCGAGAAGACTCGTCCCAGTGGGCAGGTCAGGTTTTTAGTGCAGCAATACTACTTCAAACCTATATAGGAATCAGTATTTCTAGGGCAATGGGAGATAACTGCAGCCCTCAAGGCCTTTGGGATGTGAAACTCAGCGTGATTTACAGCTTGCACCTCATGGAAGTATTGCAGAGACAAAACCTGCAGCTTATGAATAGGAACGAAGGCCCAGAATTATCTTTCAGAGCTACAGCCCCCTTGCCATGAATAAATGTTTCATTTTTATTGCATTTGTTTTGCTGGTCTTTAAGAATTCCAACAATTACATGGTCAGAGATATCAAAGGCATAAAAGAAATCGAGATCATTTACAGCTAGTTCACAAAGGCTCCTCTATAATGTGCTGATCTGGAGAAATTCTGTGTTGATGGGTCCTATTACAAGTGGAAGGAATGAAACTTTGAAATGCTGTTATTTCATCTTTATGTGACACATAATGAAGTCACTTCAAATGTCAGTTTTCAATGGAACACGAGATCTCTGGGTAATGCAGAGCCCATTCAAACCAAAAAAATAACGATGAGATATAAAAAAAGTCCAATGCGTTTTAAGGACATGATGCTATTACAGAATTGAGAGTTGAAAAGATTAAATCCTTTTTTCCTTTTTTTTTTTTTTTTTTTTTTTTCCCTAGATGAAAAGCTAAAAACAAAAAAGAATGTTCTGGATTTTATGACATTTGCCTCATTTCCTTGAAAAAATCCTGAAACTTTTTTCATGTTTCTTCAGCTTGTAATTTGAGGACTAATTACGAATTCATCTTTTCAATGATGATGAGTCACTTTTAGATGTTTTATATTTTACTTTACATTTTACATTTCAGCTCACCTCGCTTTATACTTCTTCATCTGGACTCTCCCTCTGAACAAGTTGCCTTTAGCAATCATTGATGAGGAAGAGGCAAGATTAATCTCACTCATTTAAGAAATCTACTTTGAGATTAAGTGAAATGAGTCCTAGAAATGTTATTTCCCTCTATCACCTGTAAAGTGAAGTCTCACTTGTGGGACATGAATATCATTTCAGTATTTGAAAGCAAATATGAGATTAGACAACATTTGCCTTTCAGGCTTTCCTGTATATTCATGCCTTCCTCTATGCATGTAGGCATTGGATTGGTGATGTTGGATAAGTTGTACCCTGTGGCAGCAGGAGATGCCTGACCTTGTGCCGTTCCCTGCTCTGCTGTGAGTTCTTGTGCAGAAAATGCGAGGCTTGAGGTGGAGATGAGGAGCACAAGGGGCTGTACAGAGACTTGGTGCTGGTGGCACCTCATCTGCTTCCCCATGCAACTCCATGGGCTGTGTGTGGAACCAAGGAGGGCAGGGCTGGCTCCTGGCTCCTCATGTGAGATAGGGACCTGGACCAGGGTATCACTGAGACTGATTAAAGAGCTGAAGGGACATGAAAGGAAGCCAGGTGAAGATTGTTGGGCAATGGTGGAGGAAAGCAAAGGACACGTGAGAGGAAAACGTGTCAGCAGGTGGTGCCAGAGGACACTTGTGAGAAGTACCACCACTATCTTGCCTTTGCTGCGGGCAAAATGCAATACAAAGATAGCTGTGGGAACCCCTGGGCTTATCGATGCAAAAAATGGTAGAAAAAATGGTGTGATGCATCACCTGAAAGGGCTTGTGTTTAGAAACTATCTCAAGGAAATCTGAATAAAGAATGTGTAGCAAAACTTTTGTTTCCTTGAGAAAAAGTTGTTACAAGACTAATGCGCCCAAATATTATTTTTTTACCCAGCTCAAGTTTCTCAGTGAATTTTTGCTCAGCCTTGTCAACCCTGCCCACACAGATCTGACAAGAAAATGTAGTACATAATATTATATTTTTAGTAACAAATTCTTTCATTTCCTTATGGGCACAAAAAAACACAAGTATTTGGAACTAAGTGTATACCTCATCTAGATACATGCAATATGTGGAAATGTAGGCATAAAAACATATTCATCATAAATGTGTCTGTGATACACAGTGGATATACTTGTATGTTCAACACTGTTAAGATCTACAGGAATACTCTGTTCTTCAATGGTCTTTGTAGATTTTTTCAAAAACTTAATAAATAGCTTGGGTCATTAGAGGTTTTTTTCTGTAATAGTTTTCAGATTGCGACCTGATAAATGACTAACCCATCCTCTTCTTTTGAAGGCTTCAGAGCAAAAACTTTCCTTTCCAGTTAAAATCAAAATTGACAACATTAGGTTGTTGTCAGTACATTTCTCTAATGGCCCGTTCAGCTTTTAAATGGTTTTGATAATGTTTTAAAGAGTCCCATGGCATTATGAAAGAAATATTTAATATAACTTCAGATCTCAGAGCTCTATCACAGCTGCTATAGGAACTGAGCAGATTTGATGAGTAGGGAGGCAAAGCAGTCCCATCAAGATGAAAGTGAATGGATTGCGTTCAGATCTAAGAGGAGAGCCACCTAGCTGAGCTGTACACCAACAATACTTGTAACTAAGTAAATAAGGATATATCTTCTTGTGAAGCAGGAAAGTGTGCAACAAAAGTAAGAACACAGACTGTTGTGAGTTATGACAGGAAATACAGAATAGGTGCAAGAAAGATCATTTTGTCCAACCATCAGCCCGTTGAAGCAAGAGGTAAGAAGAAAGAGAAAGGACAAAAAGCTAGTCTACCTCATTTAGTGGCAAAAATAACAATAGTATGTTAATCCTGCATATATCATAAACACGAGGGACTCAGGCTGCATAGTGCTCAATTCCCCAGTGAAATATTAGGAAAACGTGGAGTGCGATTGAATGGAAAAAAAACAACAGGAGTCGACCAACCTCACAATCCAGCGAGAGATGTTCCCATCCTTTGACTGTGTCCTGACAGACTGCAATTTGTCATACACACTGAAGTCAATCTGTCCTACACACAGTTTCTGGTACTTTCTGGTGAATAGAGGGACTAGACTATGCACGAATCCTGTTCTGGGTAAAGAGTAATGCCACATAGCTCCATAATATTTCCTGGAAGCTGACAAAAAGGGTTGATGCTAATAACTGTCAGCACGTGCATATAAACACTTGTTGGTTTTTTTATTCTTTTCTATTGTTGTTTTTTTTTTTTCTTTGTTTTTTTGTTTTTTAAAAAAGAAAGAGCATTATTCACGAGGTCCTCTACTGACGATCACAGGTGAGTCGGAGAAGCAGGGGTTTCACGGTGAAGGAAATGATCCTTGGCTGGACCCCTGCTCGTGTGTGCTACCTGACCTTCTGCAGCTCTTGTCTCAGCCAGGAAGGCAGGGGCTGCCCCAGCCTGTGCAGCAGCTTAGACAGCTCCACGTTGTGCTCTCGGTAGTAGCTTGACAGGAAATCTCGGGACTGTGAGGGGGGAAACAACACAAATAGTCAGACAAGGAGGCAGAAAATGGTGGCAGGTTTGTGCTGCCATGCAGTGGGGTGCCTGGGAGCTATGCTTGCTTCCCAGGGAGAGCCTCTTCTAGGGGTTCCTACTATTCAGAGATCATTGAAAAATTTTGGTTTTTAGGAATACAAAGCCAGTGATTTTATTTTATTATTTTATTATTTATTTTATTATATTATTTTATTATATTATTTTATTATTACTATTTTTAAAGTGCTTGCTTTAGGATTCAAACATAGTACCTGTATTAAAAAAAAATGTTAACTTAAATCTCTGTAAAGCCTTTACCTCTTGGTCCATGGGTGGGTATTTTCGACCTTTGCTTTTTCCCAGGCACTTTGTTTTCCCTCCTTCCAGTAACTGGCACCAAAAGCCCTTCTGAGGGTCAAACCTATAAAAGATTATAATTATATGTAGGATTCAATTATGGAAGAATCTCACAGCTACTATAATATCAGAGTTAGCTAACAATTATGGCTGCACACATCTCTAGATGACATAAATAGTGAGAACAGAGTGGGAAGTTGCTTTCCTCTCATGAAAACTTTGGGAATTTAATGTTTTCCCCCAGTTCATTTTGAGAGTGGTTCTAGGCAATAAGTTTTTCACACTGTACGTTACCTGTGCTTATTCTGCTAACCTAGCACATAGAGTACACGTTTCAAATGTAGAGCTATAGGACTCCATTGAAGGACAACCTCAGAGGTCTTCCAGACTCTTACTCACATTTTGTAGTCTGTTTTTGTTCAGAGGTGTTATCCATGTCAAATGAACGGATCAATGCTTACATTTTGATCAGTTGACAAAGAGCGAAGAAACCTTTGTTGGAGAATTACTGACCAACCCTTTTTGCTGGAAGTACGCACACTGTATTCTCAAGAATATTATCATTTTGCTTTAGAAAAGTGCTCCAGATGGCCAGTAGGAGCTGATAATATTGTAGGTCAGTTCTGTGAAAGAGGTTAAAAAGAGCAATCTGATATATTTAGCAGACTTTGACAGACACAGACTCAATCCTTAAGTATATTTCTAAAGTAAAGTGTGTGATTGGACTATGAAATGATAATAAATCCAATATAAAAATGTTTTATGTTGATTTTTTGAGTGAAATAAATAGTGCTTATGTTTTCTGATAGAATGTTGTTTTCTTGTTGTAATTGAGCTCCACCTGAGAAGCTGGTTTGTTCCGTATCGTTAGGCCTAAGCATCACTTCCATTCCAAAGAAGGGATTAAAATATAAACATTGTCTTAACAATATTATATGAAATATGTAATTTGATTTTGATGTCTAAAATTCAAAGATATAGGAATCTTAGATTAAGACATTAAAGCACATGCTCACTAAGGAATGAACAACAGTGCTGAGTTCTGAATTTATTGCAGTGGGACTTGCAGCATGCATAAGGCACTGAAACTGAAAAGTTTCTGCTATTCAGCAGATGTTTGAGAAGGATGAAGTATAATTGTCTGGAACATGGAGTTAATTAATTACAGACTACCTTTCTGCCCTGGATCTGTCCATATAACATGGGCATACCTGTGATTTGCTGCTGTACAGAACTAATTTCTGGAGAAGAGTGAACGTTCTTCACCTTTTTTTTCCTTGCCTAGCCTATTATTGCAAGCCTGACCCTTGTTTCCTAAATTGTTTCAGAAGCTGTATCAATTTAAAATAAATAAATCATTGATTAAATTGATATATTGATGATAGAATCCTTTCTACTTGGCTTTCTCCTTTTGCTCATTGCATACAGGAGCACGTTAGCTGGCTTGCATTAATTTCCCAAGAGGAGAAGTAATATAGTATGTGACATAAAAGGAAAACTGCAAAACTGTGCCCCAAACAATATTTCTGCCTCAGACTTAGCATACTGAATATTATTAAAAGAATGTATAAGTTTAGATAGTAGAAGAGAGGGCTCTTCTGGATAGAGGAAAAAGCATCTCCGACTTAATTCAACCTACTGTGTCCAGGTACTGCAAAAATCTCAGGGCTCCTGTAAACATAATTGAGTAGAATAGAAACAGGCGGGAACTTCATGAAACACCATGGACTTCTTTCCCTCTCCTAGCACTTTGCCTGATGATCGCAGTGTATTCCTACCAATGTTATGTGTTAAGTCCTTGCAATATTTGTTCATTTCCCATTTGGGTTTTACTACTTCAACAGGAAGAGCGTGTCCTGATGTATGGAAGAGATGGTGTTCCAGCTGGCAACCCAGTGTGATATGCACTTCCTTGCTCTGTTCACTCTGCAGCTTGAGAAGGGCTGGTTCTCTGGTCCTTTTATGAATATTACTTTCCCATGGGATGTTTATGTATTCATGATTGATAATGAACTTATTGCTCGCTAGCATTTGCAGGACTGGATCCTTAGGCTGCTGTGTGATTACTTTAAAACTGTGTGGTATGCAGTTATTAGGCAGCAGTGACTGGGAATTATCCTATTACGTTGATTGTTCTAAGATAAAGCCACTACATCATTTAATGTATTTTCATTTTCCATTCTAAATCCTTACAGAGGTGTGGGCTTCCATCACACATTTGCATTCTCAGTGTCTCTAAATGGTGACTGCATAATTTTATAGAACTTTTTGCAATACATTTTTTTCTGTTCAAAAACATAGGAGATGGCATTTTTTCCTCTACATGTTACTTCTCTGACTTTAATTTAGTTACAGAAAGGAAGCCATATGCATGTAGGTGTGTATTACTAGAGCAAAGCAGAAGGCCCAGCAGATGTGTGGCAGCAGTTGTTTGCGCACCAGTAGTTCAGCTGTATTTCCTCTGCTTCAGAAACTTAACGACTTAAAAAATCACATTCTGAAATCCAACACTTCTCCTCTAGAAAAGAATTTTGGCAGTGCAATGTCCCTGAGAGTCAAAGAGCAGCAGACCTTCAGTTCTCACTTCATGCCTGTAGTTTAAATAAGTATAACCCTCCCACCAGAGACAATACTGAAGACAAATTATAGATGGAGAAGAAACTGTGTGGGGCCAGTGTGGCCTTGGTGGCCTCATTTTTCTGGCAGTTTTCCTGTTGTCAGTATGCAGGAAGGGAAGGCAGATGCTCTCCCTTGTGCCAACCCCTCTGTCATGGACTAGGAACAGCCTTGATCAGGGCACAAGGCTTCTCAGCCCACGAATGTGCCAGGATTCCTCCAGTGCAGCTCTGCTTATGATGACAAGATCCTTACACAGAGATGTTCAGTGCAAAAGCTTCTTACAATTTGCTGTCGGACTAGGAAGGTAGAGATAAATTCAGCCCACTCCCACCTCCACAAAGACTCTGCCTTCCTGCAGGGAATTGAAACATGTCAAAGACAAAGTGCCACATAGGCCATTAATCTCCTATTCTGGGGAAAGTCTTATCCTCCGGGTGGCAAGGATGAGGAATATGATCCAGGCTCATCGTAGCTGCAGTCACTAGTTCCAAGGCAGAGGCTGCAGGCAGTCAATCACAAGGCTTCCACTCTGTGTAAGGACCTCGATTTGGGCTCCTGCAGAGCACCTCAAGTTGCAGCGCTGGTACCCCAGGCAACAAAGGGTTTCCAACTTCAGGTGAAAATCTGAGCTTCCCCCGTACCCCAGGTTGAGGTCTGCATGTAGTGATTCATAATTGCACCCAAATGGCAGCATACAGATGAGATCCACCCATGCCATGTGCCTGACTGCTGCCAGGGAAAAAGGCAACAGAACTGGCCCAACCACTTATGGAAAAAGGATTAGGGAATGGTGTATTTGGTCTGCAATAAAAGCAAACTTTGCAAGCAGATGAATCCCACCATACTGAATGCTGTTCTCCTAATCTGCCATTAAACAGCTACATAAATGTGGTAAAAATGTTTAAACTAATCTTTTCAGACTTAACACTAGGGGGTCTTCAGCTTCTGGAGGATATCATAATGTTCAACAGTGTGATTTGCAAATGTGTGCTGGGCTTGTACATGCACAACTTACATCAACTGAATCCACATATTAATCACTGCAGCTAGGAAAGCAGCACTAGAACCAGAGAAAACATCTTGGGCGTCTGTGGTTTAACACTCAAAGGTAGCAGACATTTTTTACATGAACATGGGCCTTCATTCTGTTCCTAATACAAAATACTGAGCAATCATTTGCTCTGTACGTTGTGTGAAATAGAATTTGCACATGGAAATGTATGCAACCTTGCAATTAAATTCTATAATACATGTATGCAAGTTAGGGGAAAAACTGAATGCATCTTAAACACAACTTTAAAAAAAAATGCTTTTTTCTTTGCAAAATTGTTTTTCTTGTGAGTTTTTCTTGTTGTTTGCAATTAATGATATACTAATCTATAATTCCATAGAACAGATGATAAAGAAACAGACTCACGTTAGAGCTTCAGAGTAATTGTAGTGAGGAGAGACTCCAAGAAACTTTTGCACTTCATCCATCACAGTAGCTGGGTCACTTCTTAACTGCTGTCCATCAATAATTAGCAACTGTAGGGATAAATATGCCAGTCTGTTAGAAACAGGCTGAGGTTAAAGAAAGGAATAACATTATTTCCTTCTTGTTCAGAGGAAGAGTTAGATCTCACAAACCTAACCCAAGTACCAAAGAATTCTGAATCAGAGAGATAAGGAAGGAATGCAAAAATATTTCAAGGATTTACAGTGTGTCCATAGGAAGTCTGGCATGGAATAAGAAAAACGATAGAATGCTTGTGTCTTAGAATTAAATCTTCAGAAGCCAAACAATTAAATGTTCAAAAGTGATGTGGTAGTTTATTTCAGGATTACCATCAGTCTTGCAAAATTGTTAACAAAGGTCTCTCTCTCTCTTTTTTTTAAATTTAGAATTGTCATGATGTAAAGGTACATTGACCTGCACAAGCAAATGTTAAGAGTATGCATCAAAAGTCTCCCAGAACCAAGAAGCAATGCTAATAACTATTCTGGACAGACGTGTTTTATATTTATCATGAGGGCTTATTATGAATTATTAAGTTTTTGAGTGCTCAGGCTGAGTGAATGCACATTACTGACTACACATTAGTAAGCACTGTGAGTGCACTCTCTGCGCACCTTATTAAGAATGAGTGCATTTTGTTGTGCGTCTTGTAAAATTAATCACTACAGCTATGCAACATGAGCGGTTACCAGTTTTACAAGAAATATGTCAGTGTGCCCCTGCATGTTTAATAAGAGGTGTGCATTTGCTTTTTGCTGTTGTAGGAGAAGTAGAGAAATCTTCATGAGAGATGGCAGCAGCCCAGTCCAGAAGAAAAGAGAATAAGGAGCACAGGTAATGGGGCATGGGAGACTTGGTACCCTGCACATGCTCCAGGTTTCCCAGGGCAGACATGCTTATTCTTTAAATACCCTTTAATATTTTTTTCTTAATAGGCAGATATAATATGTAAGCAATGGACCATATACACGGGTAAAGAATGCCCCTGTTGTGTAAGACTAAATCATTTTCTTTAGGTTTATTATCACAAAACAATTGTTTGGTAATAGGCATATTTCAGACCAGTTCTTCTCAGAGTATTCAGTCTCATGACTTGATGGGGAGCAGATTAAATCCCCCATGATAACGAGGGAAACAGTTAGAGACCTACTACTCCACCTGGACTGTCACAAGTCCATGGGGCCAGGTGGAATCCACCAAAGGTGGAGGTGATTGCCAAGCTGCTTTCCACCATCTATCAGCAGTCCTGGTCAATTAGAGAGGTCCCAGAGGACTGGAAATTTGCCAACGTGACTTCCATCTTCACGAAGGCCCATAGAGAGTATCTGGGAAACGACAGGCTTGTCAACCTGACCTTGGTGCCAGGGAAGGTTATGGAGCAGATCATCTTGAGTGAGATCACACGGCATGTGTGGGACAGCCCAGAGATCAGGTGTAGCCAGCATGGGTTCACAAAAAGCAAGTCCTGCTTGATCAACCTGATCTCCTTCTGTGATTGAGTGACCCACTCACTGGATGAAGGAAATGCTGTTGACATAGTATACCTCAACTTCAGCTAAGCCTTTGGGTCTGTTTCCCACAGTATTCATTTGGAGAAGCTGTCAGCCTGGGCTGGACAGGCGCACTCTTTGCTGGGAAAAGAACTGGCTGGAGGGCTGGGCGCAGAGAATGCTGGTGAATGGAGTTAAATCCAGCTGGCGACTGGTCATGAGTGGTGTTTCCCAGGGGTCAGCACTGGAGCCTGTCCTATTAAATGCTTTTATTGATGACTTGGATGAGGGAACTAGTACAAACTCAGCATGATTGCAGACAACATCAAGGTGTAGTATCAATCTGCCTCAGGATAGGAGGGCTCTAGAATGCCACAGGAACATGTATAGATTGAACCAGTGAACTGAGGACAATGGGATGAAGTTCAACAAGACCAAGGGTTGAGTCCTGCACTTTGGTCACAACAATCCCATGTAACACTACAGGCTTGGGGTAGAGTAGCTGGAAAGCTGTGTGGAGGAAAAGGATCTGAGAGTGTTGGCTGATGCTCACCTGAACATCAGCCAGCAATGAGCCTAGGTGGTCAAGAAGGCCAATGGTATCCTGGTTTGTATCAGAAATAGTGCAGCCAGCAGAAGCAGGGAAGTTATTGTCCCTCTGTACTCAGCTCTGAACTGTGTTCAGTTTTGGGCCCCTCACTACAAGACACTGAGGCCCTGAAGCATGTCCAGAGAAGGGTAGAAAAGCTGTGAAGGATCTGGAGCACTAGTCTTACGGGGAGTGGCTAAGGAAATTGAGATTGCTAAGTCTGAAGAAGGGGAGGCTCAGGGGAGACTTTACCAATCTCTACAACTGTCAGAAGGGAGGTTGTGGTGAGGTGGATGTCAGCCTCTTCTCCCAGGTAACAGTGAAAGGACAAGAGGAAATGGCCTCAAGTTGTATGGGGAAGCTCAGCTTGGACATTTGGAAGAATTTCTTCTCAGAAAGAGTGGTCGGGCACTGGAACAGGATGCCCAGGGAGATGGTGAAGTCACCATCCCTGGAGATATTCAAGGAAAGGGTAGATGTAGCACTTAGGTACAGAGGTTAGCTGGCAATATTGGCGGTAGGTGGACAGTTGGTTTAGATAGTTCAGATGATTCTATGATTGTATGATATTGGTTAGGCCTATATGTTTATGTTAAATGTTCATGGAAAGGTTTGTAAAAGACAATTCAATAAAACATCTGAAGGAAGTTGGAGCCAAAGATAGAATTTCTGCTCCATTACTGAGGAAGGCTAATTCCCTATCAGCCTCAAATAAATGTGAAATGAAATAAAGTGAGTGGGAGGGGGAATTGAATTTGTGTTTGATAAAGCCTTGTCATTTTCTGGATGAATTTGGCAAAACTTCCTACAGTGTCTCATGCTACAAATGCTTGTTTCTTGAGACCCAGAAGCCTTGGCAATCCTGGAAGGAAGGTCCTAAGTCACTCATTGACTCTCTGTGGCTACAGGCCAAGGAGTTTTCCTGTTGCATCTTAACCAACAAAGAAAGAAAAATCAAAATATTTCTGGTAAATGCTCTGATATTGACAAATCTGCACTTCATAATGGCTAAGAATTCCAGTGGGAAGCATCCCGTTACCTCTATCAATGAGGCCAGTACTCATTGCAGGACCTTCTGCAACCTTGGTGAACTAACAGATTGGAAGTTACCTGTGAAGCTGGGTAGTGAGTTAGCCATCGTTCAATGTGGACAGCATACCATCCAGGCATCAGACACCTCTTCTGGAGAGTCCTTGTCTCTGAGGGTGCCCAGGGGCTTGACGTAATGACTTCATAAAAATTGAATTTCAGAGCAGTGGGGTCCTCATGAGAGCGCTGATGCTAATGGGAGATATTTAGTCACACATCACTATGACTCTGAAGATTAAGCCATGATCAAAGAGAAAAAGAGGAACAAATTGCTCTGGTACTTCTAACTCCCACAAAGAGCAAAATCACGACTCCTTACAGCCTCCTTCCCAGTACATCCTATAACTCCCCACTCAGAAGGCACAGTTCAGGTTTTGCAATGTGTGAGAGAAAGAGGTTGTGCCTGCCCTTCTCTGCACCTCTGTCTACTCCGTGCTGGAGCCAGGGGTGAGAGAAGAGCTGAGGAGGTGCTCGGCCAAAGGAGATCCAGTGTTTTACTGCTCCACATCTCACATCAGCATTTGTACAGATGCAAATTAGAAAGGGTGCAAATTTCAGGTGTAAGGCACAGTATCAGAAATATTGTACTTTATGCTTATTGCAACAATATCTGTATCCATTTTAACCTTGTTTTTAGTATTTTCTTCATTTCTGTAATCACCATATTTTGCATACTAAAATATCTCTTTAAAAAAACAGTGTACAGACTTTCTTATGGAAAGGTATGGACATGATAAAAGACATGAAAGAGCATCCTAGAGTTTCCTTAGAAAATTAATATGCTTTGTTTTATTTCCACAAAAAGAAAAAAACCCTCTACACTACTCTTCAGACACATCTCTTTTCAGTTAGGAGGAAACTTTAGAAGACATCACATATATTTGCACACTACTCCATGTTACTCAGCTTGCAAGACAGAGGACTAGATGAGGAACCAGATTCTCAGCATAAAAAGCTCTGATTTCTAGCTAGGCCATGCTCGTTTTCCCCCGTGCATCTCCCTGGGCGAGGAACATTGCTTTTCCTCTATGTAGTGTCAAATGTAATTGAGATTAATATGCTTGTTTACAGCTAGTGGCAGCTCTGTGCTGAGAAGTTTCATCATTTATGACACTGGTGTAACAGGTGCCAACTTGCAAAAGCTGGCATTCAGCATCCTTCCACTTTTACACAGTGCAAATAAATCCTGTTCTTGCTCAAGGGCACAAATTCCCCCAGATAATGGTCATCATCCCCCGCTGTTGATTTCACTGTCTGTTTCTTGAAGGCAATGTCCATACCTGATACCAAGAATAGGCACGGTCAGATGGGTCGATGAGGATGGTGATGATCTTGGCCTTGGGGATGAGAGAAGCTGCTCGTTTAGGAGCTTCCTCAGAATGAAAATAGTTGGCACTTTTCTCAAAGAGAAGGTCGGTGGTGGTATTGGAAGGAGTGGGGAAGAAATCCATGTACCTGGGAGGTAAAGAAATTAATTAGAATTAAAAGGGTCATATGCATCTGCATCTCATTTCACGGTAGGTCAAAAAGTAGATTTTCAGACATAATTCATAACAAGCAAAATTAAATTTTTCAGCTCCAGAAATGGAATAGGGGGAGCAGATTCTGGCTCTTGGATGGTACTGGTAATAGCTAAATCCTCCATAAAGTCAGGTAATTAGGTTTTCCCTTTGATGGATGGGATTTTTCTAATAAGTTCAGTGTCACAAGGAAATTTTTTGCCAATTCAGTTTTAGCCGGAGAAAAAAAATGAGAGAAGCTTCAAAATGCAAACCATTTAGTTTTAACATTGTTGAAATATTTCATCTTTGAACTCACAAATCTTTTTGCCATTTTCAGAAAGCAAGATTTCAAATTTTGGCTTTGATGATCTTTTCCATTGACATTTGATTTGAAGTAAAAATGAATAGCATAGGAAGTTTAATCCAAAGACTGGAGAATTCAGATGGAGGCATTTTTTGGTCTTATTCATTTGGCTGAGTACTCCAGAAACTTCTGTTTTGATGTGGCAGGCTGTTTTTAAGAACTTTCTACTGAAACAAAGTGTGTAGGACCTTACTCTGTGTGCAAAACTCTACTGACACTTAAGCCTAGCAGCCAATCCCAGTGAAATGTGCCAGAAGAGGTCTCAGCAAGGCCAGCTTCTTTGTGTGCACAGTGCTGCAGAGGAGAGATTCACAATCTCACATGGTTCTTAGGGAATAAAGGCTGCTTCATGGGTATCCACAGCACTTCAGCCCTGCCATGCTGGGAGCCAAGCCCTGATCCACCAGCCTTGCTCATCCCACTCTTTCTCCTTCTTGTGCAGTATACCATTTACTCTGTGATATCTATGTGTGAGCTCTTCGCTTACACACTATGAAAAATGAATGAGAAGTATTTCTTTCTCCTCCTTTTTCATGACAACTCGGAAAAGATTGATCTGTTTCTGTATAATGTGAAGTTTGTCTTGTATTTTGGTTTTTGTATAAAGATGAGGAGTGTAATTCCCCATGGAAACAAAAGCCTTACAAAATTTTTTTCTTCAGCAAAAACAATAAAAGCAATGTTTAAAATTTATGAGAGGAGAATCAGCTGAAAATCTTTATGGCGAGATTTTTTTCTTCTCATGAGAAGCCAATTTTTACTTAATTAAAAACACTGAAGAAAAAAAGTATAATTCATCCCTTTCAAAATACGTAGTTATGAGATCACAGAGATGTTATTCAGAAAACAACCATCCTATCTGTGCTTGCTGTTGTGAATAGAATAAAAAAATTGTTACTGCAATACTCCTATGAAGAAAGGTTGAGGGAACTGGGCTTGTTTAGCTTGGAGAAGAGAAGGCTTTGGGGAGACCTCATTGTGGCCTTCAATATTTGAAAGGAGTGTAGAAACAGGAGGGGGTACATCTGTTTATGAGGGTGGATAGTGATAGGACAAGAGAAAATGGTTTTAAACTGAGACAGGGAAGCTTAGGTTAGATATTAGGAGTAGATTTTTCACACAGAGGGTGGTGATGCACTGGAACAGGTTGCCCAAGAAGGTTGTGGATGCCCCATCCCTGGAGGCATTCAAGGCCAGGCTGGATGTGGCTCTGGGCAGCCTGGTCTGCTGGTTGGCGACCCTGCACATAGCAGGGGGTTGAAACGAGATGATCTTTGTGGTCCTTTTTAACCCAGGCCATTCTATGATTCTATGATTCTGTGATTCTATGATTCTATGATTCTATGATTCTATGATTCTATGACGTGATTAAATGTCCTATCATTAGAAGTGAGATTCTCATTCTCTCTGATAATGCCAAGCATAACAAATTAGTCAGTATTTATGTAGATGTCATACATGCTACTGTTATTGTGTCATTGTGATTCATCATGTTTTGATAATGAATACTGCATTTTTGTAATTTTTCTTACCAGTCAATTCCTTTGTGATAGTTGTTCCCATTGAAGAACTGAACTTCTTCAAAAGTTTTTGGGCTAGGGAGATTACTGATAATAGAAGGATGCATCAGAAGAAATAAATAAAGTGCTGTTGTTCCTACAAAAACGGAAAGAGATATCATTAGGATACATAAAAAAAAACACCATTGAGTTAATTGATACAAGAAAGTACTTCTGCCTCAGTTCATGCTGAGATATACTGGAAAATTAGGAAGGTTTCCTTTGCCTATTTGTGAAAGAGGTATGTAGGCGCAAGCTACTTTCAGATGAAGTGGGGAATACATGCAGATTTTTTCTGTGCTTCGTAAACTGTTCTCATTTCTGGATTCTGAATTCTGCTTTCAGAGGCAGTAATGATACTCTTGTTGGTGACATTGCTTTCTTGGCTTTGTTAACCCAGTGACAAAATTTGGCCTGAACATGTTTGTTTTTAAATTGTTTACTTGCACAAAAGTTTTCCAAAGTAGTAATTGTGTGATTGTGCTTCTCTTGCTCCCAGAACAGCACCTTTTTCCTCTGTGCATTTCTCCTGGGGGGAGTGTCTGCTATTGAGGAATAAAAAGTCTATTAAGGAGACATGGTGTATTTTATCTGCACTGTCTACCTGCCAACAAACCTACAAATAATAAGTGTTTGTTGTTATTTATTAGTTTTTAAAAAAAAACAACAACAAAGAAACAGAAATGTAATTCAATACATACTGAAATTTCTGGAGAATGTGTCTTCCAAATTATTCTTCAAAGATTTTATGCTATGCAAGCTATCATTGGACTATGAATCAAGACCTTCTGTCTCTTTGTCACTGTCACAGTATCTACATAATGTTGGATTATTCATTCATTTCCCTGCCTCAATATTCACTTCTGTAGTATGTCAACAACAGTAACAGCTAGCTTGGGGGTGGGAATATGTGGCTCAATTTAAATAATGCTGAGACCCCCAGAGGAGGCCTGCAAAGAGGTAAATATGTTGATTGGCAATTAGGGTCTCAAACAGCGAGGAAACAATTTGTCAGAGAACTTAGTAACAAACTTAACTTACAGCATCCTGACAACATATTTCTTTATGGTGAATGTTTACACTGCCTCCTCCTGCACTGTCTTATTACCAGTGGGTGGAAGTCAGCAGTGAAATTAGATGTGCACAGCCATCAAGTACCAGCTTTGAAAGTGCCACAACACTCTACTTCAACATCAGTGCACAAGGCAGGTGCACACATAGCTGCCTGTGGCTCAGAAGGGGCTGCCATCAGCATCTGTGTTTTCATGGGGATGCTGGGATTTCCACCCTTCGGCTGCCAGCAAGAGCCAGCTCTGGAGAGCATCTGAGCACTGAGCCAGTGCTGCCCAGTCCCTCCTGCAAATGGGGATGAGCTCATGCTTCTTCCCAAAAGCAAATCAACTAGAAGTATTGCCAAAATAATCTATCTTCACATCTTACAGCGTCTTCAGTTTTTGGGAAGAAAACCATAATTGAAGGCAACAAGTAAATTGTAGTCTGAGCCTTTCCTGTTTAAATAAATACAGTATTGGGAGAGATTAATAATACCCATTAGAATAGAGACTGCTGGGAAATTTTGGTGCTAATCCCATAGCAGACTTCTGGTAGCAGTGGCTAGTAGTGGAAGGAGAATGCAATATTACGATCCACCCCATTCCCCCTCTTTGTTAGTGGTGGAGGAGTTACTATCTGAATCCTATATGGATGAGGAATGCATTTTCTACAGCAGGTCATAGTTTACACACATAGATACAAATCTGGGATTTGGTTTAGATTACAAATTCATGTTTCTTACCTGTTTTCTGGGGTCCTATCACAAGAAATTTGGGTAGATGGTCACAAGTTTTGTCTCTGGGCCAAATATCTCTGTGTCGTTTGTCATCACATGGATTCTGAAGAAGAACAGAATTGTGGCACATCATGCCAGAGACGTCCTAAACATTTTGCACACATATGAGACTTTGCAGAATCTAAATCTTACACACTAATACCAGAGCCTTACTTACAAAATAGTAAGAACCCAAGGTATTGCACTTGGATTGAAGCAGTCTCAGATATGTGTAAAGACTGAAAGAAGAACTCATTGAGAGCAGTCCTGCTGAAAAGGACGTGAAAAGCTCTACAAGAACCAGCAATGCATGCTTGCAACCCAGAAGGCAAACTGTATTCTGGGCTGAAACAACAGAGGGGCACTCAGAAGAGAAAGGGAGGTGATTGTCCCCCTCTATTCTGCTTTTGTGAGGCTACATCTGGAGTCTTGTGTCCAGGAATGTGGCTACCAGTACAGAAAGGATATGGAGCTGTTGGAGTCGGTGCAGAGGAGGGCCACAGAGATGGTCAATGGACTAGAGCACCTATCCTATGAAGAAAGGTTGAGGGAACTGGGCTAGTTCAGTCCAGAGAAAGAGAAGGCTCTGGGGAGACCTCATTGTAGCCTTCCAGTACTTAAAGGGAGCTCTCCAATACTAAAAGGGAAGATTTAGGTTAGATGTTAGGAGGAAATTCCTTATGCAGAAGGTGCTCAAGGCCAGGTTGTAATGGGGCACCAGCCAGCCTGATCTAGTGGGTGGCAACCCTGCCCATGGCAGAGGGAGTTGGAACTAGATGGTCTCTGAGGTCCTTTCCAACATGATTCATTCTATGATTCTGTGATATTTCCCCATAAGAGTTTATTCTTCATAGATATTGAGGCAATTGGTAGGAATCCCTGGAAATCTGTTCATTGTACTGGGCACCAGAGTTTCCAGGTATACAGAGACTAAGTTCCTTGATACCATTCAGGACTGGTCCTTACAGGGGCCCCAGTGAAATCAGGAAAGCTGAGAAACTCTGCGAAAACTGGAAAGATTGGTTTCAAAATCCACACCTTACAAGACTGCTGTGTTTCCCTCTCTCCATTAGCCTGGTGCTTTTCATCAGCTCAGAGCCTATGGGCATTTAGGCAAGCATGTGTGTTGTCCCTTTGACAAAAACTAAATGTGTGTATAATGGTCTTACATGACTGAGGATTAAGTTCAGTCATTAGAGAAAAAAAAAAAAAAGAAGAAGAAAAGAAATATTAAACCATTGATTTAATCAAGTTTTCATTTCAAGTTAAAATGGAAACCTCTGTTTGAATAGCTTTGAGGCATTACTTTCAAAGGTGATGAAATGGTTTCAGATGCATAGTACTCTTAGTACCAATTTTAAATTTACATAAGAACCCAAAAGGAAGGCAGAATAGAAATGTGGGATATTACTCATCATCTTCTTATCTTTTTACTGCCCATGAATGCAAAATAAAAATGTGTGACAAAAGACCCCACAAGAAAGGTTAGGATTTATCATATGGATCCTGCTTTTGCATAGTATTGGCTGGTAATAGAATATACAGTTTGCTAGAGAAAAAAAAGTTAGCAAAATATAAAGGAGAAAATCATTAAATGATGTGAATCATTGCAGTTCCGCTAAACTCAATGGGAATATTGTTGATTTATACTTCTTTTGCATCTGGGCCAAAAATAATAGCAAGATTTTCTGCTCCTTTGTATGAGCATAAGCTTGATAAAACTGCTTGGATCTCAACAGTGTCACTCTGGATTTAAGCCTACATAGCTAAAAGCACAGTGTAGCACATCATATTCTGAATAAGAGAAGAGCCAGACAAGTACAACGATTGGGAAATTACAGCATAGGGATTATAAGCAGCACTGTTGTACATTTGCAACAGAGATAGAAAACAGCCATTTGTGGACTGTGCAGAAACCCTTTTCCTTTCCTAAAACATCAGCCCATTCTACAGCACTGACCCCTCTGTCCCTCCCTTCTTGTTTCTTTGGTGAAGGAGGTTCAAGTGGCATGAAAACCCTGTAGCTGCTTCCATTGATGGGCACAATGGACACGTGCTGTTTGCCTTGGGATAGCTCTTGCTATGGGCTGTCTGCACTCATCTTGCTGGTACTGTAACTAGTTAACACATTGTGATGCATCAGCAAACCTGCAGCTAACACGGGAAGGAGTTTCGCTCATGTTGTTGCTTTTAATATGCCTGATTTGAGGTGAGCTGAAAAATAACTTTTTAAAGTGAAGCAGGCGCTTTACCTTTTTTAATTATTATTATTTTTACAGGAACAGATTCTTTTTTTTGACAAGCAATGTAATCAGAGGCAGGGAGAGGTCAGGACATTACCTGCCAAAGGGGGTCTGTCTGCTCAGGGAAGAGCTCGAAGTATTTGTGTGCCAGCTGGATGGGTGGCAGTGTCTGTAGTTGCAGGTTGGTTGAACTCTTCACAAAGTTGGCCAGGTTTGAGAAGGTGTACAGCCCCAGGCGGTCATTCCCATAATTGGACAAATGGGTCATGAAGATGCTGATCTGGGAGAGCAGAGAAACCTTTCAGTCAGAGCAAGGGCAGGTATATGGCTTTGCCAAACTCTCTCACAGCCACTTAAAAACAACAGAAGAGGAAAATGTTAAGTCAATCCTAATTCCCCACCTCTCTGCCAGCTTCAAGTCTAGACATAGTTGCATATGTGCCATGTCTTCAAAATCCGCCCTCTCACCTCAAAGACTACCTGTCTCTGTTCAGGAGATGCGTTCAGGGGTTCTTTATTCCATTTTGATTTCTTTTGTCAAACTGCATCAAAGTTGTTTCTTGCACAACCCCTGCTTGCTTCCTCATCCCCACATGAGGGCCTATGAGTTCAAGTCACACACATGGCTGGGCCCACCACCAGCTTCCTGGAGCACCAGCTGTTGCTTCTCAGAAAAGCATTAATTTCAGAGCTGCAGGACTAACACTAAAATCTGACTAATTTTCTGCCTCATTCAAACTGAATCTAACACTAACACTAAAATCTGACCAATAGACTGTCTCCTCCAACTGGGTTGGCCAGTTTGTTTTAAATGGTGTGGCTGTAGAACAATAAAAAAATTCTGAAATGTAAAACTTTCAAGCATTTATAGATTATAATATCTCAACTAAATATCAGTGCCATTGATTTCTTCTTAAAGGCAGTAAAACTTCTGTCTGTTTATCAGTCTTTTTATAGTTCTCCTTCACATGGAGAAATTTGCTTTGTAGATCTCATCATTTATTTCCCAAGGATAAAGAGAAGAATTTGTAAGAATAATGTGCTGAATATTTCCCAGTATTTTCTTTATACGAGGTGATTAATCTCTGTTTCCATGCTGCAAAGTCCCAGTTTATCTGTAGATTGTGATTATTTAACTTTCTGAAGATGTTGTCAAATAGGGTATTGTTACTCAAATGTTTTGCTCGGTACATTGGCCTCAGATATGGTGCACAGTGACAACAGAATTTAATTACACCATCATGGAGAAAGAGCATCATATTGATAACTAGTGTATATGTGTATATATTTGCATATATATATATATATGTAAAAGCCTTATATATATATATAACCGCATCATACTTTAAGGAGGCCTTAATGTGAAGTAAAAGTTAGAGTTATAATGACAGTTTACAACAAACCTCAAAATATATGGTGGTGGGGAAAAATGGCATTTTGCCATCCTAACTCAATGCAAGAATTTTGGGAAAGGTAAAATAGAGCACTGGCTTTGTGTGCTCAGTGGTCAGCTGGTAATGCATCCAGAGTCCATAAGAGTGTTTCACTTTTCCTCAAGTCTTGTGTATCTATCACAACTGCAACAGATGAAGAATTCATGCAAGGGCAATGTTTCCTTACGTATGAAGCTCTCCTTTATGTGAAGTTTAGAATATCTCCATATGAGATGTATTTATGGATGACCTTTAATGGGAGTACTTCTTTATGCTACACTGAACTCCTGAAGCCGAAAAGCAAAACGTGGCCTGAGCCAGACCCCTAATGAAGAGAAAGAACAATGCTGGGCAGCAAATGTTAGCTTGTGAAAGGATCGGGTTCCTATCACACTGACCATGTGTTCTGTTCTTGCTTTATACAGCCAGCTCACATGCACTCTACAGCTCACAAAGCATTTGCTTTCAGGTTGGTCTGGACTTAGAAGAGGGGCATAGGCTCAGCACTCCATTTCCTAGCTTTTTTATTCCTCATGTTATGTTATGGAGCTGGGTTGTAAAGTCTTGGGGGTGTTTGGTTGAAGACTGATAAGAGAAATGACCAGTGTGCTAAATCTTTTAGGCTACCTGTGTTAGGCTAAGATGCAACTCTGTGTATGCATCTTGGGGGACCTTTTAGGTTTTGGATCACCAGAATTGGAAGAGAGTAGTCACCAACAGTAGGGACTCCTGGTTCACAAGCTGTTTGCTTTACTACTGGATACCTAAGGCCAGGTGAGTCTCTTTTTGTATGATTAGGAATGGGAACTGATAGCAAAGCTGAAGGCTCATGGCATTGGGTGTGAGCTTACAAAGTCCCATGTGGGCTATGAGAAGGAAGGGAATAGGTATATTTTCCTCTTCTCAGAGCTGTAGTAGGAGATCTGGTATGCCCGGGTCAGTGAGATTTTTGTCTCTGTCTTGAAGGTGGGAATTGTTTGTGTAATATTTTTATGACCTGGGCATGGAAGAGAAGGATTGGGCTGCTATTGTTTGAGGTCAGCTTGAGCTTTGGCTCCATAGTGCTGTTCTGCCTTCCAAGATAACCACAGGACAACAAGCCACATACTTCCCACTTCTACCACTGTACTTTGGTACCCTGGTGCTTTTTAAGTGGCAGACCACAATGTTTAAAAACCTACCCATTAATGTGTTCTATTATTTATGAGGATTTTAGTACTTCTCTAAGGTGAAGATTAGTGGAGCTTAAGAGAAGGTATCCCTCGTGGCCTATTTGCAGCGTGTTTGCGCAGTGCTTGCTCTACTCCATGCAAGGCAACTTATTCTTTGCTCATATTCTGTTCTGAGCCATCTTTGAGAAAAAATTGGATTATTGCCTTTCCTTCCACCTGATTTGGTGGAGTTCAGTGCCTATGTATCATGTGACTGAAAATGTTTAACAAAGCCAAACAACAAAACTGCCCCAGACTTCATGCTTTCCCATATGCTGTACCCAAGAAACTTATAAACAAGATGGTCTATCTTTTCCTTTGAATTCCCAGTCTGCTGACCCTTTTCCCCCTGCTTCCCTATCCCCTATACAGACAAAAACAACAACAAAACAACATACAAGTGTGTCTTTTCTGGTTTACACTTGTGTTCCTATAAATGTGATAAGTGCTTCATATGAACAATTTAGTAGTGATGAAAAGGCAAACCCTTATAGGAAATCTTGATAGAGAAGATCATCTTGTCTTTAAGTGGTTTGTTTTTTTTTTAAGTGTCAAAGTGTCTGTAAATGGCGTTTAATATTATTACAGCAATTTAATGTTATTGCAGCAAATAATGTAGGCACATAAATCTATAATTGTTATTTTGTTTATTTATACTTGAATGTGTGTGTGTAGCAGTATCCTTAGAAGATGGATTTCAGCTTTTTTTGTTATTTAGTCTCATTAGGCTTCTGTCCAGTCTAGAAGATTCTAGTATCACTCTTTATGGTGGCAAGATACCTTAGATACCTCTTGATTTCTTTTGCTCCACTGATATTACTTGAAGTGGATGTGAATGTGATGTATTGTGCACTGATGAAACCATATCTGATTCTTTGCTATCTGTTTCCAAATATTTTGAGACAAATGTGGACGGTTATTAACTGTTCATATTTAGAGCATGGATGGACACAAAGCTGTGTTTTCCTGCTGATGCATCAATACAGATAAATGTGCTGAGCAAGCACAGTGCTGCTGTATGCTTTGGGGTGGTACTGTGCTGCACAACACAGTTGCACTGCTTTGCTGGCTTTGCTGCGCTGTTTTGATTGACACAGGAGGGATAAGGAATCAGCCTTGTGGGCAGCAGTGAGGAAACCAGTGAAAACTGCTTAATATCTCTTCTCATAGTGCTCAGAGCAAAACTGGCGAATAAAAGAGAAAAGATCATGTTTCTGCACTCTCCATGACAAAAAGCAAGATACAACACAGGCTGACAACAATCAGCAGCTAGTACTTCATCATGATGGGGTAATGCTTTTCAGAGGGAGGTATGATACTGCTTGTGCAGCAGTGCAGTATAAAGGCAATAAATTACTTCAGATTCCTGGGGGCTTTAGGAAAGGACCTGGCTGCATGGCATTACTCTTAGGGTTAAACTAGCATAAGCAATGTGTATCAGACAAATGTGCAGAGAAGAGCTGAGTACAAGCTCTTGCTATTGACATACAGTCTATTGACACCAAGATATGTGAGACAGGATTGGTTGTAAATTACTTTGCTGGTTGTTTTCCTCTGTGCTGTGCTAGAGCACAGACACGTGGAGAGCAATGCTCAAATGATTCTGTAGTTTGTACCAATGCAATATCTCTTTAGCTTTGGCAGTTCACCTCTCTCTTTGCTCCTGTAACTGGCATCACTAACAATTTGAGATCTGAAAGGGAGAGAATGCTGAAAGTTTAAGTCGAAAAAGTTTTCTTCCTCTTTCTGCCATCCACTCTCTGACTAGGTCTTGCTTGCTGCCTACCTCTCGTGCTCCACAATACATTTTTCTAAAAATCACTTTGCCTCCTCTTTAGTCAGGGCCCTTTTTTTAATTGAAACATTGCCTTTATTTTTTAATCTCCTATTTTATTGTATGCAGATAAGAAATTTCTACAGCTTGTTAGCTGAAAGCTATGGCTTTCAAAATCTTTCATCGCAAAAGGGTATGCTGAGATTTATATTTTGCTGGTGGAAAAAAAATAAGATACAGAGGAGGTGGTATGATTTGCAAAGAATTAATTGGGAGACTAATGAAAGACTTGGAATGAGAAACCTGATAACCTTTGATCCACCTCCATATCTGCTGGACAGAAAGATGGACACTGTCTCTTTCGAAGAAGAGGATTGCTATCAGGTTCATTTTGAAAGGCTGGATTTCTCTGCATATATCTAAGTAACATATACCTGGGGTCAGCATTTCAAAGTCAATGAGAATGCTTTTAAACCTGTCCTCCATTTAGGGAGAAATGAGTTAACATGCAGTCCTCTTTCCCAGGAGCTGCTTTAAGGGCGGTTCATGACAATAACTTTAGCTTCTATGCATATATATAAAATATGCAATCTTTAGTCCTGCTTTTTGTTGTTTAATACTGTAGCTGTTCAAATAGATGTAGGACCAGTTGGCCCCATCTGAGATGCTGGAGCTACCACCCAACAGTGAGGCAAGAGCAGCTGCTGGGAATGCTACAACTTACTGGTCCCTCTGAGTAAGGCGACCCACACATATCTTCCAAGAGCATCCCATTTATACTGTATTAAATGGGAATGAATG
The DNA here is from genome assembly GCF_019238085.1 of Lagopus leucura. Lineage (NCBI taxonomy): Eukaryota > Metazoa > Chordata > Aves > Galliformes > Phasianidae > Lagopus > Lagopus leucura. Next base: position 35,846,656 of record NW_024962264.1, on the reverse strand, counting down.
GAGAGATGTAGGCTACAGTCTGGATGGAAGTTATGATTGGGATTGCTTCTTCTGGAGAAGAGGAGGCTCACTGGAGATCATACATCTCCCTGTAAGGAGGTTGTGGTGAGTTGGATGTCAGTATCTTCTCCCAGGTAATACTGGTAGAATGAGAGGGAACAGCATCAAGTTGTGCCAGGGGAAGTTCAGGTTGGATATTTGGAAAAGGCTTGCCTGAAAGAGTGGTTGGGAATTGGAATAGGCTGCCTGAGGAGGTGGTGGAATCATTGTCCCTGGGAGCATTCAAGAACTGTGTAGATGTAGTGCTAGGTGGTTTACTGAGCAATATTGGTGGTAATTGGGTGGTTGGTGAGATGATGGTCTTTTCCAACCTTGGTGATTCCATGATTCTATTTTACATTTGTTGGAATTCTTTTTCCTCTTATTTTCTGTTACCTACTCTGTTAACAATTCAAGTAGATTATAACTGTTCTGTAAGAAAGATGTTTGAGGATAACAGTGGTCCTAATTTTTTCAGACTGTGTAGTTAATGTGCAATTCTAGTGGGTAAATCATGGTTTTATTCTGCTAGACTGGGTGGGGAGATGGAAAAAGAATGCTCATAGACTCATCAAGGTTGGAAAGACCAATAAGAGCATCTTGTCCAACTGTCAACCCATGCCTATGTCTGCTCTAGTCCATGTTGCTCAGTGCAACATCTATTTTCTTGAGCACCTCCAGGTATGGTGACTCTACCACCTCCTTGGGCAGCCTATTCCAGAGCCTGACCACCCTTTCTCAGAAGAAAGTCTTCCTAATATCCAACCTGAGCCTCCTCAGCACAACTTACGGCCGCTCCGTCCTGTCCTGTTGCTGTTCACTGGAAGAAGAGACTCCTTTCAGTGAGTTGTTGAGGGCAATAAGGTCTCCCTTGACTTCCTCTTCTCCAAACTAAACAATTCCAGTTAAGATTGCTGCTAACAATAAATGAAGATTCTTTTGAGTACTTCTTTGGGGAGCAGATGGGGTCCAAGGGAAAGCAGAAGCAGAGCTGGTGGATCATTCTTCTGTGCCTTTGGTGGATTCTCTACTTTTGGCAGTGCTTTTAATTCAATTGATGCAGGTTTTACTTCATTTGGTTCACTGGGGCGCAGATGCTTTACTTTGTTCTCCTCTGTTGTTTGGGAGCATGGAATGGGTAATTTAAAATCAGTATCAACTTCAACTAGAATAGTTAATGGCAGAAAAATTACCACACAGAACTGTTGAGAATGTTTTACATCTCCATCTGACATGATCCAACAGTATCTACATCTGGTTATTTACCAGCTTCTCTGTTTCTAAGTCATAATATTTGGTTAGTCTGTTATTAACAAACCTGAACTGTTGTGACCTGCGACAGCTGAGCATGTGAGCTGCTTCTCCAGAGCAGAGAAGCTGTCAGCAGCTCTCAAGCTGGCTCTCAAGCTGGCTTCTCCAGCAGGGAACAGGCGGCTCCTGCTGTATTTCCAAGCGCAGTCAGGTGACAACACACTTTCTTCCCTTGGAGAGCTGGCCAGGCTAATTAAAAAGGCACAATCTCACAAGCAATGGGTAATCAGTGTGAGTGTAGACCTCTAGGGGAGCACTTTGGGAAAGGAGTGTAAAGTGATATCTGGATTAGCTAGTAGGGTGAGAAGATCGTTTCAAAATTATTAAATAGAAACTCATGCTTTGAGTGCACAGAAACTGCATTCTGTACTTCAAGTTAATGCCCTTTGTCCGTACGTACAGCCCATGTGCCTATTTATGTATAATCTGGACGTTTATTTACTTTTATAAGGGCAAAACTTAGTAGAGTCTTAACAAAAAGCACTCACAGCTATGTTACAATGTACCTGAGTAACACACGTTGATAATGAATTATTAGCAATATGCAAACTCATGGTAATACTGAGTTATGTATTTGATTGCTGGATAAATCTTCCAGTTTATACTGCAAGGGTATAAAGATGATTAGATTTAGAAGCTTTACCCTTTTAACTCAACATCAGCAGGAGCTTATGCTAAGCACCATGGTAAAGCATCACAGGAAAGTCTGTCCACAGTAGCATACCTGGATATGGAAATTGAGGTGTGTTTTTTGCTACAGATACAAACAGCATCAGGTGTACTGAAAAAATACACAGCCTCAGCTATAAGAACTCAGTCCTGTCACCTTGTGTTCAGGCTTGTGTCCAGGCTCCTTATTGTGACTCTGTACTGCTGTAATGCCAGAAAAATTGCAGTATCTTGTTAGGAAATGGTTGCAGCAGAGTTCATGTGTTTGGCCTGCTTTCTTGGCTGCAGGTTTTTGAGCGACGGCTGCTTACCTGTCTCTAGAGGGCACTAGCATGCTGGTCTGTTCTAAGCCAGCAATTTATATTTGCCTTTTTGGGAGGATCAACCCAGAGAACTGTGAACTGCTGTCGGTTTTGCAGTGTAGATGCAACTTAAAGGAGAAGTTTGCAAAAGATGCAGAACTCTAGTGGGACTTTTATCCTGGCTGAGCAATCCACATCATGCTCGTAACATCCAGGTAGTTATGAAAATCCCATTAGCTTTATTTTCAGGGACTTAAATTCCTCAGTATATAAGACATCAGGAATGTGAATTTCCTGAATGTCAAAGAGCAAAGCGACTTCCTCAAGCAGAGCCCAGTTGCTTTCTGAGTGCTGTCCTTAGTGTGCGTTTGTTTACTACAGGATTTTGTTCACCCTAAACATGCAGCTTTGAGTTCAGGAATGTTTGATGTTTCCCTTTAAATCTGCACCTTTAGGGGGTGAGGATGAGTCCTGCCCTCAGCTGGTTTAAATCCCTCACCCTGACTGAAGACTGCAGCTGTGCTGTTTGTACAGGAGCTGATATTAAACAAGGCTTCTTTCTGCGTGTTTCCTAGAAGCTTTGTGTTCCACAGCCACTCAGGTCCTTGCTATCTTTATTTCATAGTAATATCTATCATAAAGTTTGCTTTCTGCTTGAGAATAATATGCCCACATCTAGAACAAATTCCTGGAAAATGGGCTGTTAGTGCTCCAGCATCCAGCTAAAGTGTCCCCAGCCAACCTCCCTGGTAATTGCAGCACATTGGGAATTAAGTATCCATAGGATCATTAAGGTTGGAAAAGACCACAAAGAAAAGATCTAGTCCAAACAATCGATTGCCATCATGCCCAGTGAACTATGTCCCAAAATGCCACACTGTCTGTCTTTATGCAAATACTTGAAACAGTGCCTATCCATAAAGCCATGCATCTTGTGGTGAAAATAATTTACAAAACTTCTGTACAAATTATGTGCTCTGTCTCATCTTAAAAGACAGTCAGTAATAAGTAGAAGCAATTTTTCCTCTTAGGTTACTTCCTCCTGCTTTTGCTGGTGCATTACCCCTCTGCTGGGAAGCCCAGGGGTCAAGATAGGTCTTGCACAGGTATCCTCTATGAAAAACTTGTTTTGCACCATCTTAAGTAGCTTTCCCTCTTACTTACATGCCTCTTAAATGAAATTTAGCAAGATGGAGTGAATTTGTGTAAAATAAACTAGGTTCAACACTGTGCATTGGGAAATGAGTGGTGCAAGCATCCTTTCCTGTAGAAAGTTGGTAATGTTTACTGCCCTTCTCTGTTCCTCTTGCATGAATGTTTCCCAGAAAAATGAATTTTGCTTTCTGTCTTTTCCTATTGTGCTTGGAAAATACTATGCAGTTGCTCCAAGAGCAAGCTCTCATAATTGGATCTAGATGGTAGCATGTTGTATTTCTGAATGTATAAATGGTATGTCATGGCTGAGAAATGCAAAACTGTCAAGTGTCCATTTACTAATACGAAGTAGCTCTATGCTAGACTGACCACAGAAATACCTCTTTCAATTTCAAGTGTTCAATGTATTTCACATCCTGACAGCCTCCTGTTATGAATTGTAGACTTTTCTTGTACCTTATGAGCCAGAGCTCCATTCACTGATAATGAATCCCAGAATGCTGGGCCCTTAATGCAGCTGTTTGTGCAGTAACACAAAAAGGAAGCTGGAACTGAGACTTTTGTGTTGACAAAGCACTAATTTTAATAATGACAAATTGTTTCTCTAGAATTCAGCACTATTCATATTCATGGCCCTTCTGCTACTAAGCAAAGTCATCCACATGCTTGAAAATCACATTTAAATAATTTTTTTTTTTTTTAAACAATTTCTACTCTATTTCCCCTTCTCACATCTCTTTCTTTTAGCATTCCTCACAGGATAATCAAATATTTTCCAAACGTGATAGCTCTAAAGGGAGCAACAAAAACAGTGTTTGGGAAGTAGCATTTTTCCCCTTGAAAGGAAAACAAAAATGTTGAATGGCACTTTATTTCCCATGCCCCTATTTATTACCGTGGCGTGTATATGTGTATATATATATATGTATGTATATATAATATAGGGCATATATATATGTAATATATATATATATATTAGGGTGGTTATATTCCACCCTTAGTGTTTCCAGTGATAGGTCAGCAGGCTGTAGTTGGTCAGTGGTAGTACGTGGCTTTGGTAGAACTGTACGAATGCTGTAGTGTTTCTATGTTGTTCTAAAATTCCCTATTCAAAAAGTAAAATTATTTTTTACCCAGGAAAGCTTTCTGCTTTTCCATTATTTAGTTGATATGGTTGCATAAATTATTAACAGAAAATTCATGTCCTTTCCTATTCTATTCCCTATGCAAGCAAAGTTGCTATGCTTGTTTCTTATTTTAATCTTCTAATATCTACTGAGTGTCGTTTCTTACTTAAAGATTAATCATGATCATATTTCAATACAACAGCCATCTCCTGTGTTATATATATTTTTGATACTCCCAGTGCCTGTAGTCCTAGATGAAGAAATCTAGTTAGGTGGTTCCACTCCATTATTTTGTAACTCCTATCATTATTTTTCACTACTTTTTCAGGTTCTGAACGTATGCCCTTAAAAAAAAAAGCCCCACCAAAAATGGGGGGAGGGAAATAGCCCTAATGCTTTCGACTTTATGCAATCAGTGCAGAGCTGTATTAGAGTGGAAAAAGTAAATGGATTTCTTTTTTTGTTCATTTGTCACACTTGTATAAGTGATCAGCAGTACATCTAATTGTGGCTGAAGTCCAATGAAATCTGTGCACGTGTGATGCTACAAGTTACATCTGTGGGCTCTGTGAAGCCTTAGCAGAAGTCTAGAGCAATAAATCCTTCTGTTGTAAGAAAATATTTACATTTTTAGGTGAACTTCACGATATGGGGATTTTCTTTGTTGCCATCTATGTTTTCTTATTGAAAATGTTTCCTTAAGCTATAAACTTCCTCTCTGAAAGAAAAATCTATTCAGTTTAGGCTCAAGAATAAACCCGACTGCAAATTTAAAAAATGAACCAGATGAAAAAGGATGTGGGCTACTGTCTCAAGTCAGATTTGTACACCAAGACTTTCCGAAGTAATAATGAAAGTGTCATTGTAGAAACAGCTCCAAAATCTCTGACAGTTTTAGTCTTCAGATTTCAGAGACGATCAAAGAGTTTGTATAAGGAGATAGATATCAATTTCTCATTTCCTTGCCTGTGTACTTTGTGTGTTCTTTAACTCCTATCAAGCAACAACATAATGCTAGTTGAGGCTGTCATCTCCTTAGTTATAATTCTCTGCAGATGAAAATCAGTATAGCTTCAATTATTTTGTGCCAATTAATTTGAATATTCCTTGGCATCAAGGATGCCTAACTATATCCCATGCTGACTGGCTTTATTTACAGCAAAATGTGAAGTTCTTCCTATTACTGCACTGAGGTAAGGATAGCCCTTCCTTACTGTTAGTAATGCTCCAGCTCTCTCCTGATGCATTGTCATGGCAGAAGGGTTGATCTGAGCCAGCAGGTGAATGGCCATCCTGGGTCAGCATTAGCCTGAGTCCTTTTCAGTGCCTTGGAGTGGAGGGCTGTAGGCAGCATTACATAGTGCTCTTACATGCTCTGCATTCACCACAGCATGTCTGAAAATTTTAAATAATTGTAAATAATTCCCTTATTTTGTATTATAAAGGAAAAAGAGAAGAAGTATTGGGTCAGCCTTGTTCTTCACGAAGCAGAATGGGCTGAAAAGGGCTGCAGATAGAGGAAAGCCTTATGTTAGCCAGCTTGTTGGGCCTTGATTAGTCCTCTGTTTGGGCAGGTGGGGGGGACAGCTCTGCCCAACTCTGTGGAGATGGTGAAGTGGCATCATCTAACCCTGGGCTACTGTCTACTTCTTTGTCTGAAGTCTATGCATTTGTTTCTCAACCGGTGTTAGCTGGTGAAAGGGACTGTGCACAGAGACTTATGACCTGCATTCTGCAGTCATTGGTTTCAACGTGGAGCAGGGCTGCAGAGGACAACACATATCCAGGCAAGTGTTGTTGGTGGTGTTAAAGACTCACTGGTTTAATTAATTGGTGGATTTGATATTGATGAATACATTTAGATCAGCTTTGCGTGCCCATGTATGGGAAGATGCATACATCCAGATGAACCTCAGTGCTTAATCTGGAGCCATGAGTGTCAGCCAGCCTGGGTGCCAGCTGTTAAGCTTTTTTACTCTACCCTTACTAAGTTTTCCCACTGCTTAGCCTCATTTCTACAAAGGGATCAGCTTTGCCCTTTGTTTGTGTATGGTTGTTCTTAAATGCCTGATAGCTAATTAAATAATGACATATTTTAGTAGCATGTAGATATTGCAGACAATCCAGGAGGGATCACTTTTTAGCGTGGATTTAATATCTTTGCAATGAAACTAATTATTTCTGAAATTTGGAGAATATCTTATGGGGCTTCTTAACTTGTGAGTTGAAAAGAGTCAGAACATTTATTCCTGTTTGGTTTTTTATTTTAATGGAAATAAACTGCTCTTCCATTACCTTGAAGAAATTTAAATGCAATGCTTACATTTTAAGCAATGTAAAACCTCACTTATGTAGACCCCAAAGGATATGATATGTAATTAAGAGACTGTTTGCTCTACCCATGTAATACTTGCATGGTTATGATTCTTGGATAAGAAGAGCAGACTGCCACTCAGGAGTCTGTGTAAATAACTGGATGGCATTCAATGAAAGGAGCCAGCAGTGGCCAGGCTGCCAAATAACTAATAACAGAGGTAATAAATATTTATGAGCACTGTGTTTGAGCCTAGTGTTTTGCACAGGCCAATCTACGCGTTTGACTCTGATCTTTCCACTTGCTGTATGTCATCTGGGGATGCTCCATCAAATATTCTCTGCAATGGCCTGGGGTTAAATCTTGTCATCCTATGCCCTGGAGGTGTTCCCAAACATCTCAGTTTCTAGGGAAGAGTATTTCTAGGCAGAATGAAACTGTTACCTGAGTAACTGTGGATATTTTTAAGGTTCACAGGCAGGCCTCTTTAAGAAGAGAAGCACTCACATGAGCACTGAAAGTGCACTGTGTATAACCCATAAGTTCAGCATATGGTGTCTTTAATACCTGAGGAGAAAGGTCAGTATTTCCCAGATCACAATTCAATACAGTGGGCAAAGATGCGAACAACCCTATCAGCTATGGCTGGGTTCAGTAAATTCAGAGCCTGATCTAGTAACAGAGTTTTGTTTTGTTTTGTTTTTGACTGTATCTACAGCCATCTTTCCCTGTTTATCTTTTTGATCAGTGCGTTAAAACATAATCTTCCAAGACAGCTTAACTTCAGGAGGAATATTGCTCATCTATCTGCTGATAGTAAATAATGGTCACAGTGATCAATGGTTTGGATAACTGCCCATAAATGACTGTTTCTCTGAAATTTCTCTTTGTAAATGTTTAAATAGATATTTTCCTAATTGTATTTTGAATGATGGAATTAATCTGTAATCATTAATGTGACACATCATACTCTCCAAGGAAAGGGAGGTAAAAATCTCTGAGCAAGAGTGAATTTCCCTATGAAAATATCTGTCCAGGACCCTGTCTAGCACGGGAACAACTGTAAATCATCCTGTTTAAACTGAGTCCTCTTATAAAAACTGAGTCAGTATTTTTACTGGAATATTTTCTTTCAAACTACAGAGGGATAAATGTCATGTCAGTTGATATAGAATGGCGATGCAAGAAATTTATCATTTGTTTTTATAACTGTTCTACTGTCATGTTGCTATTCTTGCAGTTTTATGAAGAGCTGACTGCTGTGTGTTATAGAGTATTCATAAATGATGATTAATTAATCTATTTTGGTGGCCTACTACAAGCAAACAAACCTCAGAGTTAATTTAATTCTCTACTCTTGGTTTCAGAGGGAAAAAAAATACAACATTTTCAGTTCACTAGAGGATATAATATTCTCAAATCAGCCACTTTTCAATTAATTTTAAATGACGAATAGAGCAAGCAAATTTTGTTCTTGTCCATTTACTTCTATTAAGGATTCATTTTCAATAATCAGAGAATTCTGAGTCAGCTCATTCTTACCTTAAAGGTTTGCTCCTGATACTAACAAATTATTGTATGGTGTGTGCTTGAAGGCAACAGATTCTTTTTCTTTTTTTTTTTTTTCCCCCAATAACCCTCTTGTTGACACACAGCCATTTATTACTATTTCTGCCATCACCTAGCTTGCTGAGAAGTAATTCTGATAAAGTACCCAAACGTATGGTGTGGAGTATCAACTGTCATAAAGAAGGAAAATGTCATAAAAGAAAAAGAGAAAGAAAGATCATGTGTTATCCTAGAAACATTTTCTTTATGCTCTCAATTTCCAGCTAATTAGTTTCTAAATATGCTGCTGAAGGCCTGAGTTTCCATAGGATAATATTTTCCTACACCAGCTCTTTCCAGCTGGTATGACAGTGTAGGATGAAGGAAGAATTATTTTTAACGGAGAAAAAGGATTCAAAAGTCTGAGCAAGGTTGAAATGGATGTAATCATACACCTGAAGTTGAATGATAAAAGTGGTTTCAACTTCGATGTTTGTATTATAGTATTTCTATCATATTATCAGTGCTTACAGGGCTTCTAGCTACAAAAGAAATGTCTGTTGGGGAAGGGGTGACTGTGGTAGATAGAGGCACTTTTGTAGCATGTTGTTCTTCAGTATTAATGCATGTTGGTTAAACTGAGCCTCGCTATGGACTGTGGCAGGAGGACAGAAGGTGTTTGCAATTCTGAATGTGCATGGGATACAAGTGCCTTTCTGAATAAAGAAGAGATACGGCTCATATCTTCAGGGAAATGTTACTGCTTCATGCATTGACACTGCCCATATAGGTGGCTTTGGCTGGTATGCTATTGGGGTGGAGTCTCATGGTCCTCTGAATTGGAACAAGCATCTGCTCATTCCTGTGCTTCACTGCAGTGTCCACTCACAGTAAAACAGGTCTTTACGTTGTCCATGCTGGTCAGAGGGCTGCAGTACAAAGAATAAGAACTGACTATATTTGTGTATATTAACTTGGTTTGATGTGTTTGTAACCATTAAAACAAATTCTGACATAGCTGGTTAATAATAAAGCTCCCTTTTATGTTGGTAGACAGAACATAATGTAATTAAAATAATAGGCACAGGCATGTCCCTCTCCCATATGCAGTAGGCTGCTAATGATGGCTCAACGAGTATTGACCTTTTTGTAGTGGGGAGGATTTTGTTTCTCCTGTTCCTGAAATATGCTGAGATTATTTATTCACATGGCCCTTATTAGAGCAGTTATAAATTACTTATGGATCACACTGTATTTTCTACAAAGCCCAAGGTTATTTTTTATTCTTCCTGCAGTTATGCTTAATGAAACAAAACAAATAAAAATATTATTAATGCTCAAGACGTTCCATAATAATACTCCCAGATCTCTTGTGGAAGGTAGGAATTAACCCCTCTTTGCATTTGCTTCTAATATTCTGAAGCAATAGTGTGATTCTCATCTGCTCTTGTGAGGAGTTAAGGCAGGAAACAAGAACAAAGCATTCTGAGTATAGCACGTGGGAAATGTAGAATCTAGATTTAACAAACTAGAAATGAGCAGTAGCCTCTTTACACTTCCAAATACTCTCTGTAAATGCATTTAAGTGGCCATCAAAATTAAAAGCATCCCATGACACTTATGAAGAATTTGCCTTTCTGTGGTGTGCAGGCATGTTTCGTTTGCAGTTAGAATAATGATGTGGCTTATTTAGGGTTAGTCTGCAGCTTCTCATGAGTTGAGTTCAAAGTTTCCTTTCAGTCACAGGTCTGATTTCACTCTCAACAACCTACAAAAAAAGCTAATTTTCCTGAATTCATACATTACTTTTCATCTCAGGTTAAACTTTCTTGGAGTTGTTTGATTGATAAGAAGAGCTTAAAATAAATGTTCAGTTTATTAGGTGTTTAACTTTCCCTTTTTTTCTACTTTTCTCAACATTAAAAATTGGGTTGGTCTGTCAGTTGCCAGTATTTTGTTTTAATTTTGAGCACAAAACATACTTTTGCAAAGTATGCTTGTGACTCTGGGCACTTTGTGGTGATGCAGATATAAATCTATAATTATATTTATAGTGGAACTATGAAAAAGGAAGCATCAGAGGACTGAATACCTTGCAATAATAAGAAAAAAGTTAGCCCGGTGTACTTCATCTCCATACCAGGGAGAAATATTGAGAAAGAATAGGAAGAGAGGAGCATCTTCTGAATTAAGGCACCAGACATATGGAATAATCTTCTTGATACAGCCCTTCAATTTAACGATCTCTCTAAGGGATATTCTAGTTTAGGCTGCATAAAATCTTCAGTCATTGCAGTCAACATTGACTGGACAAAGATGGGAAAGCTTTAAGATTGTAGGTTCCCATTTTGTTTCATTTTCTGAAATCTTTTCTGCTTTTTGAAGGTAGCCTTGTGTACATATGTTGTGAAAATCATTGTCCTTGCTTGCAGCATGGTCTATAGCTATTTCTTCTGTTCAACTTAACTTGATAGTATCTCTGAGGTGGGGTTGGTGGCTTTGGACATGAGGCAGGTTTATAAGTGAACAGAAATTAGGAAGGATGCTGTGGTAAAAGAGATGATGGTGTTAAGGTTTATCCATCATCTTTTTAAGGTCAACAAGTAATGAGAGCAATATGCACCAGACTGGCATGTAAATCCAATTAACTGACTTTCTATTTGAGCTAGTTGGTCTTGCTGAGGCTTTTCAAAGCCCGGTATACTTATTCTTGCTTTAGTGTTGGACTGAGGTGCCTCTTGTGCCATTACTTGCTGACTTAATAAAAAGCTGTCTGTTTAAAGAGAATTTTTAGAAGAAATGACTCTCGCTCTTGTTTGTAATGGTGATAATATTTAGGGCTGTATTTATTAGCTTATCTTGGCTGTTCAACATTTATGACTGTACTTTATCGTCTGTGAAGCAGGGGAGTAAAGGAGATGAACTAGAAAAAAGATACTGAAGACCTTGCCGATACTGCCGATGTGATATACAGGTTGCTGTAGGTGTGATATACAGAACAATTTGTAAGAGTGGGCTTTAAATATGCCTCAGCATTTCTCAGGAGACTGAAGAAGGGTAGTGGTCAGAGAACATGGACTGAACTACTTAGTTCTGAGGCTGACACGCAGATCTGGAAAAACCTCCAGAAATTTAAATTCCAGTGGAGTTCCGTAAGCTCTCTAGTGAGAAACCCGCTTTTCTGGTGCTGAAAGTATTTCATTTTGGGAACAGTATACTATGAAGATTATTTTTTTAATTATAAATCTGCATGGACTGCATTTTGAAGCAAAGTAGGTTTGCTCTGTTCTTCCAGCTTCCTCACTGCATTCATGCTCTGTGCTTGTTCATGTTAGCTCTGATAGAAGCAGATGTGAGCATGCCTTAAAAATGTTACTCCAACTTTAAAGCTCTTTGAGGAGGAACTGCCTCAGTGCAGGATGAATTTAACACCAGTATACTTGTCTTCTCTTTGGACCAAGCACTTTGAGTACAGAAGTGCATAAATAGTTGGTTGACATCTGAAGGGAAGCAATTAAAAAAACTAAAAAAGCCATGTGGAGCAGAGCCGGGGACAAACAACGACAGAGGGGGATCTAAAAAGGTATCCTATAAAGAAAGTTTCTTTTCCTAAGGAGAAATTAAGCTGGATAAATAATGAGAATTAGAATAACATATTAAAAAAAAAAAAAAAAAAAGCTGTCGGAAAATGACTGGAATGTTGAACTCTTTGAAATAAAATCTCCCTTGCATTTTTTATAATTACAGGAAACAATAAAGTCAACACTGAGAAAATAATACTTTGAAAGTACCTCAAAGAACTGCAAAATGTTTCTAAGGAACTGGCAAGGCTTAGGAAAGGAGAAAAGGAAATTTGTGTTTGCTTAAAAAAGGAAGAACACAAAAAATAATCCTAACAACAACAAATTAAAAAAAAAAAACAAACTTACCCACCATGCAATCAAAACTTTAAGCTGACTTTGTTTTTGTGTTGAAGCTGTGGAATGCTCTACACAGGCAGAAATGTTTTTGGTTTTTTTTGCAAAGGATCAGGTTTCTATGAGGCTGAGACCAGATAATTTTCTATCATGTTAAGTACATGGGTAGTGTTAGATTCAGATGTTAAGGCTGCGGTATTTCTCTCGCCTAGTGCTCTAAAGAAAAATCAGAACAAGTAGGCTGAAACAAACATTTCCTAATGGTTCTGGTGCTCTTTGACTTGGGATGCTGTGTTTGCATGTTGCCGGCTAATGCTGCTGTGTGTTCTCTGTGGGATGCACACTCTCCAAAGGACTTGGGTGTTCTCATATGGAAACTTTGCATGAGATCAGAAATGACCAGAAATAAGCTTTCATTGCTGGGAAGGAAGCTGCCAGGCAATGCAGGAATGCACACTGGTGGGTAATTCTTCAGTTACTGACTTGAAAGTGTCTTGAGTAGCAATGTATGTCTGTTTTGTGTTCTAGATGCAAATAATACAAGCATGTGTGCTATCACGGTGCAGAGATAAGAATTGTAATTCCTAGGAGGAAAGTTTTAATTTTGCTATCAAAATGAGATTAGGTACAAAGGAAGTTTTTACAAAACATTTTTGTATTTTTGACCAATTGATGTTTCTTCTTTTTTTTTCTTCCCTTCCTTATTTCTATTTGATTATGGTGGTTTTACTGTTTTCTCAGTGCTGGCATGAAAATGCTGACACTGCCTGTGTCCTAATTAGAATTTTGTGATTAACTGATTTTTTATGTCACTGTCAAATCACAGTAGCATTGTCAAACAAACAGCATTAATGATAATAACACAGCACTGATTGAACTGCTAGCTTTGGTCCAGAAAAAGAAATAAAAAATCCTTTTTTTTAATTTTTACTTTCTTTTTTTTCTCTTATTTTTTTTTTTTTGTATGAAACAGTAACAGAAAACTCTTAATAGCCACAGTAAAGTCCCATTTTCAATCCTAAATTGTATGTGTGTTTCTAATTTTTAAATACATCTGAAGCTCCTTGTTATTGTTTTAAGCCTTCAAATGAATGAAACTGTTCAGAGGGGAGCTAGATGGAAAACCTTTTGAAAGAATTGCCCTACGTAGATTTATTTCAAACCCAGTCTGCTCGCTGAGACTTTTCCTGCTACCTTTAATGAGCTTTGCTTTGAAGTGTTTATGCAAAGAATAAGTACCCCAAACTCTAGACTCAAGCAGCCTTCTGCATTAGCTGGGTCCTGGAAAGGTCTGGCTGGTATTCCTATAGCCCTCATTAAAACTCAAAGGAAAGTTGGTTTGATTTCTGTCTGTTGGTGGAATTTATCCCTCCTGTGCATACCACTAAATCATCTCTGCCAGACGTGACTCATCCCTAGGATTCATAAATTAGAGAGTGAAAATATATATCTGAGCCACAGAGTATTCAGTAGAAACCATTTAAAAAAATCCATCAGAAGATCCTGTTGACAGTTTCTCAAGAAACTACCCTAATGCAGTATCACTTGGGCATTTTCTAATTTAACTACTTTTTGAGGCATTTCTTTACAAAAGTGCAAACATTTTTGGTATATGAGCTTAATATGTATTTGTAATACATTTGCTGAAATTGTTTCATTTGGGTTTCCGTATTCCCACATGCTTCTCAAGATTCAGGAGAGAAAAACAGAATTTTCCAGTAGCCTTCATTGGAGGTGCTTGAATATCAGGAAAGGAGAGCAGATACCCAGTTCCTTCCCTTTCCAAAATGTAAATGTATTTTCTTTACCTCAAACAAGAACTTAATTATCTTCCACCCTCTCTCTTCTATAAAAGTTTCCTATCTGTTACATTATTCCTATTTTGTAAATTTGCTACCTCACATTTAATTAAATTTGAAATGTGCTTCAGTAATCAAACTAATTGAAAAAGTGTTTAATCAGCACTTGATTATTTAAGTAGTGTTTGTACTTGCACTTGTTCAGGGCGGGAGGAAGGGGAAACGAGGTGGAAACCTGCTTCCTTAGACTACTAGTGGATGTTATGATGGCCATATGGGTATCACTGCAGAGAGGATGTATGGACAGTGATTCGGGGCTTGAAAACTGGGCACTCCTGCTGGAGGCCAACGCTGATTGCTTCCATTGAGCCTGGGCTGCTATTCATGCTAAACATCCCTCGTTCCCTCATCATGCATGTGTCTGCTCAGAATGGCTTATGCCACCTCTTGCTCACACATGTTCAGGTTTGTTTCTTTCACCTTGACTTGGTAAGCTTGGAAGCTGGGAGAACAGAAATAGCTGACTTCTAGTTTGATTTTAGACAAAGAAATAGCTGTATTCCACGGCAAAAGGTGGTGATATGCTGATTTTAATCAAGGGATTGCAATTATTCCTGAAATTCAGAACAGACTGAAAAAGACAATCTTAAGTTGTGTGAAGCAAACCTGTAATAATTCTGTTTACTGGAGAATAAAGTATGGATTTTCACTACTGGAAGCCTTGTCTCAGGGTAACAGTGGACATGAAGTGATTTCAGCTGTACTCTTGCCCTCTCCATCAGATGAATAAATGTGGCACTGCTTGGTGCCAAGGGGCAACTTGAGTTAGTGGGGTGATGAGTTAATGCTGTGAAGGGAAAGGGGCTTTGCTGCACAGCGCCTCTTTGCTTGTTTTGCTGGTGCTATTAGTCTATTTCTAAGCAACAATTTCAACTATAACCCTTTCCAACAAGGCAGACAAAAAGAGGTTTCACATCAATAGAGCCCCAGCAGCCCTGGTTGCTTCCAGGCCCCATCAGAAACTGGCGCCAGCAGTGCTGTGTATAGGTGTGGGTATGAAATGGGGAGAGTGCCACTATTCTGTGCCCACTTGAGGGGGAAGCTCATGCCTGCATATGCATGAGCATAAGTTCATGCCAGATGACACTTCTGCACACGTGGCTCAATTGCAATAGTTGCTTGCATGTCTGCTTTTTAAGCTCAGGGTACTTGAAGGAGTGACTTAAAGCTGTATCATTGCTTTAAGGCCCTGGTTTTATGGATAGCCCAGGTAACGAATTGCATATTCAAGGACATAAAGACATGAGGAAGATGTGAGAATTCAGTTTCCTGTGGGTGGTGTTGGAGGTCTGCAAGAGCCAACACACTCTTGTCCAGATTGGCTTCCAGGGACAGTCCTGGGACAAACCATGCTCCAAACTGGACCTGATTTGCTTTGGAAGAAACTGCATAGTTCTCTCTGATAGTGAAGCCAGGAGCAAATAGGCACTTACGTACCTTGTGGGATACCAGTCACCAGGTCCCAAATGTGAAATTGGAAACTATGCTAGCCAAAACTGATGCAATTATTAGTTTCTGTATATGTATTCTCCTCACTGGTAGAAGTCTGAGCTGTTGCTTTTAGATTAAAAGAAAAATGAAAGCAATGTCAACAGTTCAAAAATAAACAATGGTACAGACAGTTACTTTTGCTACAAAACTTAGTGGGGTAACTATAGCGATAGGTAAAGCAGCTTACATGGCAGGGGATGCTGTGTTATGGTTAGGATTTTATTTTATGGAAATTATTTCTATCCGTGAACTACATTAGGCATTTCGTTAAATAAGATGTAAAAAAATATGATTTTTTAAAGAGTCTTTGCATTCCAGACAGTTGTTCATTTCCATAATCCATTCAGGCAGCACACGCTGGTTTATACCACACTGCACTTGGTAAAGCCCCCAGATGCATAGGTTAATATCCAAATGTTTTTAAAAAGCATACTTGTTAATGAACATAGGTGTGTGAAAGTCTTCTAGGCTATATGCTGGGAAATCTCTCATTGCTATTCTTATGGAAGTTTGGAGAATAAATCACATTTCAGCATATTTTTTTTTCAGTGGAGTTTGGAATAGACATTCTTTTGATCCTGTTCAGAAGATACGATGGATTTTAGGATACTAATCTCTATTGTATTTCTAATTAACCACCAAAACTCTACACCTTTTCTTACTTGGAATAAAATCAGACCTCCCCATTTGTTTATTTGTGCACTGTCCAAACTTGGTATTTAAAAAAAATGGATGCATTTTGCTGATTTCATTTTATTCTTTCTTCCTACTCACATCAGTAGCCTTCTGAGATAAGGCTGGATTTTTTTTTTATTCTCATCACCACATATTTCATAGGGTAGTGTTCCAACCTGACTTGAATGATGGTGGAGTTTTGTGGTGTATCTTCAGCTCACACATGATTAAATTATATTTCTTCCTGTCTGAATAAGCACTATATTGGAGTAGATTCATACTTAACTCAGAGTTAGGGAAGTGCATGTCAGTATTTCACTTGTGTGGCTCAGCTCAATAAAATATCAGTTTTGATGAGGTAGAGATAGAAAATCATAAAAGTAGAGGGGGGAAAAATCAAACATTAACAGTATAGATATAAAGCTGTTCTTTTGAAATGCCACCCAATAATATATATTGCGATCTCAAGTTATTGGAACATAGTTTGGTCAAAACAAGCTCAAGTACTGAGAAAAAAAAAATCAAATAACACCTTACTCCTCCCCCTTTTTATTTTTTATTTTTTGGAAGAAGTCTGTTTAACTCTGTTTGTGAACATCACTGTTGCACAGTTAAATCTGGAATGCTTCACACACCATTACATACCACCTCCCTAGGAAAAGTCGCATCTTTGCTGCTGCATCACCTCTGAAACCTCCTACCATTAATAAGCAAAGGGTAGAGCTGTTTTTCTTGAGTTTTCTGTTGTGTGCAGTGTAACAAGTGGGACATTTAGTATGCTTGCTTGGCTGTGAACTCCTTTAGGGAGAGATTTGGTTGTTCCTGGAAAAAGACCAGTTGGGGGAAGCCTCCTGCTAGAAGGAAGGAGATGCTTTAGCACGTGTGAGGTTGGTCCTGCTCAGAAGCAGCTCAGAAATTCCAGAAGAACACAGTGAGGAGACTATCATAAGTGTTGGGATAAGCCTATCTGGTTTCATCCTGTTCAAGATGTAATGTTCAAGAAGTGATACTTCTTGAAGTCTATTGAAAAATTGGAGGGTGCAAGAAGTATTTTGTAATTTAAGGAAAAGATGAAAATGTTGAAGAAATCAGGGTGGCCTGAGCATACTCAAAAACTTGGATGTAGAATAGGCAATTGATGGAAGAAATGAGGATGTTCTGAGCATCCCTCTTCTTGGGAGGAGGGCATACACTGCTGCTGAGTGCTCACCTGTTTAAATCTGGGGAACACTTCAGTTAAGTCAAAGATAGCACAGTATCCAAGTATGTGAAAACTCACAATAAATTTCAGCAGCATCCCAAGCCAGGTTAAACTAAATAAGCTATGGGGAGAAAAGCATGTCAGAGAGGTAAGCAGGATAAAAAACAGCCTTTTTATTTTCAAATTAGTATTCTAAAGTAGCTGTCATGTATGATATAGAAAAGCTCCTAATAGACATGTTCATTTTCTTTATGATCACTGAATTGCTTTGACTCAGGCACCAACTTAGTTCCCCAGCCAAAATTTTCACACACAATCATCTAATTATAGAATACCAAATTCTATACTTAGGTCTCTATAAAAGTGACCTGGATTTGAGAACTAGCTTCAACTGAAGTTTCTGTACCTCTACAAAAAAGTCAATGCGTACCACAATTGAAAACCACTGAAAATTAGGCCACCTACCAAGACACAAGTCATTTGTCTTGTGAGTAGAATACCTTGTTTGAGTGGAACAGGTGGAAAGGAGGACAACAGCAAAAAATAATTTGTATGTTTTTCTGTCCGTCTTCCTCTAACCTCTAAGCTACTGTCTCAAATGGCACCAGGCTGTTGTTTACTTCAAAAAGCAGCACTTGCAGTCATATAGCTTTCCTCCTTGATAAGCACGATCGTATCTGTGTACCTGCATACATTGTGTTGTCTCAACTGTGGGAGCACATGCATTTTATCATGAAACAGTTCAGACTGTTTTATTGAGAGACAAAATTGGTCAATAGCTATGCAAATCATCCTAAAGAATATGATGCTCGTGATCAAACCATATGTATGTAGATTGTTTGTGCACATATACATATACATACATATGCATTGGGTTATGGTTTGTGTAAACTTTGACAAAGAAAAGGTGCAGAACTGAACACAACATATTCTTGGATAATACTGTTCCTGGTGCTATTCTGCAAGGATTTTGTGAAATTATTACTTTCTTACCTGTATGCGCTTGCCTCATTAGTAATGTTCAGCCAATTTCATCTTTTTTCTATAACTGCTAGGTGATGTGTAGGCATTAGAAGGCTATATAGTGCCTGAGGGTATTTTTTTAGCTATGCAGGACCTATTTTTAAGAAGTGGTGGTAAGGGAATGATATCAGCCCTGAGCCCAGGAGTTTCCAACAAGTTCTCTTAGGAGTGTACAGAACCATGATTAGGGAAACAGAAAGGAAAGCAGAATAAGGTCACTCAGCTCTCTCTACCCTTGCTGTTTTCTTTCAATATTGGTTAGATATGGCAATGTCCTTTTCTCTTACAAGGACTCAGCTTCAGGGTGAGAAAAAGCTTGAAAATGACAGGAATGCATTTGCTGCATACCATCAGATTTTTTTTTTTTTTTTTTTTTTTTTTTTTTTTTTCTAATTTCTGTTGCTTTTTGCTTCGTTCATCTTAAAATGTATATTCCCTCTGATCAAGTAATCTTCTTTTAAATTTCCCAATGTAGATCAAAGGAAAGTAATACCTTTCCCTTCTTCCCATTACCGCCCCCCTTGCCATTACTCAGTGTGTCCAAAAGTAGCAAAGTAGCAAAAGAAGGGTACCTACAGGATTCAGGAGAATGGTGAGGAAAAGTTCACCTCCTCGGATACTTTTGTCCAGCTCCTGAGGACCCCCTGGATATTCCTTGTAAAAAATAGTATGAGTGAAAAGGCCACAGGTCTGTCGAGGGAGCACCTGAGAACAAAATGACAGCACCATTGTAATATTAACTTATTTCTGCAAACTCACTCTAACATATTCACTGTAATACTTGCAGCAGCTTGAACAAAGCTGCAGACCTTTCAGACTCTGTAACCCAGTGTGTTTATAGACTGTAGTGTACCTTCTGCACTCTCACTGTAAGCAAATTCCTGCAGATATGATTTCCAGATGCAAAGCTGCATCACACATGCAGACTGCTTTAGCCAGCTTATCCAGTAATTATTAAGGGCTTGTTTCCTGGTGTTTGGAAGAGAAAAAAAACCCAAAAAGCTAAATATTTCTTCCTTTGGCAAGGTTAGTTTATTAAAGGATAAATAATGCTTCCTGGCCGTCTTCACTATTGCAGGTAATTAATGTTATAGGGACACTGAAATGAGTTGTTATTCAAGGCTGTGGACCTCAAATGAGTTTCAGATTTTCCTCAGTTTAACATAACGTATCGTATATTACATAGTGTCCGAAAATCACAGTGGACCCTTCTCCTCTCTGTCAAACCTTTCCAGGACTGGTGGAGCATGCACGTAAGAGTGATCTGAGGTCAGGCCTCCATTCCATCATTAATCAGGAGGCTGCATGTCAGAAACTTGCAAGCTAGCAGGTGTGGGAAGTAAACTGATCTTGGAAAGTCAGATGTTTTAGTTACATTGCTACCTAGTTGAAATCAAAAGGCTCTGGT
Organism: Lagopus leucura; assembly: GCF_019238085.1. Taxonomy (NCBI): domain Eukaryota; kingdom Metazoa; phylum Chordata; class Aves; order Galliformes; family Phasianidae; genus Lagopus; species Lagopus leucura. The sequence goes on along the minus strand of NW_024962264.1, from coordinate 35,826,617 downwards.
GCACCGAGTAAAGACAACAAATGTCAGAGTTTATAGATACTGCCTAACATATGCAGAGACATGATTCACCTGGGGAAGGCCTTTTGTTTCCCTGCAGTCAGTGCTTTCATTTTTCTACTCAGTTAAAAGACAAATAAACCTTGAGATCAGTGAAGCATTTTAATGTGTAAACGCCTTGCTGAATTCAAGTCTATGCCAAACATAATTGGACTTTGTGCAGTAACTTGTTGGTTTTGATTGAGACATATTGAAGGAATGGCATCAAGCTGTGCCTGGGAGTTTCAGTTTGGATGTTAGGAAAAACTACTCCATAAGGGTGGTTGGGAACAGGCTGCATAGAGAAGCAGTGGAGTCACCATCCCTGAAGGTGTTAAAGAACTGTGGAGATGTGGTACTTAAGGACATGGTTTAGTGGGCAGTATTGGTGGTAGGCGGACGATTGGGCTGGATAATCTTAGAGGTCTTTTCCAACCTTAATGATTCTATGATGATACCATGTTTCCTTTGTCAGAATGTTGATCTCCTAAATAAGATTTTACATGTGTAGGCAATATTTGCATCTGTTAGGGCTTTTCTATGGTTAAGGACCCAGCTTTGAAAAATGTATTTCTAACTTAGGTTATACAGATATAAGTTTTGCAGTTGCCTGTTTCAGTCTTACAGTCTTATCCATTCAAACTTTTTTCCTCCAAGCTGCTTGCTGGGAGGATGGGTCAAATAATTTTACACAATTGCCTGCCTTTCAAACAGGTGAAATACGCATGTGAAGAGCCCTCTCCCTTCTCACCCAAATGTGGGGTGTAGAAGAAGCAAGCATGTGTCCAGTCCAGAAGATTCAGGAGCACAGCTCAGAAAGAAACTTTGGCCTTAGAGAAGTGCCAGAGAAGATTACTTCTACATGTTCGTTTTCTCTAGTGTTGAGTTTCTAATCCTTTCATACACTGACACGAAGCAGACCTTGAAACATAGATCTTAAGCAGTTTAATGAATTTCAAAATACGCATTTATATTTTGATTGATGGTTGGTAGTAGATTGGGTTACAAATGCACTTAGTTTCTGAAGATTACATTAACAGTTGCCTGAGTTTGTGTGACTTTTTAAAATTGCATAACAAATGCACTCTTTTGGCATCTTTACAAATCCTCGATCACAGAGAATTTTAATGATTGCTGTAAAACTTGAAACATTTGGTAAAAATAGCAGACTTTTGAATCACTTAAAGTAATATTGCTATGAAGCATGGAAATGCAGTGTACCATGATGCCATTGTGGATGAAGCCCCGTCTGTACCGTGCAGGCTTCAGGTGTGGGTATTCTTCTGTGCTGGTCACTCGGATATGCCAGACCTTCTTCCAGGCCTCATACAGCTGGATGTGGACTGGGTAGACTCCAGAGTGGTGTGGAGCCACTGCGTACCCCATGTCAGTTGGTATGCCATGCTCCTGCGACACAGCAGAGAGAAGGATATATTTAGGAGCAGAAAAAGAACACGTAATTCTTCAAAGATTTTCTCCTGTGGATAACAGCTTTGGAGAAGCTGTTGTCCTTGCACAGCCTTGTATCTATTTGTATGTAGCACATGCTAAAAACAGGGGAGAGGTGGAGGGAGCTGGAATTAGTTTGATGTCTGTAGAGTGATAAATAATCCTCTTGGATTACACTGTGTTACTGTTTTGTAGAGAACAGGTTTATCTGCCTGTTCATTAGGTGTTGCATGCTTTATAATATATGTTCTGTTTGGTTCCATTTAAAGAATCTTGTAAATTATCAAATAGCAGAAAAACTTGTTGCTGTGACATTTGTGGCTTGTTCTTTCCTATTACTTGAGTAATAAATAGCAAGATGTCTTGCTGATACAAAACAAACAAAAAAATAAGCATATGTCCTCTATAGCTTCTGAATATACTTATGTTTCCCAAAGTATTAGGGTAGTAGCAAAAAATCTGGACTGAAAGACATATTTTCTGTTTCATAAATATTTATTCTGTTTTTCTAAGGAATTACATGCATTTTCATGAATATAATCTGTAGGCTATATTGAAAATATCTCCTGAAGGAACAATGAGGTGTTTATATGCAGGTAGACGGAATTAAGGAGCTAGAGTGTTAAGTGTACTAACGTGTGGAGCATGTTCCTTTACTCCTGAAGATTTCTTGCCTTTGTTCTGCTAGTAATTGCATCCATGACCTCATGTGGTCTATCCAAAAAACTCATCTGATGGGATTATCTGATGGGGCCCCTGAACCTTTTCTGTAGACTGGAGTGTTTTTAAGAATGCATGTGATTTGACTGAGTGATTAGCTTTGTTGGGCTGAGTGATGTAAAGAAATGTACCCAGCATTTTGTCACCAACTACTGCCAGGAAGAAAGGCTATGTTCTGCCTCTACTTCCTTATCCTCACACTCATTTTCAACCCCTTCAATTTCTAAGTCCTTTTCAACTCCCATGGAAGATCTCCAGGGGATCTTTTTCTATGCTCTGAGTGTTTACTGCATCTCTTTTGCTCCCAGTGCCATGTGATGTGGGACAGTGCCCATTGCCCCAGTTTCTCACCTTCTCTCCTCTTCTTCCCTAGGTGTCAATAAAAGCACTTGCTTCTCCTGCTGAGAGAGCTGCCACATCAGCTATTTTCTGTTCATATATAATTGATACAGATGAAAACGGTTAAAATCTGAGCTGGTGTGCTTGCCCTTCATCTTGCCCATATTATCTAATAACTGTTGATTACTTCTGGGAGTGGCAGGTTCTGTAGGGCATCTTTAAGTACTTTGCAACGAAAGGCTTTTGGTTCAATGAAAAAAAAAATAAGCCAACTGGGAACTTGAGAAACACCATTTAATGCATCCACTTAAAATTATCTGTTTCTTACTAACAAATATTTTAGTTACCTGCTGATCTTGGGGGAGGTGGGGAGAATGTATAAAAAGAACACCAAACACACTCTTTTGCAATTTACTGACGGAAAAGTGTGACTTTCAGTTATTAATGTTATATACCTGAAAAGCATGAGTCAGTTTAATGATGAATAGAAGTACAGTTAGAAGTGTCACTCTTCTCTTTTCTTTGAACATGAATAAAGGAATAGGTTATGTCTAAGGGTTTTTGAAAAATCTCACTATTTATTAACAGAATGTCTGAACAGTCTATGATGCTCACAGTCAGATGTACTGAATTACAATGTGCAATAACAAAACTTCACCAAAACCTGCTAGGAGGTTCACAGACACAAATGTAAAGCAAAAGTGTCTTGATCTACCTAATGACTGCTACTGTGAATGTGTCTGAAAGGAGGTATCTGGATGAATACAGGCAAAACCCTGTTTATCTACTTACTATTTGCAGCTGGTATTGCTATAGTAACAGAACCTCAAAACGGTAATCTACCATTCACAAATAAAATAAGGCACCACTTTGCAAGTTCTCAGTATAAGAAGATAATTAACCTCTGAATAGACCTGCATACTATGCAGTTCATCATTTAAGTACATGTCACTCAGACACCTAATATGATTTTAAAAAGATATAAGCAAGACGTAATCATATGTGACTAGTTCCATGTTCAATTTACTTGGGTAAATTAAACATTAGATGTCCTATTTTAGTGATTTCTTTTATTTTGTTTTTCGTATTTTTGTTATTAAATTTAGTTTAGTTTGAGAATTAATGTGCTAAAGGAGAAGCAAATACTGAATCCAAGAAGGACTTGCTCCAAGTTGTCAGGCAAGATGGGAGGTGCCATTAGTGAGTACACTCTTTGCTCTAAGGAACAGTTTCCTTATTTCTACATTCAAGACTTTGTAGATGTGCATAGTTTGGAAAATTTCTTGACCTTTTTGGCACTACGAAGAACAGTATTACATTCTTGAGCATGCTTGAGCTGGGACAGGAATCCAAAATAGGAACTGGAAATGCTCAGTCCTGCCAGTGCAGCCTGGCTCATCTACACAGCCTTACGAGAGCCATGTGCAGGACAGGTGCTTCTATGAGTGGTTTGAAAAGCTGAAGTAATCTGCTGTGGCTCCTTTCCTCTCATAATTATCAGTTTCTTTCAAGCACGTGAAGACTTTTGACCTTGCTATTTGTACAGAAATGAGCTGTATTCATGTCAGCATGTACTATGTATATTCATTCATTCTACGTTTGCTAAACAGAAGACAGGTAATGGAGACTTAGTGCATCATTCCAGGGCTAGGTGTATTCTCAAAACATAAGTTTGAGTTCTGTTTTCTTCTGTGAGCAGATCCTGGAGATTTTAGTTTAAAAACAAAACAACAAAACAACAAAACAAACAGTGACAGGAAAATTGGCTACTTATATTAGCAGAATGTTGTTTGAGAGAGACTCAGTTCCTGATTGCAACAAATACTGCATTTACTTGTTAAAGCACAATAAGGATTAAAACTATGCTATATGACAATAGTAAATCTGGTTTTTAAAAATGACTATTGATTTATTTTACAGAAATATATAATACTGGCCATTACTGGGGAGGGAATAAGAAAACCCAGATCTTTAATTCAACAAATCTTATGTCTACTGTGGATTTCCTCATACAATCAATTGAACTGCAAGAGTACCTTTATATAACTTTCCATAACTAATTCTTAGATGAAGAAGTTAATATAACCTCAGGCACATTTTCAAAAATGTTTTGACTTTGTCCAACAGTAGGTGATAGAGAAAATATGGTACTTTATGAGATGTTACCTTCCAAAGTTGAGATTTACATAAGCTTTACATACTTTTAGTACTGGGATATATTTTTAATATTGCTGCAGGTAGATGAGATTCCCTATGAGATTATATGTTACTTTGCAAGTTTAAAATACTTATTAAAGTTTTTTTTGTGTGTGTGTTTTTTTTTTTTAATTTTATTTTAATTTGATAAATGAATTTACCACTTATTTGTCAGCAATCATAAAAATATGATTCTAGACTTCCTGGACACAAAATCTTGTTTATATTTCTGGATAATTTTACTGAATATATGCTTCATCCTTTTAGTTCAATTCTGAACTTTTAAAATAATGTTTAAAAATTTTCTAGCTAGAAAAAATGATTCAACAAATAAGAAATTATTGTTAAGAGACAGGAGAAGTGCTAATGTGAATCTAGCTTATAATCAGGAAATTGAATCCAAGGAGCAATATAAGAGAGGATCTGAATTGATTTGTTTTGTTTTGTAAAAGTGCATCTCACTTCATATCAGATCATAGTGATCTTTTTACAGCCTATGATAATTTTTGCCCTCTTTCTACCATACATGGGTGTATGTGTTCACAAATGAGAGCAGAAAATAATTAGAGAGCAAATAAATCAAGGCAAAAAAAAAAAAAAAAAAAAAAAAAAAGCTACAGTCTTTGGATTAAATATATCCTAGTTTTTGTAAGATAAGGATATATAAGAGGGAGAGGAAGAATATTTTATGATTAAAGGTTGGCAGTGAAAATCAGCAGAACTTGGTTTGTTTTATTTTTGGAATATGGGCTAGCAGAGACATCTGCTTACATGATTTGTTTACCTCTGTATCAGTTGTCTGGCCTATAAAGACATAAGAATAATAATATCTGAGATCTTATCAGTTTGCAAAGCTTAATCCATTAATGTCTGTAAAGGATTTGGGGATCCTCTGGTAGGAGAAGAAAATAAAACAACCCACAAAATATGATTGACAAAACAAATTAATAACCAAATAAATATCATTTTCCTTTAGCTGAGCTTTGAAATATACTATCCATATATACATAAATAATAAGACGTTAGAATAGCGAAGTTATGGTTAGTCTGCAACCTGCTTTACTGAAGTTAAAATCACTTGTTCTGGTGTCTACTTGTTTAAGCTTTCTGGTATAAATCTTCCCCAAACGATAACAGACAGAGATAAAGACCAAAATCTAAAAAAAAGGACTTTGCTCTTTGTCTGTGAAAAGTGAGGGAGGAATGAAACACGAGCATACTGGGTGCATCAACAGTGGGAGTGTGCGGGGCTTGGGCTTCCTCTCGTCCCCATGCAAGGGAAATGTCCTTTGAAACAGCAGAAACATGGGAGGCTGCATGGAATCCTACCAGGTGTTTGTTTCCTATAGCTGTTATGCCCTGCTCTTAGAGCGTGAAGCTGAGGATGCCGTGAGTGCTTGGGAAGAGGTGTGGCAGGGATGGGCACAATGGGCACTGGCAGCACAGGCGCGTGTGGGCAGGGATTTTGTTAAGCAGGACTTCCTTCACTTCATGATAGATCCTGGGCTACAGGGCAACAGTGTGTGTGAAGGATATCAGAAAACAACTTCCTCTCGCTGTCTAGATGTGCAACTGCAGAAATGAGGAAAGATGTGCTCATATTAAAGGTGCTCTCATTTAATTCACAAGTGGTTTACAGGCAAAGGGAATTCTTTAAAGACTGTTGATTTTATAAAGCCCCAGAGGTTTACTTATTCACAGAGGTTTACTTATCTACAGTGAAATCAAGGTAATTGCGCACCTAATTAGCAATTAGTTGTATTTATACAAATTTATTTAGCTATCTGATTTCTACGAGTATTTTGTGATGTACCTGTTTGAAGCAGGCTGCAATTGTAACCTCTCTATTTATAGAGCCTCACTCTGAGGTGCAGACATACCAGTGTAGAACAGAGCAAGGTGTTTTATCCAGCTGCCGCTGTAACACCTGCATTTCTTGCCTGTATCCAGCAGACTGTATTTATGCTCAAGCTTCTGCAAACCAAAGATTATACACTGTGTAAATGCAAGAGCCAATAAAAATTGTGCTTGTGTACATTTATAGCTCCATGTGATAATATCCATGAAATACTGTGTTTCAGATAAACTGGCTTATGTTTGTTAAGCTTGACTTTAATCCACAGCACTCAGAGAACATTCCTTTTATGAAACGTTTTCTCCCAGTGAACATCACCACTCCTGAGCCTCACGCTTCCTTGCGTGAAGAAACTGCTGACTGTGAAGGGATTTAGATCTAGCCTTTAAGGTCCAGGTTTCCAGTCTGTGTGATGTTTCTTCCAAAATGAAAATGCCCTGAGGAACTGACAGGCCTTAATGAAGAGATTTTTTTGTTGTGGTGGTGTTTTTTGGGATGTTAAAGCAGTCTTGATTGCTCTTTTCTGATATAATTATTTGCTCTCCCATCTTGAAGAATTCATTTTGTTCTCACCGTCTTTAAAAAATGAACAAAGAAATACATCAGGTGAAGAATGAATGTGATCGTACTTCTGAATAATTACTGCAACTTCCCTTGCGCAAACTGGCAAAGTGTTTACTTACAGTTAAAACAGGAGGTGGGCAGATACGGTCAATAAATAGGAAATGTGTGAGAAAATGGCATAAACGTCAAGCTGCATTCCCCTGAGTATGGTTCTAAATAAAGATAATAGAGCACAAATAAGATTTATAGCACTAAGCAGATTTACTGTTTACTGTTCTGGACCTATAATATAAATTTGGAAACACGCTGTGAAGTAAGAGAATAATAAAAAGGACTCGCTTTCATTTTGGAAGACTTAAAGAAGTGCGATTGTAGAAAAGGGAATTCCTTTCCCAAATAAGACATGAGTCTGAGAATGAGAAAGAAGAACACAAGGCTATTCTGGAGTCATAGCTGGAAGCTCTGTTAAATATCACGAAAGCTGTCATATCAGGAAGACAAATTTCTACCCCAGAGTGGACTTCAAAGGAAGCCTTTTGAAAAGAAATGTTCTCATAAGTAAATTGCAGAGCTCGTATCGATTCAAGGTTGAGAGGTTGGTACAACCCCTGTCCAAATGCTAGCAGGAAATAAAGCTGTAATAACTGCAGCCTTTCCCTGACATCAGCCTCTTATTTATAGGCACCCAAAGGAGTCTCTACCCTTCAATGATGATAGGAAGATGGGCTTTCTGTAGCTGATGATCTTTCTGTAGCTGAAGTTGCAAACATTCTATTACAAGCTCTGTTTTCAAGCTGCATTATAGATTTTATTTCTGAAGGTGATTTGATCTAAAAGACATCATGTTACCTGAAAATACTAGGAAAATTTTCCTGCAGGTTTTGAAGATGAATGCATACTTGAGATAGGAATTACTTAAATTGTTCTTGCATTTAAAATCTCAACTATATGTAGATTCCTTAGGCTGTTAGGCCAGGTCAAACAAAAGGCATGAACAGGCCATGCCGGGAGTGACACTGTAACACTGTGTTGTAGAAGAGAAAAGTCATCCAAAACGCCTCTGCACTGATTTCCTACAAAGAAGCAGATGAAGGAGGTTATCTAGAGAGAAGAGTGAGCGGTTAAGCCATTTTTAATGAATTTGCTTTAGAGGTTGTTAGGAAAATATTTTCACAAACAAGGGAATAAATTGCTTCCAACTGTTTGTTAAGACATCTGCCTTGGCTTGGCTTCTTGATGCCTCTTGGCTCATGTGAGGGACGGGGAGCAGGGTTTGCTGCTGGCTGCCCTTTCTGAGCTGTGAGGGGCTGAACTTTGTGTTCCCTAAGCAGCAGAGAAAGCTTCGCTGCATACTCTGTTCTTCTGAGTGGCACAGGTTATTTGGCATTTCTGTGCCTTGTCAAAGTCCACACAAGTGTCTTTTCTAAAGAGAGCATTTTCAGACTTCAGCTGTTTTTTGTGATGCTGCTTAGTAGAATTACCCTGAATGGACTCTAAGTGGTTTCCACGTGACCTCTGTGTGTAAGTGCTCTGAGCTCTGGGCAGTGCTAGTAGGATGGCTCTTGTAAGTTAACAACAGAAAAAAGCAAAAAGGAAATGTTATCTGTAAACATTACTAAAAGCTTAGCTATGTGAAAAAGCATATTTTCAGGTCATCTAAAAAAGCACTCTGAAGTCCCACAGCTTCACTTATTTACCTCATTAGCTTCAAGGTTTCTCACAAACCATGCACAACATTTCACAAAGTTGATTGAAGCTTTCACCCTCACTTCTGAAGCTGTTTGCACCAGACATCAAGGAGCTGATAACCTGTGTATTATTCCCTTCCTAAAGCTCAAAAGGACAAATGACATCTGCCAAGAATTCCCTGCTTCTGATCCCTGTGGTCTTGCAAGACAAGGTCGATGGGCTGCTTCCTATCCAGTAAGCCTGTGCCAGAGAAAAAGGGAAAATTCAGCCCAAGTTTGAGTCAGTGTGGTTTTTTTAGGGCTGAGTTACCAATCTTGAAACCTTATTTTTATAACTATTTAAACATATGTACAATACAACTGATATAGCTACGCTTTCCTTGCTGTATTTATATGCAAAGGTGATCCATCTGGTAACTCTTACTTACCAGTGCAAATTCTTTGTTGAGGATCATCTGCTCCACCAGTGACGACTCATTGTGGAAGAGATGAGGCTGCATGTGACTCCACATATGGGGAAACCACCAAAATTCATCCACAGACCTCAACAGCAGGTCATCACCTTCATCTTCCTCCTCAGTGCCTGCAAAAGATTGAAGAAGAAAAAGAAAGAATAGAAAAGTAAAGCAGAAAATGTCTATAATTACTTTGGTGAGAGTTTTCTTGTTTGTTTTCAAGATAGAGGCTGCTATAAAACCTCGTGTCTGGCTCTGATTTCTCACTGTGCTACGGACAGTCTCTAAAATATCACAGAAGGAATCAGATGAGATACGATGGTTGATAGCTCTCTCTTTCTGTTCCTGACACCATGTTAATTTACTGTAGTTCTAACACAGTGTAAGTTTTAAGAGTGAATTGCTGTTCTATGTAATACACTAGAGGTTTTTAGAAGTTCAGGCTCCCTGTGAAGATGATGATTGGATGGACTGCCCATGGTGGTGGTTGAGTCACTATTCCTCAAAGTGTTCAAGAAATGTGGAGATGTGGTACTAAGGAACATGGTTTAGTGGGCAATATTGATGGTAGGTGGACAGTTGGAATGGATGGTAACAGGGGTCTTTTCCAACCTTAATGATTCTATGACTTGTATCCACCTGCTTTGGTCCTGGTTGACACTGCACAGCTGAGGCTGGTGTGGTGGCACTGCAGAGTGCTGTGTACCAGTATCTTGCTAAAACTTACTCTTTACTGCTACCTCTTGAACCTCAGCAAAGTGAAATCTGATACTTTCTGGTAAAAAATGAAAAAAAGTTTCAAAGATGTGATAAACACAAAACTAATGACAAGAGTTCTACGTGTTGTTTACTGTGGTTCAGTATTCTATTCTTGCCATGTTCAGTCTCTAAGTAAAAAGAATAAAAAATCCTATGTTAGTGAAGAATATCTGCGTCAGGCAGAAGCATGTATGCTTATAACAAATCAAACCCCCCTATCTAAGAAATGATACAGTGCTACTTCCACAGTATGCAGACATATGTCTCCAGTGCTTTTTTAATCTAGGAAGGAAAAGTTATGTTTCCACCAACTTTACCCTCAAATTACTGAACAACATTCAGTTTATTGCACTTTCCTGTCTTGTTCCCTTATCATCTGAATTTAAATGCCTTTATTTAGCTTTGGTCAAAGAAATAATTGTCCAAATCAGTCTACTGATGCAAACATGGATTGCTTTCTCTCTATGGGCCTTTCAATTTCTGCAAAAATCATTGAAACAAAATGTTCCATGGATGTCTCTGTTTACCTTTGTGGTATGAAGCAGGGACACCCAGAGATAGCTGCTAAGTGCATGCACTGCATCTCTTTACTTTTCACTTTTACAGGTCTGTTTTGAAGAATGCTACTACACGAAGGGAGCATTTATTTGAAACTTTTGCCTACTATGATCACTGAATCAATTTATTTTCCTTTGTAGCACTCTGCAAGTTCTAAGAAAGCATGAAGTTGCTCCCGCCGATGGGAGCACTTCTGGAAAAGAGGAAAACAACCTTGTTTTTAGGTGACTTCTTCCTCAGACAAAGGGACTGATAGCTGCCCTGTCTGCTCCATTATCCAAAACTTCTCGATGGTGCATTTTTTAATGACTACTCTCTTGTTTCTTGGAATATATTGTTCATTTGCACCCTCCCAGGGAAATGCAATCAGAAGGGAGATAATTAACATAGACATTTCTGCGTGAAAGCAGGAAAAAGAGAAAAGGGTAAATATAATAAGGAACTGTGATTATTTGACATACAAATAATTTAGTCCAAATGATAGTTTATTGCCTTATTAAAGTATGGTTGTTTAGATAGACTATTTTATATCACATTTTATAGTGATTTGTTTATAAATTTAGATACAATTCATCAAAATTTGCACATATTTATTTTACCATAGCAAAGATCAAACAAGATAAAGCATAAAACTTCCTAGCTTATACAGACAAAGTGTCAGAGTTGGAACAGAAAGGCTTGAAGTTTAACACTTGGTGAAGTTTTCACTTTTTGGAGGACTATTTTCTTTGCAGGCTACGAAAAGAATGTTTGATTTTTATGAAATATCTAATAGAGGTATTTTTAAAAAGTGAAAAGTTTAATGCAGTATTTGCAAAGTGCTTATATATTTTGAATATTTTTTGCCCAACATCTTGTTTAAAGTATTGAAAGCAAAACAAGAAATCGGGAAGTTTTCCATTCTTGTGTAATCAGTGTTCTCTGTGTGAGTTTCTATCTTCATTTTAGTCTGAAATCTGAAAACTGCAGTAGGCCTACAATCAAGAAGATGAACATATATCTACTTTGAAAGACAGTATGCACTTTGCACAGGTGGATAATAATTTGGTGTTTGATTGCATGTAATAAATAAACCTTCATTTTAAACCTACAGCAACTTAGAGGTCTCAAGCTCAAGACTGAAGCAATGTTTGAAGTTGCGATCAATAATCTTAAAAATTTCAAATGCAAATTCTGAGAGTATTTTCATTTCTGTTGCCATAGTGTAAACAAGCAGAAGATATTTGCTAGAACTGCATAACCAGTAGTCTTTACTCTTTTTTTTTTCTTTTTTTCCTATCAGTTTCACATCTACAGTGTGGTATATACCTGTGCTACAGGAGGGAATAATGATGGCGTTAAGATATGTCAGTTGTTGTACTGGTATGCAGGCAAGCCAGATAGGATCAGTATTTGTCATACAGAAGTCAGCAGCATCTTTCAATGAAAATGCTTAACTGTTTAATATGCCAACACATTCCCAAGATCATCTCCCTCCTGTAGATTTAAACTGATCCTAGTTCTGGAAAGGCAAGCAAAATCACAAATTAAAGAAGTCAATAAGGTACAACAATCTTGGTGCACTAATAAAACATGTTGAATATCTGATACTAAAAGCTTCTGGGGGTAAACAAGCCACATTTACAGTAATTAAAGAATACTTTTCCATGTTTTATTTATTATGAGTCAATAAAGTGTATATTGCATAGAGAATACTTCAGAATCTTTCCTCTAAACTGATATGACAAATGCCACCACTGACCTGTAAATGAAGCGCTCACTTAAAAACTTGAATACTTCACTGAGTATAGACAGCAGCACATCCCTTAATGGAGGCAATGGCATGCTTCAGCTCATTAAGTAGTTTAGTGCTATTTTTGTATGCCTTGGGATCCCTAGGAGGACAAGCAAACATGCACATACTCCTGTATTCTCTCACTGTGGCAGCAGCAGTGAATCAGAAATTGGTCTGTGTTATACCAGCTGGGCAATGAAACCTGTCGGTTAGTAGGAACTGGCTTCACTAAGAAATAGTAACAGCATATGGAGACAATTGGGATTGTCAGAAAAAGCGCTTTGGCAGGTTAAGTGTGATTTTGTAGGAAAGCTTCATGTTTTCTGCCAGTCACTGCCTTCATCTTATAATATTTCTAACAAGTAATCTTCTTTTCTACCTCTTCTCCTCCTTGAATTTTCTTTCTGTGTGGTGGATACCGAAATGCCTGATACCAGCTTCACTGCAATGGAGCAGCATCCTGCTTCAGAGCTGCTCAGAGCCTTGGGCTACTTTGTTTATTTTGCTGTATTAAGTGTACGTCCAATTAATCTCCAGAAGAGCTAACTATACAGGCAGGTCAAGCTGAAGTGAGCAGAATACTGAAGGTTTGTCTCCAAAGTTCTTCCCTAATCACAGATCTGCCAGTGGCTTGTTATATGACTCCGGGCAAGTAATTCCATCTCTCTCTACATCTCATTTTTCTCAGACTCTGCTGCTTATTTCTTTAGTCTGTAAGGTTTCCTGGGCAGCAGTTGCCTAGCATTATGTGTCCGCACAAGGGGAAAACAGCTTGGACTTTCAGTGGTGCCTGAGAACAGCAGTAACATGAATAATTTTGGTTTCCTTCTCTCTACTTATCTTTCAAATGATTTTTCATCCCCTTATCTCCCAGGGTCCTTTTTACTCTTCTAATTGATGACGAAATAGAGACATAAGAGGTAGATGAGCTTGCTAGCATCATGTTCACATGCTGGCAATGAAAGGGAGAGTACTGCTGCACTTGCACTGTGACAGAGAATCTTCATCTTCCTGCTGTACTACGCAGCTACCTCGTGACCTGTTGCAGCTAGGACTGTGTCATTCCTTGCTTCTAAAGTTCTCTCATCATTTTGCTGCTGCAGTGCCTTCACATCTCCTCTAAGTGATTCCCAGCCTACATAGTGCCAGTCAGGCAAGAAGCGTTAGATGTGGCTGAATGTATTGGCATTCTGGAGTCTTGAAAGATGAGAAAGGTGCAGTACAAGAAGGACAGTATATGTCTCTGTTGCAGTGAGTCTCTAAATATGTCTTTTTATGTTAGGGAGAAGAAGATGAAGGGGAAGGGAGGGAGAAAAAGGTGGGAAGGGAACATTGTGCAGCAGAGAAGTGGACCAAAAGAGAGAGAGGAGTCATAATAAGAAGGAAATGTAAAAGCACCTAATCTTCCATGGAAGTTTTCAGACACTTAAAATAAATAACTTCTAGTCATAACAAAATCTTATGCGTCCCATTTAAATACATGTGCCTCTTTAGAGGTTATGAGACATTTTTTTTATTTGGTCTTGTATGTTTCTTCATATCTGTCATACTGGTAAATCTTTAGTATTTCTTCTCTGCTCTCTTGCATTGTGCAGAATTACAGAGATCTTGGCAGCTCCTTTTCTCCTTTTACAACACTAATGTTTACTATCATACATCTTTCAGAAAAGCACCAATGACATCTATGTATTCCTAATAACTTTATCCATAGGCAATTCTTGCCCCAGTGGACAGCGAATGAGACCCTGGATCTAAAATGGTGGAGCATATATTTCCCACTCCTCTACCGAGTAAGCGCTTTAATTTAAAAAAAGCATGTCTAAAGCTGGGCTTAAAATCCTGTCACCTATTTATCTGTAGCTACCTGAGAACATGAAGTTCTTTCTTACCTGTGTGGTAAAATTTTCCTGAAAATCCAAGGTTGAAGGTAAAATTTGCAACCTGAGTGCGCAGTACATTTTGAGTCTCCAGTAAAGCCTGAAATAAATAAGAAATTAACATGCATTTAGAAAAGTGAGTATTAATTTTTGAATTCCTCATTTAAAAAAATCATGTCCAGCTGAGGAGATATAATAAAGAAGATCCTGTTTAATATTTCACATTTTATTTTGAGGTTATTCTTTTTTTTCCCCCCTTTTTTTTCTTTTTAAAACTATTACAGTTAGCCTAATTTGCTCCGTCAGTTTGATGATCTAGCAATGCTAGTAGTAGATTTTAAGTGCTGAAGTACATGAGAGACCAAAATACTATATATTATTTGCAGTGATCTTGCAGGACTTGAATCCAGTCATTGAGTCAGTGTACACTACATCACTAAGCAACTCACATTTGGCGTTATTAATGAGGCTTGATAAAATGTGCTTAAACTTCAAAGTTAGAAATACTGCTTACCATCCAGATGTGGAGGCACTAGGGTTTACTTACCTGCAGATACACGTTTGATTGTGTTTCATTACCTAATTCAGGATTATTTATGAAAGTCAAATTTTGATCTATGGTGGAAGTAACGTCCATTTTTCTCGACCAAAATCAAATTCATTTTTATTTTATCTCTTCTCCATGAAAAGGATAAGACTAATCTAAATGAAAGAGAGGACAAGTATATTGCTTACAGAATAGGTGTAGTCCTGGTTGTCTATCTAATGTGCATGTTTTTTTCATGTGCACGTTCCCAGCAAACACAGAAAAAGATAATGGTTCTGTCTGCATGAGCTGTCCACCTCTATTGTTGGGTCATCAACTCTGCGCTGCTTCTAAAGATAGTCCTTGCTGCGCAGATTTCTGCTTTGAATCAGCAGCTCACAGAATCTGGATGTGCTACGTATGTGAGATGAATAGTGCATTTATCTCCCTATTGGTCTTGCCATTGTTGAATGGGCTATAAACTCTATTTTCATCAATTTTCCATGTCTCCATTATGTGGCTCTCTAGAACTTTTCACATCATCTACTAATAACATTTCTATTGATCAAATGTTCATGTTCTAGTAAAGTTCAAAGACAAAGTGAACACAATGGTTTACACGCAGCCCAAAGTCCAGCTAATGTTTCCTTTAATTTCAAAAGATCACATTTCGTATGTTCATTAGGAAGTTCACTTTACATTATAGGAAGACAGGATCACTATTTTGTTCAACTCGCTGGTATAAATTAGAAAAAAGGAAAGAACTATTTGTGCCCAAAATGTAATTAGTCCATTATAAGTGGTGAATCATGGATTTAAGAAACTGAAATGCAGATTAGTGGCCTGTGCAATCCTAATCCAGATGGGAGCCAAGCAAAACAGATTTGTGGTGGCACAATTTCTGATATCTCCTTTGTGTTGCCATGGGTTAGGAGATGTCAACTGCTGTCAGCTATTTTGGTAGAACATTAATTTTCTAAAGGTATGGATCTCATGTTAACTACAATATATATTTAGAGGCTATGGACACTGGAACTCTAGTCTTTTCTAAAGCTTCATTTGCTAACAGTCATTAACAATAATGGCATTGTTTAGGTGCCAGGCCACTTCAGAGTGTAATATAAAAAGTTGTCAGAAAGTACATCTTCATTTTACTTTTGTTCCAACAGAAACATTGATTGAATGTTAAAGAAGACTTAAAACAAACAGTGGTTATCAGCCATTGCAGTCACCTAGTGGATAGGTTGCTAAAGGAAATAAGTATGGTAATCATTGCAGTAAATCATGTGATTGAGCATTGTGCATTGAGATACATGTAGGTCTCCAGCTTATACTGGCAGACATTTAATAAATTGATCATTTAAGTTCTATGACAATTTCACATATTTTGGGGCTCTATCTACATACTATGTAAATATTCACCAACACGTTTAACCTTAGCTAATAGTGCTATTAATCTCTAGGAAATTGAGGAATATCCCCAGTTGATAAAAAAGTCACTAAACTGACTCTGTTGAAGTCATAAGCAGAGAATCTGAGTTGTTATATGTTAGAATATAACTTCCCAAGCTATGTAGAGTATTTTATATATGTTGAAAAAGACTGATGGGCTGAGAAAAATCAATTCAATTTTCCTTTGAGGGAAGAGCACCTTGAGAAATTATCTCTTAGCATATAGTACAAGAAGGTATGCAAAAGAACTGTCATTATATCACTTAATTTTTTTTCTCTCTAATTTCCCTCACACTCACGTTTCAATAAGATCACAGAACTGGAAGATAGGCAGAAGCTTTACATCCCAGTAAGGTCTCATTAAAATTTCAGAGTGAGGATTAAGATGTAAATCCTGTAACCTGCAGTGTGTCAAGCATTTTTCTCTGTCTAAAGGGCAAATCTGTCACTCAAACTAGATTTGTCTTGGTCCCAAATACTTGGTTTTATTGCCATTTCCATATATGCATATTAACTGAAATGATATGTGCTAAATTTCATTTTCATGACCTCACTCTGTTTTAATACTAAGGGGATACTGTTAACCTAATGCATTTTGTCACTGCTTACTTTCTGTAGAGGATGAGAAATATCTTCTGATTCCAAAACATCTCCCTGGGTGATTAGGGTCTACCTTCTCTACTTTCACAGAATATGTATTTGAACAAAATTTCTAATGACCTACACTGCCCTCACCAGTAATTTTGCAGAGTAAATAGTAAGACCTTTATATTGTACAGGGTACAGACTGTAGCACAGTACCATGACAAGAAAGGAGCTGATGATTTGCAATCTTGTGAGTGATTAAACCCCTGCTTTTAGTGCTGAAACAAGGAAGGCTGTTGTCAAGCGGGGTTGCTGTCCACGGGCCTCTGAGTGTTGCAGCCTGGAGGAGTTCCATGTCCCTGCCATCTGGTGCTAGAAGTTTCTCTGGGACTCACAGCCTTCAAAAGAGGTGGAAGGCATTTATTTTATTCTAATTATACTCATGGAAGGATTTCACAGGATGAGGAAGGACTATTGAATTTTAACAGCTGGAAATCATACCTGCCACCAGGTGTGAATACAGCTATTCACACTCTGCTCAGGTCCTGCTGTGCTCTCCCTGCCTCTCCTTGGCAGACCTCACTCCCCGGAGCCTCATCTGTCCTCATCCCTGTTGCCACTCCCATTGACTTTGTATCATAACCTCAGGACTTGATGCTATCACTGAAAGAGAAACTTGGAAGCTTGACTGGTAGGCACTGCCCACAACCCACAACCTTTTTTTTTTTTTTTTTAAATATATTTCCACTGCCCATAGTATTTAAATGCTATCTGCCAATGTACATCTTTCCTTCAGCTTCAGTAGGATTATTCATTTTCCTTCAATTACTGAGTCTTAAAAGACTTGTAAGTAGAAGGCTGTTTGCAAGCTGTTTGCTCACCATTCCTTTTTTGTTGAACAGTTAAGTAAACTGCGCTAGATAATTATTGTTTTTCAAGTAAAGAACCATGGAGCACATCTGCACATGGACAAGCTGGCATGTCTCAGTGTCAGCCTATGCAAATAGCTTTTTTTTTTTTTTAGTGATTCCAGGTTGTTCTTTCAAGTACAAAAACCAATTGCCAGGAATATCTCAAAACTTGTAAGTTTCATTTTGTTAATTGATTCTTTATTTTGTCAATGAAGCTTCTCTCCATGACATCCACAAGATGTTGGATGGTTTCTTCTTTACACTACATTTATATTCAGCAGTATTCCACATTAATCCATATAATAAATTTTTGTAGATTTGAAGTTGCTGTGGTTTTTTCCTTCATAACTGGTGCATCTATTGCGCAGAAGTGATATTTTTCTGCTATGTCCTTGTTAATTATAACTCTAGCCTTCATTTACATAATAAACTTTTTGGGGCAATTTCTTCAGTAACATTTCATGGCTAATAGGAAGCAATTTGCTTTCCTTTATTAAGTACATTAAAACTTCATGCCCCAGACATCACTGACTGTAAACATTTGATTCTGCTCAAATTTAATGCACCAAGGCATTTTGCTCTGCCATATTAGGTTTATTTATGTGCTATGTTCTGGATTGTTAGCTGCTAATGAGACTTCAGCTCTTATTGCTCCGAGGCCTGAACACTAACCTCATTTTAATGAGTTCATTATTTGCTGCCTTCTGAATGGAAGACAACAAATTTTCCTTTTAATTAAAGGTCAAAATACCTCTGGCTAAGAAAAGTGAAGAGGTTATCAAATCCTTAGAGAAAGTAAAATAATGACTTTTTCTGATTTTGATGCCAAGCATGGGTAGGCCAAATTGAGGTAAAAGATATTTCTCAGGGGACTGAAACTCCAAATCTAACTAAGCTAAATGACAACAACACTAAAACATGGTGGCTAGCATTTCCAAGATGTGGTAACCAACACCCACCATCCAGAAAAAGGAAAGAAAAGAATAAAAAGCAAAAGCAACAACTAAAAACGAAGCACAAAAAAACCCCCACTTAAAGTTGGCCAAATAATTAAAGAGGCTTTCTTTCTAACTCAGAGGTCCTTGTGGATCAATACTACTACTAGAGTATGAGTCCTTGTTAGCATGTGTGGTGATTTATAGGATGCAGAGGGCAGATGCTGGATGAAGCGAGTCAACAAAATTAATCTTATGTTTCTTCTCGTGGAAAGGGAGGCAAATGTGATCAGTGCTGGGGGCTGTTTGTAGTGAGAGAGGTATATGCAACTCGGTGTGTGTGTGTGTGCATATGCAAGTAAAGGGGATAAGTGAACCCCTTCTTTGAAAATACATTGCGGAAATTTTAGTTAAATGAAAAAACAAAAAAAGATTAATTAAAGGAATTAACATGTAGCCTGTATTCTTTGTTGTGCATTTGATACCTGGTTACCATCCTAACAGCAGCCTAACCTAGAATTAGATTGATTCATGTACCTCTTGTGTGAGAAGCTGCTCATGTCATAGGTAGTGGTGTCAGAGATGTGAAGAGCATTTGTGAAAGGACCGGTGTCTGTGTGAACAACTGGTGAAAACTGGTTAAAATTTGTTTTTGGAAGAAAATCCTAATGTTTTGTGAAACAGACATTGTTTAGGACAAAACCTAAAATTTTCAAAAATGCCTTATAACAGCTCTAAACATTGATTCTGCAAAGACAAACCAAAATTCCTTACTTTTGCAGATGCTTCCCTGAAGCAATGTGAGTTTTTTAAACTAACAAAAGCTCAAGAACTTAGTAACTAGAGATTCCCCTCTCTATGGCAGGGATCTCTGTGGTCGAGTTGTCCAGAGTCCCCAGTGTGTGGGGCACTTTACTCACTAGATCTGCCCAAACTGAAACCTGGTCCCAGATTACTACAAAGCCTGTCCACATGGTTGCATTATGTGGAGAAGGAATGAAAAAGGACACGGTTTTTCGTACAGTGTGGAAGGAAATCAGGGGAAGGAGGGGAATGTAGATATTTTTTGCTTTTCAATGTGTCTATAACTTACTGTCATCTTGAGTTATATTATTTCCGCTGAATCATACTGGGAAGCATTTCTGATGTGGAGGATGTGCCACTGCAGGCATCCTATGGCCAAGGTTATGTAGCCCCATCACCATCTCTGGGATATGACTAAGAATCTTGTCAAAAATGGGCTAACTTCCCATTACTCAAAGTCATAATTCATTTGGAATAGAGCCTAAAGTTCCAGTGCTGCAGTTTTTTCTCTCTTTAATGTGTTTGTGGGCATAAAAAAGTATATATGCTACCTATATATGTATTATTATTTATTTGTATGTACTGAAGATAAAAAATATAAGCAAATATGTAAGTGTAGATATTCTTTTGGAGAATATCTTCCTTTATATGATGTTTATATACACTGCTTAGCAAAGAGGACTTTTATTTGGGTCAGGTTGGCCAGAAAGGCTAAGGAATCTGTCCTTTGAGATGCAAAAAGTAAGGCATGGGCAAGACCCTGTGCAAAGTGATCTAACTTTGACATTCTCTCTGCTTTGAGCAGAGGCTGACACTCGATTGCCTCCAGAAATCTCTTCCAGCCTGAATTATTTTAAGGTTTAGTGAAACTTTGCCCTGTATTTTTCACTTCAAGGTAGTTTCTTAAAGCTCCTGTTATACATACTTGCTATTAATACCAAGAAGTGTTTTTATTTTGTTCTGAACATCTGTCTTTAATGCTTTTGCAGCTACATAGCCTGAGGTTCATTTACCAGCTGTTCTGTGCAGAAATTTGCTGGTGGTCTGTGGAAAGATGGAGGATAACAAAATAGTAGTTCTGCTCCTGATTTCCAGCTGTAAATGTGTACGAAAAAATAGCAGAGCAGCGTTTCTTTCCACTGCAAGCAGATGTCATCAGGATGTTATGTTTGATTGCCTCTTCCTGTTCTCGTTTCCTCTCCAAAATCTGTGCTAAGAAAAAATCTGATACCACCTCTTTTAGTCTTGGCAATTTTCAAAGCCAAAGCAATCTTCATAGCACTGGAAGATAGCTAATCTCTGTAAGCATTATAGGGCTAGAATGAAGTAGCTAGTTTCTCAGAGGAAAACTGAATTTGAAAGAAATCGTGAGCAGCCTAACATTGCCAACAGATTTACTTGCAAGGCCAAGATTCTAGGTTCCTCAGATTCACCTTTTGTTTAGAACAGCAAAATTCTACTGTGAGGAGTAGAATCTCATCTGCTGCACCTATCCTTCTACAAGGACAACAGAGTGGTGAATTTGTAACCCCTGTGAAGTTGTCACTGATTTCTGTGTGGTGAAGATTTCAGCCCACTTCCCATTTTTATAACAGAACTTTCATAGAAAATTAATTAATACTACAGAGGAGAGATTATACAGAGTTAACATTGTTGACTTGCTAGATCTTAAAAGCAGTTTAGGTGATAAAGTCAGTCAAATCTTTAATGAGATTTTAAAATCACTTGTACTATTTACCTTATGCCAAAACTGATTTGAACAGAAGTTAACCAGACGCCTGATCAATGTGCAGCACTTGACCTCACTGATTTTCTTTCTCTGTTATGGCATTTTTCACATAATGCAATATACAAATAATATGATTCCAAGTACTGACTGCAGACCACTCACCACACCCAAGGAGATGAGCAACACTTCAGCCACAAATACAGTTTTGTGAGATAGGACTTTACTTCTTTCCTTTTTTCAGATTTATTTCTATGGAGTACTATGCTAAACTGTAGCTCTATATAAATAATTAATAGGAAGGTCTCTGAACACAGCCAGCTCTGTCTGCAAATCTATTTTTTTTATTATAGAGCTATTACTTGAGTCTGTTCAGCATTTCCCATGAGTAGCTGTCTTAGTGTGAGGTCTGGGAGGATATGCGGGTTTTTTTAAGCAATAAAAAAGCCATGTTTTGCACTCATATGTAATATGTTTATTGTAAACAAAAGAATTTATTTTTTTCTTTGTGAGTGGAATGCTCAACTTGTCAGATCTGTTTCTGCTATTCTTTCACAACCCCATCCTAAAGTCAGAAGACTGTCAGAAGTCTAATTGCACTTAATTCAGCACAGAGGAATGCATCCATTCCAGTAAAGGTTTAGCTGCTTTCAGCTGAATAAGATGAATGGGGTGATATTGCAGCAAATTTACCAGCTACTCACAACTGTCTAATAGCATTGTTTGAGAATTCAGAAAGCAGCTTTTGGTGTGGCGTTCCTGGAGCGATGATGCCATGGCAGTGACACAGAAACACTGAGAGAGCCTTGGCCAAATGCATACCTGTGTACACAGGCAAATAGCCAAGGTATCTTCAGTTCCTTGCCCTAGGAAAGGGAATTCACAGCCAATAGTCTGGTTATTTAGAAGGTCTAGCAACAAAAAGCTCAAAGGGGGATCAAGGGAACAGTCTAATGGGGGTGAAGTGTGAATTTCAAAACAAAAAGCATTAATGAAAAGCAGGGGAATGCAATCCTTTCCAATTCTCCAGCAGGACTTGACTGGGGAAGACCAAAGGCATTGGGTACAGGAGTAACCTGCAGATGTATGGTTGAAATAGCTACCTATTTCAACTGATTGCTGTTTTGTGTCAATGTTGTCTGCAGAAAAGACGTATGGACGTTTGGGAAATCACTGAGGGTCTTCAATATTGATCACTACTGATGCTGAAGGATTTTTTAGAAATATTAAACTGATCCACTGACAAATCATGGAAAGAGAAGAGCCAGCCTGTGCCAAGCTGTGGGCATTGCCTGTGCCCATAGGGGCAAGGTGGACTCCTGGCACTGGTCCAGCTGCAGAGCAAGTCCCTCCTATTGGGTTGCATGCAGCCTGTAGCAATTAAAATATTCACATTCAGCAATCTGTACTGCAGCAGACTGTACCATGTCACTCATTGAGCTGCATGTGGCTAATAGTAAAACACAGAGATTTACAGTTTTCCTTCAAGAAGGGCTAATGCCATGCAAATAAATAAATAAATAAATAAATAAAATAAAATCAGTCTCCCCATCTTTCAAACAATGCAAATATACAGTGGAGGCTGAGTAACACTAATAACTACACTTTCTTTCAGTTGAATATTTTTTCACTTTTTTCTTGATTATTGAGAATTGCTTCTTTGCGCAAAAATACAGCAACAAAAAACTATTTGGTGTGTACTCAGTAGTTTTAAATTATTTAAGAGCTAGACTAATGGAGGCCACCTTATTGGTCTTCTTTAGTTTATGGATTTGGATTTACTGAGGTTTGATCTGATTGGGCTTTTGCTCCTTTACTGCCATCGGAAATCTTTTACTCTGGTAACCTCGAATTCTTTCAAATTCTCATTGCAGACCTTTATCTCAAAATTCTGAACTTCTACCTACCCTGAATAAAATTTGTACTTCGAATTTACTGCTTAAAACCTAGCCGATGTAGTTGTTTTGTAGTGGAATTAAGGTTTGGTTTTGTCTTGTTTTTTAAGCACACATTCAGTCATACTTAAGCTTGGAACAGAGGTGGTGTTTTCAAATTTGGTCTGTCCTTCAGTTTTTAGAATGGGCGTTTGTGTGATGGTGGATATAAGCAGTGGCTTCTAAGAGGGTGCCTCCATTTGTATAAATCACAGTCTTCTAAAACTTGAGTCTCTTTGGTGCTTTTTGTCTGTGACAAGATAGTTATAAAATCACACTCTCCGCATGCAAAGCTTTTCAATATCATTGTATTTCTTATTGTTAGTTGCTGTTTTCCCCTACAACCTCTACTGAAGTAAGTGAGTGAAATCTAAAATCATTCACTCCCTTCTACTGTCCTTACACATTACTACTAGCACCTATACCAGCTGTGTCTGTGGGTTCTTATACTTTTCCATTTGCAAGTTGGTCCATTGCCATTCTCTCTGAAAATCAGAAACCAGTCTAAAGCAATGGAACACTGAGGAGCATCAACTTCAGCAGAGAGCTGCTGCCAGGCAGGCACAGCATTTCTGCTAATTACAGATCCCTGAATCCCTGTGGACTGCATAATCACAGAGGTAGTCCCAGAAGCATTGGAGATAGGTGGGAGCAATAAGACAGGCATCAGACATTGTCCTTTTCAGTCCAGCCCTGCTCATCTATTTCACTGTGTTGTTCTTGGGGGAGAAAAAGATGGATCCTGAATGGGTAGAAAAAGTCATACTTTCTTGCACTCTAAGTTAGAACATCACTTTCAGCAAAGTTGTAACTTTTCTCTGGAATATTTCTTAGACAAAGTAAGTAATACCTTAAAATTGGGGAAGGTGTGTCTTTAAATATTTCTTAAGTTTCTTGACAGTATCACAAGTGAAATATGTGTATCTCACAGTCTTTGCATTTATTTCCAATGATCTTTTATTTTATGGAAAACCCATTGTGTAGTTAATCAACACGTTAGTTTCATAGATCCTCTTTTATCTTCAGTTGTTTGCAGTTTACACATCTGGCTGCAGTACGTAGAAAATGTAACTGTGCTAGAACTAGAGTCCCTACAATGAAGTAGTAGATTTACATGAATCTGCCAACACAATGATTTTCTTCACTCTTTAACAAAAGTCAGTCTCACTTGGAGACTCCCCTCAACAAGCTTTCCCTAGAAGGGCTGCGGAGACTTCTGTGCCTTTATTGGTTACTCTGAAAAATGCAGTTTGCGAAATCTTCATGGGCACAGAGTACTTTGAAAATCACTCGAATTAAGTGTTACTTCATAATACTTCTGGGCTGTTTGCTACTTCTCTAGCAGAGCTTAACTTTTTTCACCCTCTGGCTTCTTCATGATGCTGTCTTGCTTTATCTAGGGAGATCACTTCAATGTTTGATTCTGTTTGTTGGCTGGAATTGGAAGTTTCTGTAAAATGGAAAGGGAATTGAAAAGGCAATGTTTTTGCTTTTTGTCACACTAATTTCCTTGACCAAAGTTCATGAAGGACATGCTATCTCCGCCATGTCCTACAGGTTTCAAACACAGAGTAGAGCAAAATAAAGCCGATTTTGTTTTTGCAAATGACTTCAAAACCCCTCCAGGCCTGAAAATCCTCCTGCTTAAAATTGCTTTATTATCCTTCCCAGTACTTACAGGCAGCATAGGAGATTGTCCAATGACAAAATCTGGAAGATTCAAAGCAAAATGGCATTGCCAATAGCAAGTTTGCTAATCCTTTTCCTTTCACACTCTGATAATGTTATTATTCTATTCAGTTCTCTCAAATGGTAATATCAAAGGCCAATACATTCTCCAATAAACTCAAGCCAGATCATCTAATGTAGCTGACAAGTTTGAAATGAACCATTTTGGATGTTCCAGTAGGTTAATTCATCATAAAAGCAAGTAATTTTAGGTAAAATGGAGAACAAATCTCTACAAACTAATAGCCAGAGGAAATGTGTCAGGTTATAGATGTACAGTTAGAAAGTATTATCACGCTCTTTCAAAAAGAAAAAAAATATTGTACCTAGAGCTAGAGTACCTAGAACTGAAGTACTGCAGGTTTTTTTAATTTTTATTTTATTTTATTTTATTTTGTTGTTGTTGTTTTTCTTCCAGATTTGACTTGATTGGAGATACAGGGGGACAAAAGAACGCACAACAGCAAGAAAACCTCATTTTATTGAGGTATTAAAGCAGTACACATATTGTCCCAGAGCATGAAGGATTATTTTAGCACTTCTAGTGACTACTGAGGAAGGAAACTTCTGATAATTGAGTCCTTCAGTCTGGCAGCAAAACCAACGACAAATCCATTGGCAGCAGGTAGGTATAGGCTTCTAATGGTTGTGACAGATGAAGGTGGATACCTAAACTGATGGATGAGATCTTGTTCCCTATGTTATTTAGAATGTCAGGACAGTCCCCTTTGGCCTTCCCAGTTCACCCTTTCATAGGTGCCCGTGTCAAACTGGCACATTCTCAGCCACTGAACTAGGGAGAGGACCAGCCTGGCTTGCATGGCTCTGGAGGTGACCCTAAGCAAACGAAGCTGCTGTTGGTGGGAGGTCTGGCATGAAATTTTAGCCAGCAGAGAGTAAAAGAGGATTTGGATGAATTTCCTAGTGTTTGATGGAGCTCATCCCTTTCTAGGTATTGCTAAATCATTCTTGACAGGGATGACTTATCCCCAGGGCTCCTAAAACTGCTTCTGACAAGCAACCTTTTTTGCTGTTGGAGTGTGTTGAATTTCCCCAAGCATTGTGCATCTTTGAAATATTTCCTGTTAGAGAGGCATGCTTGTTCTCTGTTTGAGCTCTTCAATCCCTGCTTTTCTAAATTACACAGGAAGAATAGTGTGCTATGCCATTAGTACACAACATGAATTATTTGTAAGGAGAAGTAAACATTTCCAGAAAGCATGTTTTAATCAGAGGTTGTTTACTGATATCTTTTACTACTCGTTGGATGATGTCTGTATTTGAATGGTAAAATAATTTTGAAATTTCTTACTGTTTTCACCAACTGTTCATTTGTATGAGAACTTATTCTCATAGTATATAAGTCTTCTATAGTTCATAATTTTGGCTGGAAGATTGAAACCACACCTTAGAAGAAGAGTCTGTCTTCCAAGCACAAAGTGTGATGACAGTGATAATATACTGAAAATCTGTGTTGCTGAAGTTTCTGAATCCTTTCATAAACCTTACAGTATACATACATATACTTCTGTTTTCACATCAGTGAGGACATCAGCTGTTAATCTTCATGGTGAATAACTTACTCTCAGGAACAGTCAAGAAGGCTCACCAGAATATTAAATACCGTCATAGAATTACTTTAGAAAATGAAAGATGCACAGAAAAGACAGCGAGATTGTTTCTTTCTTTCTTTCTTTGTGATTTTTGTTTTCTTTAAAAATATTCTTATTTTAAAGCTCTCATGCACATAGCTGGTAGGCTGAAAGTAGCATTACTGAGCCAGATAACTTTTAAATCTTACCACTTTAAATCTTAGTCATTACAGGTAGCGTTTTTCTCTCTAAATATTCCCATTGAAAACAGTGTAGGCACTTGCAGTGTAAAATATGATTTCATGTAACTTAGGTTCATTAAACTGTGAAAAATATATTCAGCAAAGTATATGCCTTTTAATTATAGGCGTTACACTAAATTTCCAGTCATTTCTGGAGAGGTACTATTAGTCTCACAGCTGTGGGGGAGTGCCATAATTATATTTTATATGGGAGTAGCTGCTTAAACATCATAAATACTGGATTGTTCTGATAGGTTTCATTTGGCTAATGCTCTGCTACCCAAATGGGATTGTTTGACAAGATATACATGCAAATTCTGAAAAGAATTTGCAACTATAAGATGAGAACAAAAATAGGTGTTATTTTCCATTGTGGAAAATCTTCCTTTTGCTTAAGCTCTTCCTTAGACTCTACATTCCCCCTCCTTTGCAGCTCCTCTCCTCTTTCAGTGTGTTTCATGCTCAGGCCTTTTTGGTTTGAGGTTTTAGGATCAGCAAACAGCCACGGAATGAGTGAAAAGAGAGTATTTCTGTGTAAGGGGATTCAACTGTTTTATAATCAGTTTGCTGGTAGAAAAGATTAGAAAACTGATTTCAGTTGTTCTATGCCAATCCTTTTCCAGCCTTCTTGTGTAGTGTAGATGTACACATGCACATTTGTGTCTGTATGTATTGCAGTGAATTGTAGTCTTTTCACATTCACAAGCTTGACACGGGTGTAACACAATATTGTCCAGTACAACAGTTGAAAAAGCAAGTTATGAAAAAAGCAGTTATGAAGGTACATGATTTAGCCAAGAATTTTCCCACAGCACATTTAGCCAGTTAAATGGTTTCAAGTGACTCTACTCCAACCTGGTGAGTAGTAAAAGGATAGTTGATCAGCACCATCAACTTGTACCGTCATGTGAACACGTTGAGTTTTTGCTTTTGCTTGAGTTTGAGTTTGGAGAATGCCCTGTGGAGTATACAGGGGCTGGCTGGGTGCACTCATGCTCTAACAATGCAAACCATAACAGTAATGGCAAAACAGTAACAAACTCTCTTTACTAAAGACACTTTCTTTTTTCCTTAGGGCTTATCGCACTTTAATATCAACAATCAATACACAAAAGACAAGAAAGGAATTTTCCCTTACCCTCAGGAAATCTTGGGCAGAGAGAAAAAAAGTAGCTTGAATGTAAAGTAATGTTACATCCTTGTCTCAGCCAAGGTCTTTGAAAATTTCTAAGCTTCCCTCCAGCATCTTATTACATTTGTGAAGTCAATGTGTGTATCATCAGCTCAAAATGATTCCTTATATTAGGTAAACAAATCACACCATGTCATTAGTCCAAGGCTTTGCCTCTTGTTGCTCAGCTTTGGAATGGACCTGCTGCCTGAAGGCAGAGGGTGAAGCCTTTCCAGTCTATATCAGACTGGCCCTCTAGCACCCACTTCACAGTGTTTACACCAGTGATGGGTAAGAGTGTATTTCCTGATAATGTGTCCAGCACATTCCCAGTTAGAAGAGAAATAGCAGTGAAAGCATATGGGAAGCCTTATTCCCTTTCCTAATAACAAATACAATGGAATTACACTTTATAACAACACAGACATATTTGTTTATGATGCGCATAAATCTTGAGCTATGCTGTAAGGAAGACACATGCAGAGCTTCTATATTAAAGAATTCACATTCTGCAACTGAATCTTTTTTTTTTTTTAATTTGCTTTTATTGTTAACCATGTACAATATAGTTTCAGCAGTTTACGTGTCTGGACCTTCATTAATCATATTCTAAATTAATTATGTTATAGACTATCTAATCTGTATCAATTACAAATAAGTATAAATTAATGTTTATTTATTCCTGTATAGTTCATTAACTTCCAAACATCTGTGATAATTTGATGACAAATCTACTGTAAAGATTTTACAAAGGAGGTTTTCCATCCCTGTAGCCCTTAGGGACACAGTATTACAGGAAAATGGTGAGAACACAACCCTCCTCCAGGGTCTGCTTTGACTTTCTTCCCTTGAGCCATTCTCCCACATTCTGTACTTTACTAGGCTGCTTTCCCCTTGGGATCCCATAGCCTCCTTCTCATCTATGATTCCTGCCTTATTATTCTCCTTGTGCACTTGCAGCATTAAGCAAGGCAGATGTCATAGGTCTGGCTTGACTTCTGGACTGGAGTTTTTCGTGCCTGCTTATAGCAGGAGGAGAGGGGCTCAAGAACTCTGAGGTGGCCAGGTAGGACCATCTGAGGATCACAACTGGAGCTGCTTCTGCAGAGAATATTTTTGAGGCCAGCCTCTTGATATTTAAATCAATATCAAAACTTCTACCACCTAAAATGATCCTGAGCTTGGCTTTATGTCTGTGCTATTAATGAGCAGACTAATGTACAGGCCTATAGACTTGTGAGGAGCTTAAAAACCCAGGGAATGGAAAATTATACTGAGACAAACCCTGTTGAAACAATTGGACCTCAACCAAAAAAGCACTTGTGCTTTCAAGAATCGCTAACAGTTTTAAGAGCCAATATTTCATGAGTTTCAGGGAAGGGAAGCAAATACTGTATGCTGTCAACAATGTGAATTCAAATATTCTTTATATAGCCTTTACTCAAAGCTCTGATGTTTTGAGGTCGAAAACATAAGTCCTTGAAGCCTATGACTTTGATTCAATCTGATTCAGTCAATGCAATTCAACTATAATATCAAGCGAACTTTTAAAGATTGCTTAAATGTTGACATTTTTGATTTAATATGCGATGTAAAAGTTAAAGTAATAATTCTGGCTTTTACGTGAAATGAAGAGGCAGTACAAAACTGAAATACCCATTTTTTCTGGGGTATTCTCATATTAAAAATGTCTCTCAACACACTGTGAATTATTTTCATTTTTAATTTCTGGAAGAACAGCAATTCCAAAGCTGCATTTAATTATGATTTTTTGAAATTATTTTTTTTTAATATTCTTCAAATCGTCCAGTTTCTCTTCAGTCTGCCAGAGCAGATGAGTTAACAGAATGCCATTTTGTTTAAATCTCATTCCTGTGGAACATTCTGCATTTAATAAATCAATATTCTGCCATGGGAAACTGTTTCATTGGAGAAGTCCAAATTGATCAAATAAGAAGAATAAAAACTTCATTTTCCCCTGCCTTGCCTCTTTGCAGTTACAGAAGGTGTTTTCATCCCTTTAGTACAAGGATAAATAAAAGGGTAAACAGGTTGGAAAGAAGGAAAGCTATAATCCTAATCTTTAAATCTAAAAGGAGCCAGAAGTGGGATAATGCCTTTTTCATTCAACATTGCTGGCCAGAAATGGACAAACTATCCCAACCTCAGGTGGGAAGGACACCACGCTGCCTGGGCAGTCTTTCTTTGCCAACCTTAACCAGAATTACTTGCTGTACCCCATACTATTCAATAATTAGTGCTGGAGTATCAAATCAGGAAACCTTAATTCATGCGCTATTTTGCAATAAATCAAATCCTTAAAAAAAAACACTTTAGGAATTTCTGGAGTGTTTTTACTCATATTGGTTTTGTAGAAATTTTGAATTACTTTTTCCAGTTTTTTGTTTATTTTGAAAGTAAAATTCAATTAAGGTTAAAAAAAAGGTGGTTTTTTTTTTTTCATCCTGTCATTACTTGAGATAAATTCTTAACTTTATGAAATATTTTGTATAAAATATTGCAACTTTCTAAGTTATCATTTTTGTAGTTAATTTCTCTATTACAGGCACAGAATTTTCGTCTACAAGTAATGACACATTATAATATCATGACATGAGATTATTTAGTGTTTTAAATCAGCCATGAGAGAAAGAAAATAATCCTTATTTAATTTTAGCAATGAAAAATCATTTTCGTCTGAATGTCGTAGAATTAGTAAGATTTTTTTACAATGTCACTTTCAATGAGAGAAGAAAAAAACAAGAACTTTTAAAATGCATACAATTTTAATATTTGAAAAGGCGTTTAGCATAGGCAGGTCCTGTGCTGATTAATTTCATAAATACTTACAACACTTGAATCTAGGAGCACTGCATATTCTGCCACCGTTAAGAAGATCAAATGTATAGATGTGTATTAGCTTATTAGGACAGTGTTTCCAGAACAAAAGACTGCCACCTTTCTCTGGGTTATGATGCTCTATGGATAACAGTTCTCAAATAACTTGTACTTCTTTTATCTAAGTAAATCTCTGGAAAAGCATTGCCTTGTGCACTTGGACCAGGGGAATAGCTTTATTCTTCTCACCTTCCGCGTTTATGCAGTAATTGTGTTTGCTGTCTGCTGAAAATGATTACAGTTCGATACAGAGCTACGCTACATGCATGTGCATCTCTTCAGAAGGGTACCGCTGTGCTTTTGGAACTGGCACTGTAAGAGAGATGTAGATAGCAATGCTAAGAAATGTACAGATAGATAAGACATAAAGGCCACAAAACGAAAATGAAGGATAAGCTGAAACTGATATTGGCATCCTGCTATTGAACTGAGAATGGGCTGGCAGTAAAAAAGCAGGCAGATTTAATGGAGAACCTTGTTGCTTCTAGCATGTGTGCAGCAGTAAATAAAAACAGACCTGGTGAGTGAGTAATCTGTACTGGCAGCAAAAACACATGAAAGAATTGAGAGTCTCTGAAGGGGCTCAAAGTAACTGTGCAGCAGTGATTGCTGCAAAGAGAGTCAGGGTGCCCTGTTCAGCAAAGCAGGGGGCTGCATCTGACACATGTTAATATCCAGACCCGAGCAGGTCCTGCCATGCATGCACACATTACACAGCAAAGAAAGAAAATGAAGTGGTCTTACAAAACTCCTAAGCAAGGGGGCTCTGGGATCTGTGGAAGGGGAAGATTTTTCAGGAACCTCCCAGCACTGCAGTGCATTTTCACTAGTTTATGACTTCTTGTGAGTACTGCAATTTGCTAGCCCCACATAACAGCTCTGTACTTTTCCTCAATAGGAATATTTCCATTCAAATGGAAACAATAGAGGCAGATGAAAAAGAACTTTATACTTGGGGCTGAAAACACCAATTGGCCCACGCTGAGACACGAGCAGTGACACAAGCCTATGGGATTGAGCCCGATGATGGAGAATGTAGTGATTTTTCAGTTATTTCAAGTTCATTCTGCTATACATGAGGGCTGCTCTGAAAGTAATGTCTCCTATTCTGCTGGCCCACATTGATAGTATGGCAGTAGAGACTGAGCCTTTCCACCTCTCTTTTATTCTATTTTCTCTTCTATTTTGTCTCCATGTGGCAGATGGCAAGAGGGGCAGCCTAGCAGAATGATGTCTTACATGGAAGTGCATACAAAGCAAAGGAGAGTCATTGAATTCCTCCATGCAAAAAAAAAATGACAGCCATTGACATTCAATGGCACTTACTGAATGTTGATGGAGTCCAAACAATGAATGTGAGCACACTGAGGTGATGGAGGTGTGTTTCAGCAGTGATGACAGTGGATCACATCCACTGGTGCAGATATTTATGAGTGCTGCATGCAGGCTCTTGTTTGTCACTAGTGAAAATGCATAGCTAATGGTGGTGACTGTGTTAAGAAGTACTAGTTTGTAGCTGAAAGCTTGCTCTGTCAAATAGTGCTGTTCTGCTCTCTGTATGTGCTGTAGTTTCCACGGAAACAAATAGGAGGCATGATTTTCAGAGTGACCTTGCTATCTTGGCAATGATATGAGAAATCTGGATTCAATTGAAACCATAATGTGCAACTGAACTTGCACATAGAGATGAATGGATCAGCATTCGATACTGACAGTATGGTGCATACTAGTCTTATTCAGGAGCTACAAGCCTGGAAAGTAAACCATTGGCTATGGATGCCAAGATTCTTAACATCATCCTTTGAAACTGCATTGCCCCAGGCTCTGACATAAAGAAAGAGTCTGAGAGACAAAAACTGATGTCTAAGTCCTCTAAATGTCTATCTTCCCAAGAGATCTCACAGATGGTGAAGAGTTAATCTATGTCTTGCCCTGGTGTTCTTGATTTTAAACTCAACATTCTTGCAGGTGATTTCCGCCTCAACAAAGCGTTTCGCGCTGTTGTTATGCCAGTGCTCATAGATAAAAAAGTGACACTGAGGTCTAGCTAGACTGCATCTGATGGAAAACCACAATGCATCAGGCAGGTTTATTATACTTTGTGCTCTCTTGGCAAATTCTGGATGCTTTGCTATGCATTCTCTTCTTTAGCTTGGCCAGTCGACATGGACACAGAATATTATTTGGTGTCATAAACGTAAAATACATAATGATTTTTTCATCGTTTGACTCTGTGTGTGTGTCCTTACAATCACTGCAGAAAAAAAAAGTCAATAAACTGTCCAATGCATGGAAATCCCCTTTGGCAGTAAAACAATTATATCAAATTGTCACTATTTAAAATGTTCAATGAAATCACTCTTCTTTGTTGTTTGTCTATTTCTTAGACTAGCTGCATATAAAATTTCCTAACTAAAATAGTTTCTTGAAAAGTGAACTTCTCCAGATGAATCAAAGTATTTGTATGCAAAGCTCTATTCTCCAACAGACTGCTGAAAGCAATATATGATTCACTCTAACGATTCCAAGCTATGCATGACTCATGTTGAAGAATGGAGTCAGAAGGTCATTTGTTCTCAGGTCTCTGTGAAATTATTGGGACTCTGTATGTGTCCAGAGGAAAAGGAAACCATTATGAAAAGTATCCAGCCTTTTGGAGAAAGCCTGTGTCCCAGCAGAGAAAGTCTTTCTTTGGAGAAAGTCTATCTCCTGACAGACGAACATGCAGCTCAATGAAAGCAATACTCGTATACCAGTTTTTGACCACTGTCATTTATTTTTCTGAAAGGAAACAGGAGCTTTGGTTTGAAGGTTATCCTATTATCTGCTACCACTATCTGTAATGACTCACCAGTTTTGAAGTTCTGCATGCTGATATTCAGTATCTTCAGGAATTATAACTAAGAGTCCACTTACTAGAATTTGATTTTGGACTTCAGAGTGATTCTGAGCCCAGAATCTGACATGCCGCTCACACTAGTCTCTTCTGCTGCCCTCAGGGATTTGGTATATTTTACTTAAAAGCTCTTACACTCTTCTGCCACTGTGATAAGAAGACAAGTAGAGACTTGCAACATTAGAAATAAAAGTATTAATTGTAGGCATCTATGACCACATTAATAGAAGAGACAAAAAAAAAAAAAAATCACAAATTTGTGTGGACGTATGCATATATGTGTAGATATGTATCTATCTAAGAATTCAAAACCAGACACAAATGAACATTTGTTTTCATACTGTATTGTGTCTTAAAGGTGTACAAAAAATTGCCAGTTAATTATTGCTGAATATTTTTATTATCAACATACTCCTTCTTATCTTTGAGTTTTTCTGTTCTCTCAGTATTTTGTCCATCCTTCTATCCAGTCACTTTTTCTGAACATTTGTGTTTTCAAATTGTTTAAATAATACTAATGATATTAATAATACTAGATTGAGATGGAAAGACAATGGCACAATTGAAGTTGCTGAAGTAACCCTGCTGGTAAAGCAACTGCAATGCATATAGGACATTCATAGTAATGTGCTTTTTGCTGCATCAGGTGCTTTTAAGGCAATAATTATGACTGCTTTTTACATCTGCATTGGCTAGCCTTTTTTGAAAGGTATTCCATCACTTAGAGTACTGTTTGATCATACAGGGAACAATTGTTAGTGCACCTTTTAAAATAACATGCATTGTTTTAAAACACACGTTACTGTAGGCCTCTGGAGAGGTTGATATAAAGCAGCCACACTTTTTGGCTCTTACTGATTCCCTAAATGCCATGAAAACAAATTAAATGAAATTAAATGAAGCTAAATAAAACAGAGAGAACAACATACATCTTCAAAATACATTCCAGTATGACACATCCTGTGACTGCAGAAGGCATTCAGGAAATAGGTGTGAACTTAGGAAACTCACAGAATGGTTGACATAAGACTGTGTCACGTAATAACAATGCTAGGCACAGGCTATGAGCGCTCGCTGTTGCACACTTAATGAACTAGACTAAAGAGCCCATGCCCTTTCTACATGTTGAAATGTATTGTTCTGTGTTTGTTTGTTTGTTTGTTTAAGTCAGAATTCACTATGTTTTGAACATTATCTACTTCTTACAGCTGCTCAAAAAGCTAGAAAAATTAAGAATTTTAATCTTTCTTCTTTTTTTTTTTTTAATTTGTTTTCTTGTTTTGTGAAAGCTTTTTCTTGAAAAAAAAGTCTGTTTTCTGAAATCCTCCCACAAGCAATATCAAAGTGCACTGCACAAAAGTCAGTGTGATCTCTGGGAAAAGAGAGGTATTCTTAATATGTGAGATATGTGGAAGCAATGTAATTATCTAAATGAACAGGGTGAAGGTACTGGACAACTGGAGTTTCTTGACCTCGTTTTACAGTAAAAATACAGTCTTATGCTGAAGACCTATCATATCTTTAATGGGAAATCTATAACACGAGAGAACCCCAAATCTATTATAATTCAGATAAGGTGCCTGGGCAGACAGTCAATCCTCCAGGCTGCCAAAGAGAAAAATAAATGTTTTGCTGACAGCAAAGAAATTGTGTTTTTTCACTATGTCAGTGCTGAAATTGTGAATGAAAGAGCAGTCTTTACTGAAACCAAAATTAGAAAAGAGCTGAAGTATAAAATGCTTTGTGTGATGTTTCTAGACAAGGCACTTGAGCACTATTCAACACTGGACAGAAGGAACAGGGAGACTCAAGAGATATCAACAAAGAAAATATTGAAAGATCAGTCATCTCTGCTGAAGTAGAATGGCATAGAAACTCCCATTTAAAAATAAAAAAAAAGGTTGCTTGATTATTAATTTTTTCTTATAATGCATTCTCAACTGCTCTTAAAATTCATTTTTTAAGTCTTTAAGATCATCCAAATGGAAACTTCTGAATTTCTGTTCATTGTGTTCTTCACTGCCATTGTCAAGTGCTTTAAAGGGTGTTGTGGTGGTAATACTTAGGCTGTAATGACTAATGCTCAGCTGTCTGCTCTGACTTCCAATGCTTGTACATCTTCTGCTTTCAGTTTCTCCCTGTTATTGTCCATTGATGTGGTTACTTTATTGGCAGGAGTTTATTACTATAGAAGGACGACAGGAATGGCTAGTATATCTCACATTATCAGAAAGGAAATGATTGCTTCAACTTTTGCTGAAGGTAGAAGACACCGATGAATTAACAATCAAAAATAAGATTTGTTTCCAATTCCTATCTACAGCATCAGGAATTTTAGATTTTGGGGATTGATTTGGGGAACTGATAATGAGTACATTTGGAACTAAGTGGAGGGAGATGGAAGTATTTGGCAACTGCAACTTCTATCATCATCTCTCCACAGTTGTGCTTGAATTCCAGGAAAGGAGGGCATCCAGAGAAAATCTGTAGAAACCTGGGTCAGAAATTCAGTTATCCATTATTGTCCTCCCAGACTCCTTTGTCTGCTCTTGACTACTGCTGCAAAACTTCTATGGAAACTTGGGCATATGTTGCAAGACTAGATGCAAAGGGATGCAGAAATACACTATTGTCTGTTCTCAAACAGAGCTTCCTTATCCACATGCCTGGATTGGATCCTTGCTATCAATCCTAAACAGCATGAGAGGGAAGGGATTCCAGCAGAACTGAAGCAGAAATAGAGCATTGGTCCACAGCAGCTTATTAAATTCCTTCCTTCAGAAGTTGAGAGTTTGCATGAACATGTAGCACACAGTATTACCCATCCTGCGTCCACCTGCAGCTTTTTACTGAATACTGCTCTGTTATACCTGATAATGTGGCCCAGAAATTTCTAACCATTCTATCTGAAAGCAATTTGCCTTGCAGAAAAATCAGAAAAAGCATATGCTACAGAGATTCTGTTATTGAGTGTAGACTCCTGCTGAGCCAGTACTCTTTAATTTGGAATTATCAGAAAAGATGTGACTCCAGCATGAGTTCTTGTCTTTAAAATACTAAAATGAGCAAGAAATCACACCTTTTAAGTGTTCTAGGCATTTTAATGATGGTTAAAGTCAAAGGCAAAGTGCAGACTTGTGGAAGCGAGGAGGTGTCAGAGATTAATGCTTTTTTTTTTTTTTCTACTGAAGTGAGTGAACTGAAGGTTAGAGCAGGAGAATGGGGGAGAATACAGACAGGTTATTTGATGCTGCTAGGAAAAGCAGAGCCCACACCCAGGTAAGAACACATAGGACAATAACATTGCTCCATCATTTTATTACATCTCAGCACAAGGATGATCCTTGTGCAGCAATTAGAGGCAACAGAGAAAAGGGAAACATAACTTTTAGAGAAAGGGGCTTTGTGTCCTGTTGGTATTATGTTGAAAAATTTCTCTTTACTTATTGGCTCCAGCTGGGAAAGCAAGGGAAGCAGGTGGCTTGCTCTTGAGAGGGTCCACCTGGAAGAAGCTTATAGAAGGGAAGCTGTTCTGCATTTTGTTTATTTATTTACTTTAGGTGGAAGAATGTTTGCTTTTAATGTGATCTTGGAGGGTTTTTTTTATTTTATTTTTGTTTTTATTTTATTTTATTTTATTTTTTTTAATTTGTGCTATTTTAAATGATTGTTTCCAGATCAGAAAGTGTGGTTTGGGAGGGTGCTGAAAGTTTCTTTGTGGTTGCTCTGGGCTTTTCCTAGGTGAGTATAAATTATATATTTTGCAACTTTGTACAATAACAGTAGCAAAGGAAAATCCTTCATGAGATCTCACTACCTGTTTGAGTAATGCTACTGTTTGTGCTCACTTATAAAGAAATTTAAAGATAAACATTCTGTATTCTTTCTTTGCAGCAACCCCAGAGACTGCAAAAGCAGATATTTCTAGTTGTTTTTGCTAAACCACTGATGCCTATCATAGACTCATTGTACGGTCAGGAGCTGAAATAATTTGTAAGTACACGAATTCAGTAATTCTGCAAAGTAACTGAAGAGTTCTTGAGTCTTTTGCTTTCTAAAATCAAGCAGAGAGATAATATATTGGCAGAAGGGAAATAGAGGAATTCATTTGTAGGGGCTCACTGAGCTCAAGATAGATCTCTGCAAAGCTTGGGAAAATAGCTTTCTGTGGCTCTGCTGAGTTCCTGTTTAATTACTTAGCCAGATATGACCTTGCACAACTTCTGTAATACAAGGGACTAGGAGATCTTTTGTGGTAAATAGAGCCCATAATAACTCTGTTTTCTAATCTCTGTTTCTCTAGCTGATGCCACCCTTTATAAAACTATATATATATCCTTGAAGCACCTAATTGAGGAAAGGCTTTGTGAGAGAATAAAAACATTCAAGTTGCAGGAAGTAATTACGCAGGAACAGTGTTACTAGTCTTTTTATTGCTACATATGAATACTGTTATCAAAAAACTCATTTCTAGTCATGTGTCCTTTGGATTGGCAATTATACACTTGGTCACTGGGAGGAAATTCCTAAGAGCTTGAATAGACGGATGTTATTTGACTGTATTTTCAACACGGTTTTGGAAGAGTGCATCTGTTTCCAGTTTTCTTGCATACATCTGGGAATATGGTGTGTATAGAAGCATTCCCAAGCAACACTAGTGTCTATAGCACCTTAAGAGTCTAACAGAATCCCGAATAACTTTGCAGAGTAAATCTGTGCCAGCTCTAATGACAAGTGCTATGAACTGGAGGAATTGAAGAAGTAGCAATGTGGCATAATTCAGTGAATTGTACTATGCTGAGAAACTTCATTACAAACAGCACTTCATGTTTGTTTTGTGTGTGTTTTTAAAGTACTGTATAAATAAGTCCATGTTGGAGATGCTGATGCTGTAAACATCTGTTACAGGAGATAGGATGAAATGAATGTTGATATACACAAAACTGTTCATACAGACTATGATTTTTGTGCTAAATATACCTGAAATATGCAGCTCGGAAAAGAAAGGAAATGGTCTAAATTTTTTGTTTGTTTCCTATTCAATGTTTGTTCTCATTGAACAACGTAAAGAGCCTGTACAATTCTCACAGGATCATAAAGGTTGGGAAAGACCTCTAAGATCATGTAGTCCAACCATCCATCTACCACTGGTACTGTCCACTAGACCATGTCCCTCAATACAACGTTCAACCTTTTCTTGAACACCTCCAGGGATAGCAACTCCAGTGCCTCCCTGGGCAGCCTGTTCCTGTGAGTCACCACTGTTTCTGAGAAGAAATTCTTTCTCGTACCCAACCAACCTCTCCTGGCACAAGTTAAGGCCGTTCCTTCTCATCCTATTGCTGTTACCAGGGAGAAGAGGCCAACCCTCACCTCACCACAATCTTTTTTCAGGCAGTTGTGGAGAGCCATAAGGTCTCCCCCAAGCCTCTTTTTCTTCAGAATAAACAATCTCACCCTCTCAGCCATTCCCCATTGGACCTGTGCTCCAGACCCCTCACCGGTTTCATTGCCCTTCTCTGAACGTGCTCCAGGGCCTCAACATCTCTCTTGACACAAGGGGCCCAAAACTGAACATAATACTTGAGGTACAGCCTCACCACAGATGAAAATGGAGGAATCGCCTCCCTGCTCCTACTTTCACTCTTGCAATACACATACAAGGCAAGCACAACTGTTGCCTCTGTGTGTCACCTCCATGTATTTCGTGCCAGTCTCCCACTGTGCTGTGGAAACACAGCCCCCTTTGAGCAGGCTTGTCACAGTGCTTAAAAATATTGACATTGCTTAAGTATTAGCCTCCTAAATGTTGTTTTCCTTTGCTATTTTGTGTTTTGACCAAGGAGGCTGCTTTGTTGTGAGAAGTGAAGCCAGGCTCGCTGGCTCTTAATTGCTTTCTTTCCCAAGTGACTTCTGAGATTTTCCTCTAACTCACTGTAATTATCTTTCACTGTAAACTAACTAAAGTACACCCTGATTTTTTTTTTTTTTTTTTTTTTTGTCATATTCATTAGCAAGCATTCTGTTTTGAATGCTACTATATTCTGAGAATGTCTAGTCTGATTTGAAATGAAAGCTTGAGTTTGACATGCAGGATAGTAACGGATGGTCAAGGTGCAGAATCTCTTTATATGGAGCATCATCTAAAAGAGAAAGAAATTATCCCTTCCGAAAGTATGCCTGATGGGGAAGTCAATTCTGAGCATGTGCCTGCAAAAGATGTCTCACCATGGTTTGTGTTTGTTGTGTGATTTCTTCTCTGAGACCAAGAGAGAATTTATCCTGTGAATGATACTATTTGTAGTATTGCAATGGAGATGGGCTCCTTGTTTAACACTTGAGAAAGGTAGGAACAATGAAAGCTTCCCTTCAAAACTTGACTTGAATATAATCCATAAAGAGAAGTCTCAACATGCTTATTGTTATTATTATTAAAGTCTGAAGC
Organism: Lagopus leucura; assembly: GCF_019238085.1. Classification (NCBI taxonomy): domain Eukaryota; kingdom Metazoa; phylum Chordata; class Aves; order Galliformes; family Phasianidae; genus Lagopus; species Lagopus leucura. The sequence continues at coordinate 35,786,502 of NW_024962264.1, read as the reverse complement.
CTAGCAGATCCTTTCTCTTGTTGTTAAGGTATTCAGTGTTATGGACTATTCAGTTTTCAGATGGCTGAATGTGTGCAGCATACAGAAGTGATGCTGAATGCTTTTAGCAGCTAGGATTCTGACATTCAGCTCCTCACATAAGCCCTCAGATCTCCAGTTTTGTCCTGTATCTCCCATAAAGAATGATGATGGGACATGGCTGCTCTGCCAAGCATAAGTGAAATGTTTGTCTACTAGTGTTGTTGATTTCTGGATGAAAAGGAAAATGATATGGGGCTTTTCTTGGGGCTTGGAGATTATTTCAGATGACAGTATGGTTTGAATTTACAAGTGTCTTGATGTGGATGTTCTGTTCAAGTAATAGGGACTTCTTAATCAATGTAGATAAGGCTCTAAAAGCTGTGTGTGCAAAAAGCTCCACTTGGAAAAACTTGTTCCACAATTGCATTTTCAGCTAATTTCCTCTTTTAGATGGGCCCTTTGTCAGTGGGTTTTATCATACATTTCTTCAGAGGAAACACTTGATCACTTAGCTTGTGCATAGTGCTTGGATCACAAGACACCAGGAATATCTAATGCAGGCTCTTTAAGTGTCTGGATGCTGCTCTGATGATCTATCATACTCCTGGTTTGATTAATAGTTTTCCAATGTTTTATTTGTATGAAACTACTCTTTTTGGAGGCTATTATATCACTTTCTTAGTGATCTAGATGAGTTGGCAGGCAAATGTAAAGCTCATAGAACTGGAAATAAGTATTAAGAAACAAAATAGATACCTAGGTGTTTAAAAAAAAAAGAAAAAAGAAAAAACAGTGACCAATTTATTGGTCACAAAAGCAGTAGAGTATTTACATGAAAATTCTATAATAAAGGCTAGAGAATGTAATGTTGCATGCTTAGGAGCTTCAGTTAATATCTGAACATGATTCTCATGCATGTGGAAAATCGCAATAAAGTAATTTTCATGCAGTAGACTTCTGTCTATTTGTGCAGTATAGACTTCTGTCTATTTACCTCTTTAAGTCTGCATGTCTTCCTATAGTGCATGCACTTTTAAGAATTAATCTAAACAGATATAATTGAGTCTCTGAGTATTAAAGACTATGAAAATAAGTTTGAAAAATCCTCCAAAAAATAGTCTGTGAGCAGTTCATCTTATCAGATACTTAGGTCATTTGCTTAAGTGTAGGCTGTGCTTTCAACCTATCACTAGTAACTTTGGATACTTATCTGTTAATGAAAATTGTCCTGCTAAGCACTGAAAGTCAAACTGTGACCAATTTTTCCATTCCTTTTTTATTCTATTTTGATATAGTGATAGTTACGGGAGATTGTAAAAAATGAACAATCTTTCATTAATAATGACAGAAATAACAGCAAACGCATATAAATGGAATTTATATATATATCATAAGCAGACATACACATGTATGTATATTCAAAGGGGGGAAAATTAATGCAGTGTAAAATGCATTCTTATCTGAGTTCAGAGTTCTCATCAGTAAATTTGCTCCAGAAATGGAGATGCCTTTGCCTTAGTTTGGAGAGAAAAAAATGGTTATGTGAGGTATTCAAATGTTTTTGTTCTTTTTTATCCACTTTCTCAAATGAGCAGGACTTACAGGACTGAGAGGTGGTCAATATCTTTTCTATATGTTTGAGGCCATCTCCATGCATTCAAGATACTTGAATGCATCTCTGTATGCATGTGAGTACAGAGACTTTTAAAACAGCCTGGGGTTGTTGTTTCTGTGTTTGCTGGGTACAATTATGTACTTTGAGCCTTTAAACGGAAGTGGGACTCTCAGTTTTTTCACCCTTTGTCTCCTTGTTACCAATGAACATGTTTGCATCCAGGATGGTATTCCCCAGTTCTTGCCTTACCTTCACATCGTTGACATTCATCCTTGTTCCCTCTTTCCCAACAAAGATGTCATCAATGTCAACCAGAATGTATCTATCCAAGGACAGTGTGAGCTTCTTCCCTGACAGAAAAGAGATGGCATCAATAAAGATCAGCTTGTGCAACCAGAAGGTCAGGTTGTTTCCAAAAAGAACTCTCTGAATCCCATCATGAAGCCCCATGTCCTGGATGACAGTTGCATACAGAGCAGCCTTTGGCAATGCCATGGGGGTTGGCCTGGAAGTCTGCAGTTCAGTTAAAAGCACAGGTTGGTAGGTGGAATGGTTGAAGTAGAAAACTGTCCAGTCTTCACCAGGCAGTGGGCCTTTCTCAGTCCTTGGTGCTTTGGTAATGCGCAGAAGGGGAGACTGAGGGTTTACAACACAATCTTTGAGGGCAATGTTATTGTAAAGATGTAATGGCAAGCCTTTCAGTTTTGTACTTGGGGAGCTGTTCTCATTGGCTTTATGAAAACCAATTATGCTAACACTGTATTCCACGCAGTATTTTTCCAGAAGCTCTCTGTTCCATGAGTCCATGGATACATACTTTAAAATATTCTCATATATAATAATCGTATATTTTCCTCTTCCATTGTCTGTGAGAGGGGGAATATCTCCCTTGGCAGGTGCAATGACCATGTGGTATTGAAATCTGCTGGATTCAAGGATGGCTATGATATCTTGTCCCAGCTGGGAGTACTGACTTTCCACAAAGAGAAGGATGGTGGGATCAGTTTTAGATGGATCAATTGGCTTAGCTGTTTTCAGCTCCATGGACCTGTATGGTAAAAGCTTGAGATCTTCACACTCTGCTTCTCCAGTGGTTTCTGCAAGAGTCATCTCCTGCTTGTAGCCAGTGTACAGGTAATAGGCAGAAATGACAATACTTGCTAGGCAGAAGGCAGCCAGGAGAATGACCAGGGTTCTGAAACTTCTTCGGAGCCTCACTATTAGATTCATCTTTTGTAAGACTTCCAACTTGACCTGGACTTGTTTCTTTTTGGTTTTCTCTTTCTAAAGTGCCATAATAACAGTGAGACGTGGAGGTGTTGATTCCTCTCCTGAGACGTTCATGTGACCATTGCAGTGCATTTATGAAGTTGTTGGAGAGATTATAAAGCTGTTGGAGCAGGAAATCAAAGGATCTGGAAAGCTAAATTGAAAGAGGCTTTCTCAGAATGCAGCAGTTGCCAATAATCAATGAAGAAAACTCTTAACATTATCTGCAACAACAAGTAAAATAAAAGTAAATAAAATCCATAAAGCAATTAAAAATGCATGTTAATAAAGACAATGATATCAGCGATGTAAGTTGAGAGGGAGGCTCAAGCACTATTTGAACAGTTCAAATGTTGCTTGCTTTCTTTAACATACCAGAGCTGCTTCTATTTTATTATGTTGGCTCACAACATCAGTGGTGGATGTTGATGATACGGCAGTGGAGGTTGAACTTACCTGCCAATATTCTGTTACATTTTGTTGCAGTACGAGAGATGGCAGCAGAGGGGTTAGTCTGACATAATGGTGTCTGACATGGAAGTGCGTATGAAGCAAAGGTGTGCCACTAAACTCTTCCATGTGGAAGAAAAATGGCACCTGTTGACATGCATCAATGCTTGCTGAATGTTTCTGGAGACCAGAGGATGTGAGCACAATGAGGTGGTGCTGGCTAGCGTGTTTCAGCAGTGATGACAGCAACATGAAAGTCAAGCCACGTTCCAGCAACCGTGCACAGCTATTACACCACAAAATGCAGAGCATCTTGATCAGCTCATCTGATAAGATGATCTGATAATCTGCCAAGGATTATGACCAAGGAACTGTGTATGGAGCTGAATATCAGCTTCAATATGTTGGAAATGTTGGTGGCAGTGTTGTAATATTGCAGCGTTTGTATCAAGTGAATTCCATGAATGCTTACACAGGAACAGAAAGAACAACATATACAAATTTGGCAGGACCTATTGAAGCAACATAAAGCTGGAGGTGACATTTTCCTAGAACACGTCATTACTGGTGGCAAGACGTGGTGTCACCACTACCAGCTGGAGTCAAAACAGCTTTCCATGAAGTGATGACATGCAGATCCTTCATCAAAGAAAAAGCTCAAGACACAGCCCTCAGCAGGTAAAGCGATGTGCACTTTTGAGATAGGAAAGGGGTGATCCTTCTGGATTTTCTGGAACCTGAACAAACCATGAATTTGACTACTACATAATGATACTGACTAAGCTGAAAGTTCAATCTTTCAGAGTCAGGTGAGAGAAGAAGACAATCTTTCTCTTGCAACATGATAATGCCAGGCCCCATGCCTCTTTGAAGACTGTGGAGCACGTTAGCCAATCTAGGCTGGACTATCTTACCATACTGACTGTATAGATCAGATTTGGCGCCTTCTGGCTTCCATCTGTTCAGGCTGATGAAAGATGGACTGCATGGGCGACGTTATTCTAGTGACGATGCTGTCATAGCAGCTGTGGAACAGTGGGTCATTTCCGTTGATGTGGCTTTTTATAAGGCTTTTGTTCATTGCTGGCAAAAATGCGTAGCCAATGGTGGTGACAATGTTGAAAAGCAATGCTTTGTAGCTGAGAATTTGCTCTATCAAATAGTATGGTCTTCTATCTGTTATAGTTTCCAAGGAAATAAATAGGAGGAATTACTTTCAGGGCAACCTATGCATTTTATCTTAATACAGCAGAATTCTCCCATGTTCTTAGGGTAAATAAAAAAAAGTCTAAACATAGTTTCTTGAGCACAATGGTATTTTTATTTATGGCCATTTATTGGCTACACTGGTTTATTACTATTATAACTAGGAATAACTAAAGATTGTGTAATAAAATGAGGAGAAAGAAAATGTCGATTAACCATAGGGTCTAGTTCCACATCAAATTCATAATTTTGCACTTCAGTATTCTGCAAAGGGTTTACAGATTCTCTTTAAGACTGTGAAACTAATAAAAGTAAAGAAAAAGATAGGAGTGCTGTGGAGAACTTGTCTCTCCAGTTTCTCTTCTGTACTTGGAGTGATAAGTACTTTACAGTCCCTTTAAGGACTGTTAATGATTAAAATTTCACATGAATTTTCCAAATGATTGAGTAGGTTGTGGAAACTGCAGCTACAGCAGTGCAAGCTCAATTTTCTGTTCTCCCAGGGATAAATGGGGAGATTGTATGGGACGTGTAGTGTTGGAGTTGCTGAGCCATGAACTCACAGTTAGTCCTGTGAGTGCTGGGTGGGAACATAAGTGTGTGCCCTGGATCAAAGGATTTCTTACAAAATGTTGGGGGCTTTAGACTGTTTCTACTGTCTTGTATAGTTGAAATATGAGGTGCTCAAACCTGACTGTTTGGCCAGCTCTGACACACTCGTGCACTTCTTGATAGTTCTTCCTAAATTCATGAGGAACCATTGCTAACAATGAATCGTATGACTCAGAAGCAATTAAAGTTAACTTAAACAAATAGCCTACATTACTCTATGGATTTAAATAAGAATTAACGTCTGCCTGAGTAATTTATATTATTTACCTATTGGAAAAATGTGGGACTGTAAGCAGTGGATGATTTTTGAACTGCAAGGAGGAAACAACTCTTTCAGAGAAGATGCTTGTCAACTGACAAGTGTCTGTTGGATTATAATTGTGATTTATTTATTTATTACTATTCTGAAAGCTACTCATCTTAATTTCTATGTGAAAAAAAAATTGAAAAGAGCTTTCACAAAAGGTACTGAGGAAACTTGTTTGCCAGTTATATTTTATGACTTTGGTTTTGAGTTAGAATCATGGAGTGGTTTGAATTGTAAGGGACCTGTAAAGGCCATCTAGTCCAACTCCCCTGCAATGAAGAGGGACACCTACAGCTCCATCAGCTGCGCAGAGCCCCTTCAGTCAGACCTTGAATGTCTCCAGGGGTGGTGCATCCACCATTTTTTTGGGCAACCTGTGCCACTGCCTCATCATCCTTATTGTAAAAAGCCTCCTTCCTTATGTCCAGTCTCCTCTCTTTCAGTTTGAAACCATTTTCCTTTGTCCTATCACCACAGGCCCTGCTAAGTCTGTCTCCTTCTATCTTATAACCCCCCCTTTTAGACACCAAAAGACTGCTTTCAGCCATGAGTAATTGCTGAAGCAATTGTGAATTAAAAGGTCTATTTATTCAAGAGAAGCTTGCTCCTGCTCTGGCAGTTTAGGTAGAGGGAGTTGCTGCTGAGGCTGGCTGTGAGTTTACTAGAGTTTTACTTAGCGTTAGTGACCCTGTTGTGTGTCATGTGGCAGTTAACAAAAACAGTGAGCAAGGAGGGTAACTTCTGCATTGAGTTTAATGAGCAGTCAAAAAAGTGTCCTGTGTTTAGTAATGTCTACTGTGTGAAGGGAGAAATAGAAAAGAAATGCAGCTATTGCTAAGAAATTAAAATCATGGAGTTTAATTGGAAGACTATCTTTCCTTCCTCCCCTCCCCCTCCCTGAATCCCATTGGTACTTCCTTCATTCTGCAGTTTGCTGTGTGCTTGTTGGGATCTCACTTCTTATTAAAGCTCTAATTAAGATTTTATAAAAAGATAAAACCAGATCAAGTGAAGCATTGTCTATGAGGCCGTGCTTCAAATGCAGTGACATTGATGAGTCACTCAGCCCGACTCTGAGGGTTTATTGGATTAGGAGAACTGCTCTCTCTGTGGGAAGGACAGCCTTGGGGGGGGGGGGGGGGGGGGGGGAGGGGGTAATCTCCTCACAAAACAGCTAATTGCAGCAAGTCTTAGTTTTGTTAGCATGTGAGATATCTTGAAACAATGATTAACACCCTCCCACACACACCTTGGACTTTGCATCTTCTGCTTTCTTTGTGCACTAGAGGGCAATATTTTCTTGCTTTTTGCCAGACAGCACCTGTTCTCACCTCAGCTCACAGAGCAAACAGCCCTGTCCTCATGCTCTTTCTGGAAGGGTTTCACATATCATCCAGGCATGTAAAGCACCTTAACTGAGACACTTATGTTTAAGAAATATATAAAATAAACAGGGTTTCTGTTCTAAAAAATCTGCTGCTAAATTGCAATGAATACTAACTGAATGTCTCAATAAATATCTTAAGCACAAGGGGGAATTGCACGCAAGGAGACCTAAAACTGCACATTTCTCCTCGCTGTTCTGTCTTGCTGGATCTCTCTCTGGCATTGCAAGCTGTCCAAATAATACATCTTGAGCTAGTTCTTCTCTGTTATTATCACTTACATTGCTGGAAAAAAAAAAAAAAAAAAAGATGCCTGCAAATTCATAAAAGACAAAACAAAAATATTTTTTAATCCCAAATTAGTTAATATAAATACCACTACTAAAAATATCTCCTAGTTATCTAGAATAGTATGTAGTTTCTAGTTATGTAGAAGAGTATGCTTGTTATATACAGATATCATAGCAAGCACAAGTATTCAGTTATCTGTCTTGAAGCTGTGAATGTCCTGTCCCTGGAGGTGCCCAAGACCAGGTTGGCTGGGGCCCTGGGCAGCCTGATCTGGTGGTGGCAGCAAGACAGACAGCCTGAGGCAGAGGGCTGGATCTGGGTGGTCTGTAAGGTCCCCTCCAACCTGAGCAATTCTGTGATCTAGACATGTAATATGAAGATTAATTAAAAATCTAAACTTCCAGGAGGAAGTCTGGATTTGGAGCAGGTCCTTTTTCCCTGTGTATTGCATTTGAGCTGATCTGTTGAACTGATTATATTGTTCAGTTAAAAAAAAAAAAAAAAAAAAAAAGTGTGAAGTAATTAAAGTTTATGAAAATAAATCAGTTCTATTAGCCTCCAGTGGGACATTTTCCAAAGCATAATTGGAAGTTAAGTGCTGTTTGTGCCTTTGAAACTCTCCCCCTCAAAGTTCAACAGCTTTATATTCACTCAAAAATTCAAAATTCTTTAGAGTGTTTCTGTACTATATTAATTTGAAAACAAGAAATGCCGGTAAACCTGTGATCACTGGTCAAAGCGCACTGACTCTAGGGACAAAGTCTAGACCTGGGTACGCTTATCGAGGAATTCTGCTTATGTTTTCCCAGACTTGATCCTCTAGTATGTGTTTCAGTCTTGTGTTTAGCTGTCTCTCTAGACACAGTGTCTCTGGCCAGAAATTGTACAACTGTATGTTGAGGTGCCACACCTATCTGCAAGAATTGTCAATTTTCTTTAACTTAGGCATCCTGGAAGTTTGAAAAATTCATTTCTTTGCTAAATACCTGCTGCTTCCTCATACAGATGCACCTGATTGCTTAAAGCATACTGATATTGAAGATGATTGATTGGGAGATCAAGACTCAAGGCTAAAAAATGATAGCACAGCAGTGAGAAGAAACAACATGTTATCAATGCCTTGTGCTAGCACGGGACCAGGAATAAAAGCTGAGTCTCTCACTGTCCAGTTTCTGAGTATGGATCTTCTAGCAGGGTGTAGTGATTTTAGCATGTTTCAACCAGAATATGTGCAACTAATGGATAGGGAAACACAGATGATGCAGAATGCAGCTCCATATTGCAAAATCAGCTTGCTATTTATGTTGAAGGATCACTGCATTAATAAAGTTATTGCCTGGGTAAATAAAGAGTTCTATTAAGAGTGAGTGTTGCTGCCTTGTGTCATCAGAAGAAATATATGATATGTTAGTGATCTGGCCTGGGTACGAGGATAGCAGCAGGTATCTGGTGCTTGGGCTGCAAGCCTGAGTGAAGGGTAGGGAGAACACTGCCTGGCAGGGCTATCAGCTCTTCTGTCATTGTAGCCAGGCTGAGGTTCTGATGTGGCTTATGAAAAGCAGAAATCTTGGTTAACACCAAGTAAACTTGTTTTTATCTATGTTGCTGATTGATTGAATAGGCTTCACATCTGTAACAGGTTAACAATATGTTGCTGACTACAAGGCTACATAGAGGAGCAGTGCACTTTCTGTAATACAGTAATTTCTGGCTGCCTGTCTCAGCCAATGCAATGCTGCGTGCAATGCTGTATGTGCACCTCCTGTATTGCACCTCATCTGGAAAAAGGCCAGGGCTTCCTCACATCCTATTCCAATATAAATCAGAAGTCAGCATGTCTTTTTTTCTATATATAAAACTTCCCTTTAGGCTAAAATCTTTCCTCTTTTCCTTCCTTTCTATGCTTATGTGACTTCTGTCATTTATTAGCAGTCTAATGATCCATGACACCAGCTTACTACTCCTTACATAACAACTGCTCATTCAACACAGAAACAAGAAAACCAATGCAAGTGAAAAATAATTCCTGTTGACCACAGACAAATGTTCAGGGTTTCTGCTTGCTGCAGAGAGAGAATAGCCCTTATGCTGTTTTAAATCTTTCTGGATTTTAGGAAGGCTTTTGATACTGTCCCTCACAACATCCTTTTGGACAAGTCGTTCAACTTTGAGATAAGCATACAGATGCTTTTCTTGATGATGAGCTAGCTCAGCAGTAGAGCTCAGTGCCATAGTGAATGGAGCTACATCAGCCCAGTGTCCAGTCACTAGTGGCACTCCCCAGCGCTCAATTTTAGGGCCAGTTTTTGTTCAGCATTTTTTCAGTGATCTGGATGCAGGAGCGGAGTGCATCCAAAACAAGTTTGCTGATTACACTAAACTGTGAAATACAGTTGGCTCTCAAGGGACAAGAGGCCTTGCAGAGAGATCTACATAGATTGGCATGTTGGATAATCATCAATGGCATGAAATTCAACAAGGATAAATGCCAGGCTCTGCACCAGGGAGAGAGTAATGCCAGACACAATTACAGGCTGGGAAATGAGTGGCTGCAGAAAGCCCTGTAGAGAGACTTGGTTGACAGTAGGCTCTGAGTCAGAAGGTGTGCCCTAGGAGCCAAGAGGGCAGACTACATTGTGGGGTGAATTAAACACAGCACAAGCAGTCAAAAGATTTGATTCTCCTGCTGTATTTAGTACTGGTGTGGCCTCACCTTGACTACTGTGTGTATTTCTGGGCTCCATAATATAAGAAGAATTTACGGTACTTGAATGTGTACAAAGGAAGACAAAAAAGTCTGGGCTGTGAGGTATCTCCTTTGAGGAAAGGTGACCTCATTGCTCTCTTCCTGAGGATGGGAAGTGGACAGTGAGTTACCAGGCTGTGCTCTCCAGCAACCAATGATAAAATGTGTGGGAATGGCACAAAGCTGCACCAAGGGAGGTTGAGACTGGACATTAAGAAAAAATTGATTTACCATGAGGGTGATCGAACACTGGAACAGGCTTTGTTAATAAAATACTTTAACTTCTGCTTAGCCCTGAATTGATCAAGCAACTGGACTTGATGGTCTTCATAGGTCACTTTCAACTGAACTATTTGAATTATAGCACACCTGTAATATTAGAAAGACTACGATCTTATGCATGAAAGAACTCTTGGAAACTAGCTATTTGAATTCCATATTTCTTAGCTTTTTAAATTTACCATATGATTTCAGAACTTGAAGAAAATAATGCTTCCCTGGTGGAAGGGCAGCTGAAGGCATATCTGAAAATGAGTTTTACACATGCACATTCTCATGTGTACACATGTGCAAATACACCTCTTAACAAATACATCAGATCTCCCATCTATCTTCTGTAAGGATTTACTTAGTGAGTCTTCAGACTCTTTAGTCTTGATAAAGAAGATAACATCTGACTGATACAGACTAATTAATGTGAAGCTAACTTTTGATCTCACTCCAGGATCACCAAAGTTGGTTTATTTTTATTTTTATATTTTTATTATGCTTAGTATTGTTAAGTGCGATTTGAAGCACATCAGTGGTTTTATTTCAGTGCTCAGCATGTCTTTTAACAGAGTAGGAGACATAAGGCCCATTTTCTTGAACATATATGATAGCTGTATACTTTCATGACAGCGTGTAAACAGATGTATTTTGTTCTCATTAAATCATGCGTATCTGAAGCTGCTGACTTGCCAACTGTTTTTCCTCACTGATAATTTTTTTTTGACCAGTAACTGTAATCTGCACTAATGAGAACCCCACAAAAACATTCTATCAGTGGAATACTTACAAACGTGAACTGGTGAGCCTGTAAGGATGGTGTTTTCCTTCAGCAAATCTTCCCTTGTGGAAATGTTGCCTCCTTTGATTCGCCAGATCATATGTAACATTTCATGGTACTTAATTCCCACTAGAAATTTTCAACCCTAGGCTCACCCAGACCTCACTTCTGGTGAATGTTGCTTGATAATCAGCTTTAACTCTTCTTTACTTTGGCCCATTAACTTCCAATAGTCCCACAGTCATCTGGGCCGTCCAGGAACGTGCATAAATATCCGTGCATAGTGATCCACTGACCTTTTCTCCAGTTGTCATTAGTTATCAGTCTGAAACACTTCAGTGTTTTAGAACATATGGGGTTGTAATATTTCCTTAAACTTTTTTCTTAAGTGTCCACAAATATAACTACGATCTTTGGAGGACCACAGATGGAAGAGAAACCTAGATTTTTTTCCTGTTTCTTGATTGGGTGGTTCTTTTCATTATTGCACTGAGGAAGCATTAACAACTCTGTACATATTTTATTCAGTTGCAAAAATATCATGATATATCACTGTATCATAATGTATTGAAATATAGATAGCATTTTGATGTCATCTGGCTGAAAACCTTAACTATGTTGTAAGACGTTTTTTTTTTATAGTAGTCTCACCATATGCAGGGGAACTGTTAGGTCATTACTTAAACTGGTGATTGAGCACCTGATAAAGAGGTGAGGTTGGCCTTGGGAGCAATAGCAAATTGCTTGCACATGTGATCCCCAGGTGACCAGAGGGGGTGGACCCACCCTGCACTCATTCATATGGGCCAGCCATGGAAGGGATTAAGCTGCTTTCTGAGAAGGAGCATCCTATGGCCAGAGATTCACTTCACCAGTACTCTGAGTTCAACTCTTTGTTCTGTATACTTCTGTTAGTCAAGCTGTGAATATTTTGCCTAGTACTGCTGAAAATGTGTCAGAAGCAATTGTATTTATTCATAAGCAGAACACCATGCCTTTTCCAACATGTATTTGTCTTGTTTGAGTAATGATAACGTATACCCTTTCTTGCTGATAATTTACCAAAATTCTAAAAAAAGAATAATCATTATTCCTGAATGCAGTCGTGCCTAAGGTAGTTTGGCTGAGCTGGAAGCAATAGCCATTTTGCTCTTGGATAATGACCTCCTTCAAGTGACAGTTGTCTTCATAACCTTTGTGAGATCCGTATAAAAATACTACCAAGAATGAGAAGATTGAGCTATGATCTGAATGTCAGAAGCTTACTGCGTAAGTCGTAATGACAGAGCCAAAATGTCACAGCAGAAAGTTGTGGTTGAAAAGAGTGCAGGTATTCCTATGCTACAAAGTAGGGTGTGACCTACAGGATCATGTCCTTGTTCATTCTTTGCTTTCCCAATTGGATTAAGACAGAATGCAGGTATAGTGAGCATCTTATAATTTCACTAATTATATTAGTGAATTAAGTTGCTGAATTAAGGTGGTGAATAGAAGCAGGCTTCAAGTTTTCCCCAAGACAGCCTGCAAAACATTCCCCCTGTCAACAAATCTGATCTTGCTTGGTTAACGGCTCTTCATCACTTTTCAATTCATAGTCTGATGCTTCGATGAAAGCCAATTTGAATTTGTTTAAGTTTTCATAGGGAACTTCTGTGAGATGGTGTATCAGATGTTTTATTACAGTTCACGTATTCTGTTATCTTTGTCTACTCCTATAAGGCTGTCAATTAGCAATGCAGTCTCGATAGAATGATTTGTGCTTTGAATTTAGTCAAGATACAATATCTGTGTAATTTAATGCCAGCCTACCAGTGGTCTTTAAATTCAATCAATACAGTAGTTAAACTCTGCACATTGTTTGATCATATGTGAAAGCTGACAAAAAAAAGAACAGAATAAGTAACATTTATGATTTTGTTAGCATCTAAACAATGGCAGAATTTCTGTACCTTGTAAATCTGCCAGCAATTACAGATTTGCTGGTTAGCTATTGGTATTTTACTTTTTGAAGGCTTCTTAAATAGATTTAAAAGCTTTCTTCCTTACAAAGAAATAGTTACTTTGCTTACAAAATAGACTCTGAACTAGCTTATTTTGTGCTAAATTCTTTGGTCTTGATACTCTTTCCCAGTGCTTAATGGTTTCCCACATTTCATATACCAGTAACAATTTATTTCACTCAATAACGTGTTTTCTGATACCTGTATCCTGTCACTGGCAGTAGTTGTGAGAAAGTCCGATGTGGTTACATCTGTGCTAGGAGTTAGGAGACCACTAACTTAAGAAAAACTACTGCTGTCACACAGTAATGATCTATCACTTGCTACAAAGGAAGTCTATTTAAACATAGATAACAACAACTTTGTACCTAAATCCTCAGAGCAGCGTGTTTACCACATAACATTTAAACAGGTTTATTCTGAGTTTGCTCAAGCCAGGCTCAAGGCAGGCAGGGATGGTTTTCAAGCTCCAGCTACAACAGTAACAGCTTGTCTGTATTTATTCTTCAGATAAGTTCCACTGAAATTCCCCCTCCCTGTCTTCATTATTGCTGACTGAGGGGTTTCACTATCACCAAGAGGATTTGATAGAAAAACAGGCAGTGTAAGCAGTGAGCTAGGCAAAAGCAAGTCTTTTCTGGGAGGTACTTGAAGTGGTAGTGCAATGATATGTATAGCCAGAGACCATCCTTTTACCTCTCAGGTTGCTCAAGAACTGTGTCTGGTCCCAGCAGCTTATGATAAGAGCAAAGCCATGAGTGGAAGCACCATCTTAGCTTTTGGCACTTGCCTGGAATGTGCAGGCCCATGCAATGAGCTAGCATTGCTTACCTGCAACTGATGGTAAGGGTTTTTAAGCAAAGTAGAGTAAATAAGAGTTAGAAGATTCTGGTTCTTATTACCAACTCTTTAAAACTGGAAAGATCAGCTTCTTGGGCGCCAATTGTGGCAGTGCGTATTTCTACTGTCAGTAAAACTAATCTAGACAGAAACTTCATCATCTGCTAAAAATATTACAATGCAATCCAACAGACTATATATCACTTTAATACATTTAAGTATTTCCAACACTGCAAGAAGACAGGATAGTTCAAGGAAGTCTTATGGATGATGTTAATACAGATTCAACTTTTTTTGTTTTATATTTTTGTTAATCTTGAAATGAGCGTACGACTTGTGTTTGCATATAAAGAGGGAAAAATGCCTAGTGGTGAGAGAACAGGGCAAGGAGCCAAAATGCTGATTTCTGTTTTTTGCCACCATCATTTACCCTCTGGAAGTCACTGCTTTTTCAGTGCTTCAGTTTTCCCTCCTATTATTCTGAGATTCATACTTGTTCAAATGTACGTAGTGTGATTTCTGCACAGTTCATTTAAAACCCGGAGCAGAACTAGTATTTTCATGTACACAGACCAATGATTACAGTGATTGTTTTATCTTATTATTTTGCATACCCTCACCAATTTATTTTTTTTTAATATTTATCTGAGGTGGGCCACTTTCCGTCAAGTGGAAGGTCACTTTCAAGGTTTCTGATGTGTCATCTGTGACTTATACATCCTGCTTTTCTTTTAGTTCAAAATACAAACAAGTATTTCCCTTCAAGTGATCCATTCTTTGTTTCATCTAGATAAAACTGAATTTAGAAATGCCACTAGTTGGATAATGGACCTACTTGGGAATTCAAGGGATTTTTTGTCGAGTCACACTAAGCTCACAGACTGGAACTTGAACTAATACCATTAGAGTTATATGATAGAATGCAAAGGCTTTGACTAACCTGTTTTGTGATATTTCTCTGCTTATTGATTTGCTGAGACATTAACTTGTTTTTTGGGGGGAGAAAATGATCTAACAAAAAAGAAAATCCAACCAGTAATCTAAATCTTTTTAGCTGAATGTGCTGCCAGTGCCCTTTATATTCAGTTTTCTATTGTCTTGTATGGATTGTGTTTACCAATATGTATTTCCAAGATGTTTCTCGAAACTTAGCTTGGCTTTTTGGTTTATGAAAGGGAGTTACGAGCCTACAGAATGATGTCTCATTACTTACTGCAACAAAACACTAGAATCTATAGTTGTTTCAAGCAAAGCATATATCTTTATGTATAGATGTATACTGTTCCAACCGAAAGAAAATATTTTCCATGCAGGACAAAGTACTTTCTGAGCTACAATAGTTAAGAATGCAAAATGACTGCTGTTGATTCATGCTGACATGTAAATCTCTCTCTTTCTAGACCCAAAAAGGAGTTAGTCTTATCAATGTCTGAGTGGGCTGCTCTGGGGCCTGGACAGAGTGTTCCTTGTTGTGTGGGCAATGCACAGCATGCAGGTATTCTGATCTTTGATTGTGATTTTTCTGGCATGAATTATAGCCACATGGACCCCTACAGGTAAGTTAGAAACAATGAGGTGTGGGGAAATAAGACTCAGCTCATATGTTATGCTGTTCCAGAATCACTGCTTTTCAGTTACCAGCAATATAGCATCCTCTCCTCCATCTTAAGCGCTATTTCAACTCAAAGCATGGCCCCTTAGTTGCTGATGGTATTTACTGGCTTTTACAGCGCCTTGTGACTGAATGGACTGCAAACGCTTTGTGTACAGGATGTCCCACCTTTTACAGTACAACTGTTTTGAAGTAGAACAGTGAATCCAATTAAATGGCACAAATGAAGCCTAAAAACTAGAAGTGAATCAAAGTGAATGAAAAAGACTGGCGATGAATAAACTGCCCATTATATCAGTGATTTAAGGAGGCAAAATGTCAGTATTTTTGCAAAACTATCAAGGTAGATGGTCCTACTTTATTAAAAAACGAAACAAAACAAAACAAGCCCGGAGAGCTTTAAAATCAAAAGTGACCAGTTGCTTTCCTGTAGTATCTAAAAATTTCTCTGTGAAACCATGACCACCTGCTTCTTTCCCCTCTGGTGGTTTAGGGGGTGATAAATCATCCCTGTGGGAATGAATTTATTTAAAGAATACCCTTAGGCTCTGGAGCTCGAGCTTTGTCTTTCTTGCAAAATGCTGGTTCCTTGTACAGGGAAAGGATGGTGGATAAAGCATCCTCTGAAATTAGAACATAGGTGGGTGCA
This sequence comes from Lagopus leucura, assembly GCF_019238085.1. Lineage (NCBI taxonomy): Eukaryota > Metazoa > Chordata > Aves > Galliformes > Phasianidae > Lagopus > Lagopus leucura. The sequence goes on along the minus strand of NW_024962264.1, from coordinate 35,770,451 downwards.
TATTTCATGACAGACTGTTTTAACTTTCTGAACAGTCTCCTCTTTTATGGCCTGCAGCTGCTATTAATTATTTAGCACAACACTTATTTATACACTGAGAGCTAAATGCAATCCTTTCAGTGGAAGCCTGGCAGAGTGCAGGTTGAAATAAGTAGCTGTGGTAGTCCTTCAGGAGGATACATCTCAAGCCCAGTTTTGCTCAGGGAAGAACCCACTCATGTTATACTGTCTGCTGCATCTCTAATAATGATATATGAGGGCATGAGGTTAAGACCCAGCCGTAAATAAAACTCTATAGTCATAGATGAATCAACCCTGAACATTAGCAAGGTGTGTGTTTCTCAGTGCTCTGGTTGGCTGTGGCAGAATTGAAAGTACTCCTCTCATCTTGTGGCTGCTTAGGGATGAATCCTGAAGTTTCACAATTGTTCTGGCTGAAATTCTCCAACAGCAACCTCGTTAGTGGCTGGCTGTGTGAAAAAGCATGCACTCACTAAATGTAGTTGTACTGTGGTCTGGGAGAAATGCATTAGCAGCTGTATATAAATGACTAAGTTGCTGACTGCATTATACAGTCTCATACTGGGACTGCACTACTGAATATCCTGCCTTAGCAGGTTTTAAGGGAGGGAAGAAACTTGTGTGGTAAACTCCATGTGACATGAAGCAAATAGAATGAAGGTCATGAAAAGCAATTCAGAAATTCAGCAAGCTTTCTCTTGCTCAAGTGAGCCAAGTACAAAGAAAAAACCTTTTTTCTTCCTGCTGGGTTTATTTATTTATTTATTTATTTAAACTCCATAGAAGAAGCCTACCCTGCTCTCACTTCTGTATTTGCTCTAGTTCTCCAAAAGACTCTGCAGCCTTGGAGGAAGGATTCATTTCCTCTATTTGTCTGCTCTTGAGGAAAGAAGCTGTGACCCTTCCTGTAGCCAGAGACATGGAAATGGGTTTTAATACTTCTCTGTTCCTTCCAGATATAGTTTAGAACATCACGTCACAATACAGTATTCTGGTGCCAGTGTAATTTCTTCATCAAATACTGACATGGTTTCTACACTGTTGTGCTGTTGCCATGTGATTCTGGTAGCATTACTGTTTAGATAAAATATTATTCATTTTCTATAGCAACTGTTAATTTCAGAAGTATCTGTGATTTCATTGTAACTATTATTACTGACAATAGTTGTAATAAATGTTTTGGATTGACGTGCATGGCTTTTATTTTCTTCCAGCAGACAGTATTTTTTTTTTTTTTTTTTTTAATAGTTCAAACAATTTTTCAAATTTAGATGTTGATGTGGAAAGAAAATTCTTTGGTTTTGTGTTTGTTTTTTTTTTTTTGTTTGTTTGTTTATTTGTTTTTTGCATACTTCTGCATGGCTTCTGCTCCATGAAATGTTAACATCTCAATAGGAAAGACTTATTGCTGTGATATGACTATTCTTCAGCCTTTCTCAAAATGTGAGACAGAACACTAACTTAATGCTTCAAGTAAATTCCAGCATGGATACCACTCTTCTCCTGCACTTCAATCCCTCAATGCTGGCTCCTTGCTCAGGTCTCCAGCTGTTCAGTTGCCACCCTATATTTTACTCCTCAATCACTGCAGACTGTTTCACAATCAGGCTCCCCTCACCATGGAAGTGTGGAGAACCCCTCTCTTGTCTTTAGCTCACTGTCCCATTTCTGACTTTACAGGCTGGGGAATCAGAGTTTTCTGCACAATTCTGAGTTACTCTTTCCTTTGGACACCAAGACTCCAGCTGGAAATTCTTTGCTCATAACCTAGTGGATTGGTTTGGTTTTTTTTTTTATTTTTGGACCTGTCCATTTTGCAGGCACAGATTGTAGATCTCTGGATGCATCTAAGAAGCTGAAGCATTATTAAAGCTTTGCAAAGCCAATGCTTGATGGAAGCAAACATCAGTATACACATGCAGCTGAAGGTCAGCCAGCCTGATGGACATAAAGACTGACAAATCAAAATTTTGTAAAAAGTCTCAATCAGACTTGGAACAGAAATGACATATAGATAGAGATTTGGTTAAGAGAGCATGATATTCTTCTTTTAATGCTCATAGAAAAATAAAATGAGACTTTTTTTTGGTGATATAAAAGTTTAAATGCCATTTTTTTGCTTAACTGAAAGCTCAGTCATGACTTGCTAGTAACTCACCAGTTTTTCTTTGAACAATATTGCCCTGATTTTGCAATATGTAATCATGTTTTCCTTAAAGTATCTTATTATACCTCTAAGAATTCTTATACTGTATGGCTTCACAAACATAATCTTTACTATTAGCATATTTCCTCTCCGCACGCACTCGTACTGAATGATATTTGAACTCCGGAGGAGCTCACAATTCCCTTTGTGCTGCCAAATCAGCGGAGATCAGTGCTACTACCAAGAGCAATATAACTGCTATCACTACCTCTGGACCTCCATAAAGTTTTAATGACTTCCCTAACTTTATAGTGAGAGTAAACAGGGTGTTCAGACAGAAATATATATATGTATAAATACACAGATATATGCGCAGGTAGTCAGTGATTTGAGCATGCTGATCTGTGGTTAATACTTCTTTGATTTGATCTACTCCAATAAAAGGAAATATATAGCATCATTCCTCCATCCTCATAGAAAATGGATGTTAACAAGAAATCAGGAAACTCCTGCTTTCATTTCTGACACTTTCAGACATGAAGTGTTTATTATGAATCAGAAAAATAGCCATGCTCTGAGGAAACTGTAGAAAAACCTAATACACAATCTTAAACTTCTGCAGGGAAGAGTGCCAATAGGAAAATCTAATCTAATTGAGCCCATCATATTATCTGGATTGATAAGGTTCAGAAGAAAACTGAGAGCCAAGAATTTCCTTTGTTAAATGTGACTTGGCATTTCCCACTGCTCTCTTCTTTCGAGCAGCATTTCAGAAAGCAAATCAGACAGCGCATCTTGGCTGGTGAAATGTGCACGATGAAAGTATGCAGACATGATAGGGCAAGACAGGGAAGCACCTGGCAGCATTGCCAACTATGTAAACTTTATGAGCAGGGAGATTCTGATATTATCCCACAAGTTTAACGTCTTGTAGCAGAAGGAGCATAATTTTAAAACTACTGAAGTAACTGAGAGAAAATTACTTGTTGTTTCTATTTTATATTTGCTCTGATAACATCCCGAGTATTGAGGTTGAAAAGGCAGAACAACCGCCTACACAGGATAGGCCAAATTCAGAAACATTTATGAAAAGCGAGGGAAGGTTTAATCAACAGAATTAGGAGCTGCAAAAGTTGGTTAAGAAAAATATCAGGGCAAATTCCCTAGGGAAGACAGAATTAATGATCATGGCTTCTGTATGCATGTGTGGTTACTGTAGTGTAGTGCTTGTAGGGAGAGACTTATTCACCTCCACACAATTCTCCTTTGAACGCTTATTCCCAGCAGCAGTGACTTAAAGCCTATGTGCCAGCTGCAACCTAAAAATGCTGGGCTGCCTCTGTGCTCAGACTGTAGTAATCTGAAGAATAAATGCTGATTTCTTTGGTTTACTTCTTTCTGCCTGACATGCTCCCTGCTTCCACACCGTGAATGATCATACTATTTTAAAATAATGTTGCTGATGGATGGTGATTAGAAACAAAACTACTGGAAAAGATCAGATCTCGGCTTCCTTGCAGAACGCTTACTTTTAACAGTACATTGTTACTAAATACCCATGCAAGCTTGCACATTGTCATTTTAGTGCTCAACTTTGCTTTGTTCAACATGGACTGCTAGATGGAGGCAAACAAAAGCCAAGTATCTAGAGCAGACTAAAGAATTGCAACCTTATCTTCTTTTTTCCCTCTTGTCATCTAACTTCCAGTGCTATAACTTCTGTGCTCTTTTCGCATATTTACCCCAACAACTATTTCCCTCCTGTTTACATCTGAGACACTTGCATATAAAGAAGGCAAGGATATCAAACTTTCTGATAAACCTTTGAATGCCAGGCTGTCAGCAGCTTTCAGAAGCACTTATTATATATGAATAGGTGATAGGCATGCTATAACTGCATGCTCTGTGTATATCATACCTTTTCAAGAACAGTTTTCTCTGAGTACATACACTGTCTAATCAGTAGCCTTTAACATGTACCCAGAAGTATAGACTAGTGTATAGCAACACATGCAGAAGCTGAAGAACAGCTTACCTAGAGAAGAATTTCCTTTCCTAGTGTGCAGGAAAAAGACGTCTTCTATTCACATCTCCTCACGCTGCTCCAGGTAAGCTAGAGAGAGTTTTCAATTGATAGCAGCTGTCAGAGGAGCATCCCGGGAAGGCTCCTCTCACTCCAGTCCCAGGGACTGAACTCTGCCGGCACAGTCACATCTCATTTATACACAGGCTGTCCTTTTCCAAACAAGCAGCCAGCTGGAACGATTCAAACCTCTGCTCAGCGCACCGTTAAAATGCAGCTTCCTTCTCGGACACGGGGATTACACCAGGGAGCAGCCGGAGCGCGGCGAAAAGGCTGCGAGAACTATTTAATCACCCGAATACCAGCTGCTCCTGTTACTAGTACCACTGCCGCCGTGCCTCCCGTTCGCCGGAGCCAGCCTCCCTCTGCCTCATATCTCCACGAGTATTGGGGCGGTGATTGGCAGGAGCAGCCCGTTCCTCTGCTAATCAACCCCGAGACTTTCAAGGACTCGAGCTGCTCTGATGTCACGCCGGCGGGGGGATGCTTCACGCGAGGCCGCCGCCACGCAGCCTAGTTCGGAGATGAGCCGCGTCCCTCTCGCGCCACCGTGATTGATGAGATGCTCCGAGAGGATCTGCATAATCTGTCACTGTGCAGTTGGTCCACCTCCCGCCCAAAATGCGGGAGGAAAACACTGCTCACAGCTTCTGATTTTACACCTGGAGCTTGCAGCTGAAAGCCTGGATACTGGAAGGAAAAAAGAAAAAAAAAAAAAAAAAAAAAAAAAAAAAAAGTTGAAAGAGTCATTTTTTCTGGAAGGAAAATGCTTCAGGCAAGTATGCAAGGGGAGCCCCCAGCAGCACACCCCATCCTCAAATGCTAGCAGAGGCTCCAGAAAATCACAGTACTGCAAGATTTTGTGGTTCATACTCTTGCTGGGTCACTGGTAAGATCACCTGGCATAATAAGAGGTTGTTTTTTTGTGCAACAGTGTGGCGTGACCAAAATCAAGCAAAGGTCACCCAGCAAGCTGGCTAAAAAGTGCTCTTGATGCTACTACCTCTGGGTGGATTCCAGCAAACGTGCAGCGCTTGAAGGTGCAAAGCATTTTCTTCTACTGTATGCAACACAAATTCCACATATTTGTTGCATAATTTCTTATTAAAATCCTTTAGCTCATCCAGCTAGGGTTGAAACCTATACCCATTGCCAAGATACATGATTGTTATGCAACTTTCTAGGGTTAAATTATATTACAGAAGAAAATCTAAATGCTTCCTATATTAGAAAAATTAGATTTTATACCAATCTAATTTTCAATTTTTGCCAGCTTGACACCTTTCACTCCAGAACTGTTCTTTGTACCGTGCACCTCAGAATTGAAATTCAGCCAATTCTGTGCGGCAAATGTGAGGAGAAAATAGTTTTGTTCAAGGAGACTGGAACAAACCCATTCTGAGATGATGAATGATGCTGTAAACTCAGATTTGAATCATGGAAGGGTCAGCTCAACCTTTCATGTTTCCAAAATAGTGTAAATAAATGGTATTCCATGCATTTTCCCGTTTACATCCTTCAGCTGGGACCTTTGCATTGACGAGCTGTTTACTCTCTGTGATTATCCAGGTTTCAAAGATGGTAGATATTCCTGACTAGGGACTAATTTATTCCTTCTGGCTAAATTAGAAACTGAGGGAAAATTAAAATTCAAAGTATATCTGAGTCATTTCCTGTAATTTCTAATTACAAAGCAAGCACTGGGGTCTTTTAAAATCTCTCGCACCTATGGCTGATTCTGGATTTGGGTTTTTTTTTTTCCAAATACTGTTGGGAAGGTTGAGAGGCGAGTTCCCACAGGACCTGAGTAATGAGCAGGTGTCTCCTTCTGCCCCGTGTAAACGGGCAGGTTTTGGTCAGGCAGTAAACCAGGATCTCTGAGTCAAGTTAGAGAATCTTTTCCCAGCATAAAAAAGAATTTGGGTGCACTTGGTTCAAAACTACAAAAATGTGAGGGCTTCCCATTACTAATTCCATTGCCACAGCTGTGTGAGAAGAAAGTCCAATGATCGTTCCTCTTGCTGCCTGTCTACTTTTGGTTCTTGGCTGTACTCAGAGTATCAGAAACATCACTGTGAGCTGCCAGGCTTTGCTGCAAGATGTGAGTGTGTGACAGGACATCTCAGATACTGTCAGATGTGGCAGAGCAGCGGTTCCCCCTTTGAAGCTGCCACACTGGTGGAGCTGCTGCAGCAGATGTTCCCACGGCAGGCCAGCAACCAAGTGGTTACGCGTACTGTCAGAGTGTATTTTAATTCAGATGCTAAAGTCGCTCTTCGAACTTATCTGTTCACTTTTTTAGTGATTTGTTTTAAGTGGAGTATCAAGTGAGAACTTGTCTTGCTGAGATACAAATTTTCTTTGGTGTCATTCCCTAGGATCGTAGAATCATAGAATGGCTTGGCTTGAAGCAGACCTTCAAGATGATTTAATTCCAATCCCTGTAATGGCAAGGTTGCCCTTCACCAGGTCAGGCTACCCACAGCCTCATTCAGCCTTGCCTTGAATCCCTCCAGACTGGGGCATCCACAGCATCTTTGGGCAGCTTGTGCCAATACCTCACCAACCTCTGAGTGAAGAATTTTTTCCAAACATCTAACCTAAATCTTTCCTCTTTTAATTTAAAGCTATTCCCCCTCATCCTATCAAGACTTTTCTTCCAATCATGATATTATTTTCATGCTCTGCTTTAGGGGAAAATATCCAAAGACCGAAATAGAGCGGGAAGAAACAGAAATTAAGTATGGATGGAGAGAGGCAGTAAAATGAGGGGAACTCTAATAATGAAATACCATATTAATGAGATACCATATTTATGTTGAAATCCTTGCCATAGGGTGTACATTTCTCTGTACTTACCTGCAGCATGGATTTTGCATTAGCTGATGGAAATAGCATGTTAGTTAATTATTACGTGATTTATTTCCCCTACGTATAGGGAAACCTATAGCTAACCGTCATTGCTTAGCCCCTCTATCTCAGTAACTACAGTTGTAGGTAAAACTATATGTGCCTATATTTTGCCCCCAAACTGGTATTACCTTTCAGAAGCATGCCTTTTTGACTTATAACTGTGGTATGGTGGTAGTGTTGCTGTTGTTTTTCTTGGTGTGTTTTGTTTGTTTGTTTGCTTTTGATTTGTTTATATTTCAGACTTCAGTTGCTTTGTTGTGTCCAAATTTTTTTTTGGAGCTTACACAAATGTAAACAAATATTTTGCTTTTCTAAGCCTGGTGCTTTCACATAGACTCTGCTTAGTTCTGCGTATGTTAAAAAGACTTTGAATCAGATTTTTTTTTTTTTAAAGGGGCACCTGCATTTACACTAAGGGCAACTGCTGAAAATTCAGCGTCCTTCACCTATTTAGGTAGCTAAATCCAGACTCTGGTGTTCACAGTTCTTCTCAGTACTGTACTATTACTGCAGTGTCTGTGCACCTACCTGCTTTTAAGAAATTTGTCTTCATGACATATTATAATGAATAAAAATACATTTCCTTCAATTTTGTGCTTAGAGATATGATGCAGAGCATGCAAATACTTTTTAGATTAGTATATAGTCTATGATCTCTCTCTTGCTCACATTTCTGCGCTGCTTGAAAATGTTCATGGAAATATTTGGATGGAAATTTTGTTGTTATGCAGAGCTTTTGTTTTCTCTAATTGCCTTCTGATTTCTCACCTGTTACTACAGTGCTCTGGTGGCACTTTAATGGGCATTCCTGACTTATGCTCTCAAAATTTGCCTTGCAGCACGAAGGCCACAATGCAAAATGAAGTTGGCTACAATACATATGAGCATTTCTTTCAGCTAGAGGCATCTGATCTGTACAGTCTTTATTGAAAGAAAGATGGCTTTTGACTCTTGAGTTCATAATGAGTTTAAAGAAACAAAAATTGACTATTGCTCAAAGGGTTGGCTTTTTGTTGAGCTGTGCAGACTTTTAAACTTCCCTATAATTGAACAACGTGTCTTTTATTAAGAACACAGAGCAATTCCTCAGCTGGTGGAAACTATCAAAATATCCATTGATTTCAGAGGAACTATGACAACTTATAAGAATTATAGATTAGTCTCTAATTCTCTGGCAGCTTCTCAAGATATGCAGAACTTAATTACAATCACATCAAAAGCGCAAGAAACAGAAAGGCATGGCTGAGTGTGGGTTTTTTCAGGGTATTCAAACATACATTTGTTAAGAAAAGTCTGTTGATTTGGTTGGTTCTGGTTCTGTTGTTATTTATTTATTTATGTTTAATTACTAAGTTGCTTTTGACCCAGAACATGTTAGAGGTTTTATATGCTCAAAAATGTGGAAATGAAATATGAAGATACTTGGAGTAGAGTTTTGGGCATCACAACTCAGCTAAGACATTCTGTCTTGTACTGGAAGTGCCTGACTTGTGGATTATTCTTATTTCCCAGATAGCAGTGGAGAACATGCTGCAAGTAGGCTGCTTAAGCATGAAGAACTGATTTGAAACAACAGCAAAAAATACTGCAAAGTCCTATGTGCAAAATAAAATAGATATGCAAAAATATGAACTAGATTACTTGACTGCTGGCTTTCCCCAGCTAAACAGCTTCTATTAACCTCCCCTGTTGATGTCTGGACACATTTCTTCTGCAAATGACTAAGGCAGGTCAGCACATACAGTTTTGTAATGACCTTTATCTTAACCTTTCATATCTTTGTGAAATAATGTCAGTGTCCTAGTGTGTCTTAGTTCTTGTAAGCCTTCGGTTGTATTTGTCTTAGAGAGAGTGTTGATATAAACTAATATTGAAGTATTTGTTAAACTAACATACATTCATTAACATGTAGCATTAGAGCTGTTCTGCAAATCTCTAATTGCATTACTGTTTTATGTCCTAAGTGCTTACTCAACTATGAACATATAAACTCTAGTCTGTAAGGACTGTCATCAAGATGCTATCAAAGCAAAAAATGTTATTTGTTCCACTCAGACCAAAGTCTGATCTACATCACTGCTTTCTGAGCTCACTGTGACACTGAGAGAAGAGCTGGCATTATGCAAGTGGAAAAGCACATCTTTGCATGCCTTTGGGGCTCTTTCCCACTATTTGCCGTACTGAGACTTTCCTAGGTTTGGATTAGGCCTGAAGTAAGCAGAAATGTCCTGTGAGGTAAATAGGTGTAGGCCTAGAAAGAAAAAGGCTTTTTCATGGGGCAATAGGAATGTATTGCTAAGTAAGGTTCTGTTCTGCTTAGCTCCACCATAATTTGTGTTAGCGCCTGTACCACCATGCCAGTGGGCCCTTTCCTATCTGGAGTGTTTTCCTGAAGATTGTGCTTGTGGCCTCCCCACTAATCAGCAAGTCAATCTATTTTTAAAAATCGCCAAAAAGAGTAGATTAAAAGCAGCACCAAGTCCCCCAGTGAGTGCCTCTCTCAGAACAGCTCACTACTTTTGCTGCTACCTCTAGCACATAGCTAACTGCAGCACGTGTGGAAATTTGTTGTTCTAGAAATGCCAGTAGAGCATCTGTTTTTCCTTTCTGTGAGCTATGAAAGATCATTTACTCTATTGCTTTCTCCTGTGCCAATGCTACGGGCTTTCTCAACTTCATAGAAATGACCTTAGAGTTTCTTTCTTCCCCAGTCTTGTAGCCAGGCAAGCACAGACTGTAGAAATGCTATCATCCTGGTATGTGTCAACTATTTCCAGTTCTCCAGTGCCCACTCACAATACAAGTTCAGGGTGATAAAGTGACTTAATTTAACAAGTAACATATTTTGTTTGGCATGACCTTGCAGCAGCTCAAGGAACTGCTCACAAGATGGCTGTGTAGCATTCTCTTCTGCAAAAAGGGCTTCAGCAGTCCCACTCACTGCCTTCTGATGGTCTCAAAGAGGGGAGAACCCTCAAGGGAGTGAGGCAAATCTGAGAGCAATAGTCCCTGCACAAAAGGGTGCCTCACTGTCATGGGAAAAAACAAAACAAAACAAATCAAACAACAATGAAAAAACCCACAAAGATTTGCACTGATTCAGGATTTCTGTAAAATAGAAAGAATCCACTATTGGTCTGGTCCCAGCTAAGTCACTCTTTTGCTGTGGTTCCTTAGGCCTTTCTGCTTTCTCCCATTCCAAACTTAGTGGAGCTATTTTTTAAAACAGTGAAAGTAAGCGAGAGAACCATAGTGTGCTCAAAGAAAAGGTCTGAAGCTCAGCCATTGGGAATCATGTGTATCCTTCTTTCCACTCCCTTTTCACTTTAAGGAGCAATTATATAACAAATTACAGCATTATACTGGGAAATAAAGAAGTAATTCATTCTTGCTGCTCTATCACAACACTTGGGACAATGAGAAGATTTATTTCTGTGTAATATCATCATTTGGTTGTCATATGCCACCTGCATAGCTAAGCCTTGGTAGCTTTCTAAGTAGAGAGAGAGGAAAGCAGTTATACCACCACAGTACATTATTTTCTGATAGATAAATCAACGAGTCAATACTTACAATAAATTTTTTGAAGATCCAATAGCTAACAGAACATTTTAGAGAGAACAAACAGTAAAAACAGTGAAGTTGTTATAGGACTGGTAAGCTGGCCGGAGGCACGTGGCTTCTTACAAAGAGGAATCCAAAACAGCTGTTTGCAAAGCCTCTATCATGTAGAAGAACATCCTTCAGAAAAATGACAGTGTACAAATCCTGAAATTAAGCATTTCTTCCTTGATTACAAAAATTAAGAAGCTTGAACTCTTGTTTTAAAGTATTAAAAGTATTAAGTGATTTCCTTTTTTTTTTTTTTTTTTTTTTTTTTTTGCGTTATTCCGACAGTGGAAGGATTCATAAAGTAACTTAATTAGACCATAGCTCCAATGGGAGTCCCCTTTAACATGTCTATAGAGGTTCTTTAAGTACTCTAATCCACTCTGAATAAAAGGTGAAACTAGGAATGATATTTTCAAAGAAAGAACTACAAAGAGCATTTATCTTTCTCTTTTTAGTTTTCTATCTTTGCAATCTAGATATCAAGCTTCCATTACATTCTACATGACTTTTTTCTAGGTTAGCTCTCACAAGCTTAGCTTTTTATATACCCTAATTTAATACTAAAAAAAAAAGTCAGTGAAAAATCCATTACTAAACCACATTCAAACTGGTATTCTAGTATTACAGTAATAAATGGATGCTGTTGTACAGAGTATTCTGTTTCAGCTTTTAGCAAATTTCTTTTATTTTTGAAATCCCATTATCATTTGTTTTCTGCTTCATCTAGTCCTATAGGAGGAGGCCTCACACTTCCAAGCTGCTGCTGATAATGCCCTAGCTTGCCTAGCTAGCGTGGGAAATATTGATGTTGAACAGAGACTCTGTAAATCACTTTTTGTTTTCTTCTGTGGCCTTCTCTGAGAATTGCCAAAACTCTGAGGCAAGTTCCTGGTACTCTGAAGTTCTTGGTCTTCCCATTCTTAAGTAAATTTATTTATTCCTAGAGATCATTGAGTGCATGGATGCTCTGAACTTAAAAGGTCTCCAGAAGGTTTTGTGCAGCTTTTTATTTTAAGGCTAGCAAAATATGAGAGGAAATTATGTTTGTCTTTAGGTGTTCAAATATAATTGTCTCCCTTAGACATGTAACTCTATTAACTTCAGCGGGATTACTTGAGTAAGCAGAATGAGAATTCTGAGTCCAGTTTCTGTGTTGCAGTAACCATTAGCTGTACACCATAGGATGGTTTTCAAACTTTCAAAGATGGGGAACTTAGCACCGAATAATTATGTCACACTCATGCTCTTATCACACAGGAGTCTCCTAGAATTTCCAGTCTGGCAGAGTTGTCTAGCATATGCCAGTACACTGGAAGGGCTCTCTTCATCTCCCTCCTGGGAGGGAGATACACTGAACTGCATGAGATCACAAAAACAACCCCAAACCATGAAACCTGAAAGCTCAAACAGATAGATGGAAATTTTCTTCTAAGGTCTATTTATAAGCTGATGCAACTGTGCTTTGCCTTAAAATTTAGTAAAATGTACAGGGCTGCGCTCAAGAAAAGGCAGGCTGACCAACTGCAAGGAATTTAGTCTGACAAAGAAAAACCAAGATCATGATTTTATATTTATATTGCACTGGCATTCTGTAGAAATGTGAAATCTCTTTGCAGTGTCTGTAAGTTTATAAGCTAAAAATGCTTTTAATGTCTAAATGCTATAGATTAATTTTCCTTGAGGTAGGAATTATTTATAGACTTTCAGCACAGCTCTCCTAAATCAAGAGAGAAGCAGAAGGTGTTTTGAGAAGGTGCAGTATAGCAGAGTGTGAAAAATGCACAATGATCGTTGTTTTTTAAGCAATCATCTTTCAGTGCAAATTGATTTTTATTTTTTTTTATCATGGGAAGAAATTAAAGAAAATAATTAAAATGATCAAAGTGAAGAATGGATGGAGTAAGAGCACTTTAAGTGAATAACTCTTGGTGCTTGACTTAACCCTTACGCTTCTTTTTTGTGCCTCATTATTTCTCATGCCACTTGTGTTCAATAGGTTACATTTGAACATATTTGTTTCTATCTGTAATAATGTTCTGGAGTTGCATCTTCACTCTCTGTAAACCTCTGGGTGCTTTAGAAATATTATTCAAAATGTTTTTGGTACATTTATGCCACTGATGCAACTACTTCGTTGTGTGCCTTTGGATTCAAGTGCTTTAAAAAAAAAAACACAACAAGATGGCAGAAAGGCAAACACACTTTGAGCAGTGACACTTTTAGCTGAAATTGTCATATGAAAGCAAAATTCCAGCAAAGTAAATAGATATATTTATTACAGTATGATCTGTAGGTTTAAAGAAATAGATTAAATGATAGTAAGGTAATAAGTTGATTTTTCTGGTGCATTTTTATGGTAAAAAGAAAAGCATTTTAAGACAGATATGCTAAAAATGTAAAAAACCAAAAGCGCAGCAGAATGCTTATTTCAAATCTGTTACATATTGTGCTCCCATAGAGGGCAATATTGTATAAAAGATAGCTTTAAGCCACATATTAGAGATCTGCCAATTCATCTGTGTTAATATACTTTAAGGAAAATTGCTGTTACGATAAATTTGATGCCGCATTTCCCTTTAGTCAGGCTATGACTAATACACATAATAATGCACACAAAACCACATAACAGAACCTCGTTAAAGATGAAGGAAATTAATTTTGTAGATTACCACATTGTAGGTTGTAAAGTATAAACTATCACATTTTGGCTCACATTTTCTGTTCAGTAACTGAGTCACAGTAATACTCTCATAAAGTTGATTGAGCAGATCCATAAGAAAATGCACCTAAGTCTGTGAAGTCAGTCCTGGGTGCGGCCTCAGCCTTTGTCAATAGATGTGTCTGGAATATTCTGAAATCATCTGCATTTCTGTACTGCTTCTTGTATACTTTTTTCCCGTGAAATGCACGTGTGAATATACCATCGTGTTTTAATTAACTCTTGTACTTTTCTGCTTTTGATATGTTGCCAACATGGCACCCTGAACTTCAGTTCTTCTCAGGCTCTTCAACAGGTAAAGCATGGAAAGCTTTATGCCCCTTTAAATAAACATCGTATATTAAATTTTTAACCTAACCTTATTTACCTACTTCATGAGAAGTTGTGTCAGTAAGTTGTTTACAGTATCAGTGCTGGCTTTAATTTCATGGATAGTAATCATAGAATCATAGAATGGCCTGAGTTGAGAAGGACCATTTGTCCCCTTTGTCCTATCACTATCCACCTTGTAAACAGCCCTCCTGTTAATATACTCCCTTTGAAGGGAAGTGCTCCTTCCAGAGAAGCAAGAGCTTTGCGGTTACGCCTCTACAATTCTAGGAATTATGTGTTCCCATTGTTTCTTTCAAACAATGACATTATAATTGTATGAAGAAAAATTTTTTACGGATGTCTTTAAAAGATTCAGTCAGATTAGAGATAACTGAATACATCTCAAAAGTGGTAAATTCCTGGATTTTCACTGAAATCAAATTGGTTGATGTACCAGTGAAGGCCCCCTGATTTAAACATTAATAGTTATTGCTCTGAATAGTACACTGTTTACTTTCACATATCCATTAAAAATGAAGTTTGCTTAATGAGAAATATTTGCTTAAGACCTAGGGGTCTGTTCTTGCACATCACTGCACTTGACTGATTTTAAACAGAGAATGAGCTGTGTTCTTTGAAATGTGTGCAGGTCATTTCAGGTCAGGTTTCTATATTTTTGTGAATATTACCATGTATCTCCTTCTAAGAGTACTGGCTGAGACTAATGCTTGAGAGTAGTATACCTCAGGTCCTTTGATCATGCAGATAGAAAATCCTTTTGGAAGTTGCTGTGTTGCTTACTAAATTCTGCTCATGACTTTTCTCTAGCTGAGCTCATGGTGGGGAAAAGTGAACCCTTGGGTCTTGACTCAGCATGAGATCCCTGTAGACCTGAGCTGCAATGGGGAAATGCATACAGTGCACACTGTGGTCCTAGCACAGACTGCCCCACGAAAAGGACTTCAAGGAAAAGATGCTACTCAGATGTGAGGAAAGATATTGGAATTTGCGGCTGCTTCAAATTAATTTACATAAATGTGAAAGAATATGTGTTTTTTTTTCCCATATTATCTCATATAACCACTGTATTTAAACAAATTAGATCCTATTTTGATATGCATTACATATATATTATTTTATAAATTCTTTTCACATATATTTTAGTAGTGAAGTTTAGTAATGACAATCACTGTAAATGCTGTTCTCACATCATAGTTCAGTCATAACTGTTTTCATGTTTTCATAACTGTTTGCCATCCTAAGTGGGCCAGAGAGGCTTGCAGCAAAGTTTCTTACTGCTGCCATCTCAGAAACCACCGAGGATTAGGAAAGAAAAGCAACCAGCAGGGATAGTTGCAGAAGCAGTTCTTCAGCATATTACATATGTTTCAGTGCTCCAACAGGGATGTGAAAGCCTCTTTCCATCTGCCAAAGAACTGTAACAAAACAAGTGAAAACATAAAGTGTATTTTAGGTATGTCTGGTATGATCCCATTGGATACAAGAGCTCGCTGTAGCTATGAAAACAGCTATTTGCTACTTTTCTCCAGACATATCTGGCTTGGCAAAGTGAAGCCTCTGACTCCTTAGTGAGAGCATATGAAAGAAGAAAGGAGGAATCCTGATGCCTATTATGAACTGACCCCCGATGGCCAAGCAACTGGCCTTTGCAAGGAGGAGAAACTGGCAAAAAAAGTTGGATAGATCATGCAGGCCCCATGCAAAATATGGGATGAGCGTAGACTGTACAGTCAGAGCTCACCGGGGATGATGTGGCCTAATGTAAGGGCACCTTAAATGATGTCAGGATACAGAGGCATTGCCATGTGCAAGAGCAGCCTGCTGACAAATGCAGGGAAGGCAAGTCTGAGGTAACTTTCACCAGAGTAAGTGAAAAAATCTCATAGAATGTTCAAGGAAAAGATATAAAGGAAACTATTAAATAGTATTTAAATGGTATTTAGTGTCATTAATGCTAGCAACATTGAATGACACAGATTATAAAATGTCTACTGTAAATGATATTTAATGATAATGAAAAGGTATCTTCCATCTTTCCTTTCTGCCTTCCCTCCCTCCCTTCCTCTCTCCCTCCTCATATAACAGCTCTAAAGTCTAAGGAATCCTTTTTTCTCTAATGTTAAGTACCAAGATTAATCCAGTTCCTAATAGCTGACATTTACCCAAGAGGTGCATTCAGGATTTACAAAAATTCTTTATCCAGAACTGAGCTACCTAATATTTTGGCGAACACATTTTTTTCCCTATAAATAAGCTTTTCCATCCAGATCCCATATCAAAACCCTGCTCTCCACCCAGGAGTCCAGATACAGCTGCAGATGCTTTCCCTCTGCTACCCTGGGTCTGTGTGCAGGCAGATGGCAACCTCTAGAATCACATGGCTTATTTTCTCTTCTCCACTGCTTTAGCAGTCTGGAAAAAGTTGGAAAGAACAGACTGTGGCTATCTGTAGTAGGCTCTGAATGTAGGTAGACTCAGCAAAAGCTAAGAATTCTGGGAAAGTTGGTAGAAGGCTCTATGTTTTGTAAATGACAATTTTCAGCTTTCAACTAACTCATTCTTAGATAGTGTTTTTGTGTGTTTCTGTGAAGTTCTTGTCTCATTATTTACATGTTTAATGATTACTTAAAAGTCAGTGAACGACACTTGGTGGCCATACCTCCATATTATCTTTATATAATATACATAGTATAGCAGTGCATCATTTTTATAAAATGTTGCACCACATCATGGAGCTGAATATTTTCTATGTTCCTGATAGAGATTTTATCAATTGTGGGTCAAAAACTTCCTTGTTTCAACTCTTAGAAATATAGTAGCAAAAATGAGTATTTCTGATCACTCTGTCTATGGGGAAATGCAAGAATGCCTTACATTAAAAATAACAATTCAAAAATGTAGTCCAGTGAGTTTGTTTTATGCTTTCTAGAATTACGTGTCTCTGTGGTCACATGATGGAGAGAAAGAAGGAAGCCTGATATTTGTTTTCCAATTATAATTTCTATTCTACTTAGGGATAAATTCAGGCCTGTCATTTCAAATGCATCCTCAATAATACAACTGCATCCAATTGCACTAGATTTTAGCTTGGATTTAACAGAATTACACCTTACTACTGAGCAAGAAGTAGTTCTTGTGTTCAGTTGTGTGGGAGAAAAACAGCAAACTTTGTTTCAAATCTCTCAATTTCAATTTTCTTTCTTTGCTCCTAGCTTGCTGAAAGTGAGATGAACCAAGAAGGATCTGCTGTTTTTTTTTTTTCTTTTCTCAAATTTTGCTTTAATGGAGTGAAGTCAGCCGCTCCCTTCCTACTTTAGGCTGTGCTATAGTCACTTTCTGAACTTCTTTCCTTTATCTTTCTTTTAAGAGTTAGATGGAAAATGTGCTAATCCATGAGAAAATGTCAGAGACTAATTAAATATATGAAATTGTTCTCTTCTTGACAGAAGGCAGATTTTACTGAATTCTAGCTAAAGAAAATATACGTTTTATCAAGGTGGATTTCATTTGAAAAATAAATCAGTTAATAACAAATTTCATGATAGGAAACTCCACTTTTAACTGTAGAACTGGCTCTATCTATCTACTGCACTTCAGAAAAAAATAAAGAGTTCACAATTTAGCAGCACATTATTCAATAATCAAGAACTCTCCAAGAATATTTCAATTGTTCTTATTATTTTACTGCAAATTAGTCATCAGTAAAGGCATTTCAATACAATTTGAATATGCAAGCATAAATGTGTCAATTGCATGTTTAGAAAAACTGTATAAGTCATAAATTAGAACATTAATGATGGCACTGGATCTCTCTTTGTTTAGGTCTGAGTGAGGCATAGAGTAAGGATATTAGTATTTTCTTCAGAGCTCTGCTCTGCATATCTGTAGTCAATTTACATAACTTCTGGGCTTTACATAACCCTGCTGTAACACAGACATAAGAATTTTAAGTCCATTTTGTAAAGCTCGCTAATCTTAAAAGCTTTGCACAGCTTGCTGTGTGGTATTACAGCAAAACTTTCACAACAAGTGAAATGCTGCCAACAGAATTAGAGGAAGAGGTAAACTGAGAGACTGAGTTATTAATGAAAAAATACATAGCAAAGTGTGTAGTGTGCATATAGTTGTGCAGAAGAGTCATTGAAGTTATAAGTTTTTTTCTGTTTGTTTTGTTTTTTAAAGTCATAGCAGATATCTGCTTCTCAATAACAGGATAATCAAAGGGCTAGAGCACATCTCCTTTGAAAAAATGTTGAAGGACCTGAGCTTGTTTAGTTGAGCTTGGAGAAGAGATGGCTTCATGGAGTGCTTGTGGCCTTCCAGTACTTGAAGGGAGGTTACAAGCAGGAGGAGGGCTGACTTACAAACTCTGATAGTGATTCGACAAGGGGGAATGGCTTTAAACTAAATAAGGAGAGATTTAGGTTGGGAAGAAATTCTTTACTCAGAAGGTATGGTCACAGGCTGCCTAGAGAAGCTATGGAATCCCCCATCCCTGGAGGCACTTCCCTGGAGGGCCAGGTTGGATGGGGCCCTGGGCAGCCTGATCTGATGAATGGCAACTCTGTCCATGGCAGGGGATTGGAACTGAATGAGGTCATTTTCAACTTGAGTCATTCTATGATTCCATGATAAAATATGTTTAAAGATTTCTCATTTTAATTTGCTGTTCATGGAAAATCATGGCTGGAAAAAATTGGAGGGAAAGCCTAACATGTACTTATGGTGTAAGAACATTGAGTTATTTTCATTCTATGTGAGTCTTAGGGCATAAAATCCTTTTGGGCCATTCCTGAAGTTTTCCATCCTGTCTCGTGGCCCCATCAGAGAGAGGAAACCACTTGACCTCGCTTTTGCATTGCAGTCTTTACCCAACCAGTGCAACTGTACTTTGTAATGGCAAAGACAGCAGGGGACAAAAGAACATGGTAGCCCCAGAGGAGCCCTGAGCACTTCTGGTTCCAGCTGGGAGGGAAATTGCATGGGATTGAGCATGGCAAGCTGTCAGCTCTTCATCTACACATCCTGGTGGTTGGAAGCTGTCCAGCTCATAGACACGGGAAGCCATCATGTTAGTGATCATAAGGGCCATTCAGTCATTTCCTTCCTTTTTCTGCTAATCTTTGTCTTTTATGGACACTGCAATATGTCTGACAGAGATCCAGCTTTCATGAACAAGTCCCTTTAGCTTTTCACATTCCCTCATTAACAATGAGTATAGAGGAGACCAAAAATCATATAATTTGAGAACAGAAACGTCAAGATATTTCAAATATTTTGGAAACAAGCCAAAACAACTGTAAAATCTGCAGAGGCATATTTGAAGCTAGTTTCTTGTTACATGTTTATGGGTGTTCTAGTGTACATTTGGGAGGCTTACAGCTTGGAAGGCAGAACGGGTGAAAATACAGATAAATGTGATGAAAAATCAATTGCCATTAACTGAAGTGGAGACAGTGAAATACCAGTTTGGTAGAAATTGTTTCATTTCAGGGTAAATCACAGTCAGAGGGTGCACCTGTGCAGTATACTCTTATGATTCAAAAGTCTTCAGTGTCTGTTACAGCTAAAATATTGGCAAGAAAACTCACCCTATTTAAAATCATAATAGAGAATGCAAAAGGATTTCAGATTAAATACAGAAGAATTAAAGAAACAATTAAAAAATCTTCATTGATTGTTCTCAATTGCTTTTCTTATTATGTGGCTATATAGACACACAAACAGTAGATGTTACTAGAAAGGATGCTATTAAATTCAATGTTTCACATCTACTTTTCCAGGCACCAAGAACTTGTAAAGCAAAGATGCAAATCTGAGGTGAGTCACAGCCTTACACTCAGACAAAGGCCTCACAATCAGGAAAAACCAGTGACAAGCCGAGACACAGAACTCTCGACCCTTTGCTGTCCAGAGTTCACAAACATCCCTAAAAGGGTAATAAGAAAAAATCACAGAAATTCATTCTGGGAATTCTTCAGTTTGATCACTAAAATTTTCCTGAGTCAGCAGCCAGAAGTGAATTTCTTTTCATGCTTATTGTACAAATCAATTCAGCATTGCATCAAAATCCACTTCAATTTCAAGGAAATGCTATTTTCATTTAAAAGCTAGATGAATTCCTCATCATTCAAAACATTGCCAGCTCTTTGCAGGTGACCGCAGAATACCTACAGAAAACAGCCTTACTTAATTGTAATTCAGAAGCTCCACAGAGCTTCCTGTGCTGAGAGGATGAAACAGTCAGCTGAAATAGAAACAGGTGTTTCAAAGCCAGCAAGAAGATATGAACATGAAAGCTCTGCTATTAGAAAGCAAAAAGCTCATTTTCTCAGTGTTTAAACTTACTTTTTTTGTGGTTGCTATGCTACCATCTCTGCACTTACTTTATGGCACTTTGAGACATAGCAAAAAAAAAAAACAAAAAACTTTTTTTTAGAAAAAACAGGCCTCAATTGAAAACAAATGTGAGACCATCCTGTAAAGTTTTTATAGCTTGCAAAACCTGAGATTCAGCAAAATTTAAATTGGTCAGTCTGAGGAATCATCTCACTATTTGCTTGCCAGCCCTCTGGATCATTTCTATTTTTTCAATGCTTTTTAAGTATTATGTCTTTTACTAAGCTGATACCACCATCATTAGCATTACTTGTTTCGGGATATAAGCAAGTTGCAGGCACTGATAACAATAATAGCTGTCAAATACTTTAATATACATGAGAACTGAGCTAACTCTTAGTAAAAATAAAATTTGCATAATAGGAAAAAATAGCCTGCATTCAGATGATACACCACAAGAGCGCTAGGCAAGTACTGCAGCATTCAAAAAGCAGGAAGTCAATACTAGGAAAATGGGCTGAAGATATTCAAAGGCTTTAATGCGTATGTTGGTGAGATAAGAAATATGGGAAAGAAAAGAGCACCCTTTGGACAACCAGGAAATGTAGTCAGCTATGACCACGAAACTGTAATGGTGGATTCCTTTCATGGACATATTTCCAGTAACATATTTAGGGAAATTAGAAGCAAACAGAGAAGGACTTGGGGTTCCTGATGGATGAAAAGCTGGACACGAGCCAGTAGGATCCTCTCATATCCTGGAAGGCACACGGTGTCCTGCGCTGCATCAACAGAGGGGTGGCAGCAGGGAAGGGATGTCTGCTCTGCTCTGCCCTCATGAGGTCCCATCCAGAGTACTGCATCCAGGCCTGGGCACCCTGTACAGGAAGAATGTGGAGCTGGTGGAGTGGGTGCAGCAGAGAGACACACATATGATCATTGGGCTGGAGCACCTCACCTATGAAGAAAGGTTGAGGGAGCTGGGCTTGTTCAGCTTGGAGAAGTGATAGATTTGAGGAGACCTCATTGCAGCTTCCCAATACTTAAAGGGAGTTTACAGGCAGGAGGATGGGGAACTTTTTACATGATCTGATAGTGAAAGGATGAGAGGGAATGGCTTTAACTGAAAGAGAAGAGAATTAGTTTAGATGTTAGGAAGAAATTCTTTACACCACCCTCTGGTGGTGAGGAACTGGCACAGGCTGGCCAGAGAGGCTGTGGCTGCTCCGTCCCTGGAGACGTTTAAGGCCAGGCTGAATGGCTCTCTGGGTAGCCTGATCTGGTGGGTGGCAGCCCTGCCCATGGCAGAAGGTTGGAACTGGATGATCTTTAAAGTCCCCTCCAACCTCAGCCATTCTATGGTTCAATACAAAAAGAGAAGAAGGGAGAGCTGCTTGTGAGAAGGTGAATCCTACATGAGGGGTACTGGTAGAAAAAGTGCAAGGGCATGAAGCTCATAACGAGCATGAGCACATCTCAGGAAGCATGGTGTAGCCCTGGTGCTGGTGGCATGCTGCCAACTCACTTCCACCTGCTCTCATATTATGCTGGGATTTGACCGCAGACTCAAAATGGAGCAAAGGGAAGCAGAGCAAATCCTGTTGTATATATGGAAAACATGAAACATTATTATGAAGTACCAGATAGCAGAGTGGTGGACTTCAGAAGCCGTATTTCATATGCCTAATTTCATCACCCACTGATTGTTTCTGTGAAGATAAAGAATATTGCATACTGATAGATGCATCTCAGTTCTCTCTGTCTACCTTTAAAGAATCATTTCCTCGGGAGGAAATTGTCATGCTGAAAGTCCTTTCTCTTTTTCCTGTGTTTTTTACACAGCTGTGTGCATACATGCTTACTTGTACTTGGGATTATTAATTCCTCTTTTTGTCTTTGAGTGTCTTCTCCGATGTGATTCTTCAGTTCATCAAGTGAATATGGTATTTATCATAGGCTGTCAATTCCATGCCCCACATTGAGGCAGTAAGTAAGGGATGTACTTGTCTATAAATATGTAAGTCTACTAGCAGTAAAGATGGCAAGGAATTATTGAGATCTAAAAGATGTAATGGACTGTAACAAGAAAAAATAAAAATAATGCATGTTATGCATTAGGAAAAAACGGGAGGGTCGGTCCTACAAATTTATCTAGAGAAAGTTGTTATGGTACCATCACTGCAGAGGTGATGATGTGAATATTAGATATGGTACATGAGAAAATATAAGGGTATTGAAAAATAAAGCTGTAGTAAGCATTCTGTAGAAAATACTAATGCAGCGATGAGCAGCTGGAAGGGAGTATTTCTTTTCCATACTTTCTATTTAGGAGTCTGCTCTTGTGACATTAGCAGTTGTTAGCAGCAATGGGAAAGGAGGCAGAACAAACTGATCTAGGCAGCCCTTTCAGCTTTAACATCTATAGGATTCATTCAGCTTCCTCCTGGCACAGAATTGAGTTCTGATTTATATATCCAAAGTTTTTATTTTTGTACTCTTGCACAGAAGGGAAAAATACTACAGCCTGACAAGAACTTTAGAAAGTTACTTCCCATTTGAAGAAGTGCATTCTTGCCGTTGTCATTCAATATGGCTTATTTTCTGCCCACTGGCCATGAGTTCATTAAACACTCAGTAATGGTTATATCAGTAATAAATAATTATGGTAAGCTGCAATATATGCTGTGCAAAGACTTTTAGCAATCATAAAGCTTACTTCTGCACTGGCAGATTTTTGCACCATGGAATTACAAGGATTTACTGTACTGGAAGGCAAAAGTTGTCTGTTGATAAGATCACATATCAAAAATATGAAAAAAAGTTTCCTTTGCATTTTACTAAGGCAGAGACTGCATTCATTTTCTGCATTCTAATCTAGAGACCTAAAAACTATAGCTATGTCAATATGGAGGGTGCCTCGCTGCTCTGCTTTTCTCGTATTAGTGACATAGGACTACCATCTACTTATTCCATTCATAAAGTACAAGGAGGAGAGGAATCATTTTTATATAGGATCAGATTGTGCTTCGAATTGAGATTGGTGTGCAGTCTTTGGTGTTTGCTCATCTCTGGAAAACTTTGAAAAGTCAGGCAGGAATAAAACCTGGCCTCTCTCTGTTACTCCCAATATGCACAGTGAGCCAAATGGGGAAAGGAGTGGGAGGTGGCAGAGAGGCAGTGTGTCCCTCTGCCTTTCTTGCACAGCCTTGTAGATTACACATTCTTCCCCAGGGTGAATGTTTTACCAAGACACTAACAGAAACCATTTTGTTGAGGTGTAGGAAGAATGTGTTCCAATTCAGGTTTCAGCAATATATATGTAATAAATGGGAAGAGTAATTTTCTTCCACTACTGCTATTACAACTCTAATTTTTGGGAAAAGCAGAGGTTTGGTTACTGGGGGAGAATTTCTGTGGTCACTGCTTCATTGAGTACGGTACATGAAAGGGGAGGGAATGCCTTGCAGATATTGATCTCTTTGTGCTTTCCACTCACCCTGAGAACATTAAACAGCAGTTATGTGTCCGGTGCAGATAGACACATCTAAGATATTTAAATTCCTAAAACTGCAAGGTGTGGATAAATGTTATTCTTCATTTATTTCTTGATTTCAGTCTTTATTTTTCCCAGAAGACCTTTTTTATTTTCCTCAGTGATACACAGCATTTTGTAAGCTTTATCTGCACAAAGCATACCAGGCGCCCTGTTCCACTTTGCAACACAAATATATTTTTCTCCTCTTTTAAAACTTACTCAAGAATGCCTATACTGTGGGGTCCTTACGTGCTGACCTTTACATTTTATCTATTCACTCACTTCTCTCTACTCTTTAAACTCTCTGCTGGCTTATTACTTCATTATACATTCCTTTCAAGTTTATTCAGGTCTCTCAGATTTCTTCCCAAGCATCCCATGGAAAAGCCCAGAGAAATAGGTCTCAGAGTTAATTTGTTCTATAACTGGCCACACATTTATGCTTGAGACTCCTTTCTCATTTTGTCTTTACCCTATTCTTGACCCCTGGTTGTAGAGTTGCTGCTTTTCAGGTGACTGAGTTGTTTTCCAAACTCTGTTCCCACATTCCCCCTTTCCCCAAACCCTTATTATTAGTGAATTCAGGCAGGTGATCTCACAACACTTTCTCTATATAATTATACCTTGAGGTTTCTCTGGAAACAAAACTACTTATTTGGTTCTCTTCAAGAAAATGCCTTCCTGCTTAGAGCAATGTATGGGTAATTATTTAGCAACAAAATGCTGCCACAGACAGCATTGCTGCTGTGCCGGCCTGAGGAGGCTACACACAACCTAACTCCTCTCCCTGAAAGCCAGGTTCCTTTCCTGTGGAGATGCTGGTGTCTAAGATATAAGAAATTTAAGAAATGGTAAACCATGCAGGAATGAATACAAATGGGGAATGAATACAGCAGCCACCAGATCTGCACACAACAGAGTGTGTAAGCAGAAGCCTTTTTTGTGAGATATACATTTAAAGGCATTGTAAAAGTTTTGTTTTCTGAACCAGTAAAATTTCGTAAGGAATATCTGCCCTCTCACTTCACCATTTTTCTGAGACCATAATAGAATAATAGAATCATAGAATGACTTAAGTTGGAGAGGACCTTAGAGCCCAACCATTTCCAACCCCCTGCCATGGGTCAGGTTGCCACCCACCAGAACAACCTGCCCAGGACTCCATCCAAACTGACCTTGAACACCTCTAGGGATGGGGCATCCACAGCTTTCTCTGTTTTCTCCCTCCATTGACTATTATTAGGTACCTCCCTAAAGCTATCAGTACGGCATCTCTGTGACAAAGCAACCATGCTACTGGCTAAAATGTTACTTCAGTCAACTGCATTGTCCGCAATACTACAGTGCTTAATAAAGTGGCAGCTGCCACTCAAAGCCCATTGCAGAGCAGAGCCGGAGGACTGGTGTGCAGTCTGCTGCTCTGCCTGCTTACAGGTTGCTCTTCCCTGGGCTGAAAGCCTGGCTGAGGTGCATATGACAGCTGAACACAGCCTACTCATTCAGACTCTGCGCAGGTCAGGAAACTTGCCAAAATGTCCACATAGACATTATGAGGGAGTTGAAGGAGGCAGATATGACAGCTTCCATCTACGTGTTCCTTAACTGCAGTCTCTGCAAGTAGGTGTAAATTGCCTACATTTTAGGAACACTTTCTTGTTTTCATTGACGTGCCAGTGAATTTCTGGCAGTTTTCTCAAACATGGTAATTTTGCATAAAAAGGCCCTTCAAGGGAACTTGCACATCAAATGCAGCCTAATGCAATGCTCAAAAATCCATTTGGCCTTTATCATCTTTTTTGTTCTGTGCCGTGATGCATGTCCTGAGAGCATTGGCCAGATTTATGGTGCTGCAGTCCTAGTAAGTGTAACTAATGCCTGATTTAATTGCTTTTTACATTGTTCCCCCTTTAATTCTGTACATCCCTCTAGGCTGAAGCACAGCATCTTACTCTGACTCAGTGCTGAAATGAGCTTACAGTCCTTGCAGATTTTCCTTCCACCACACTTCAGACCTCTTCCTCTGTCAGCTTGCCTTCAATGGTAGCACACATGACAAGGATTTGACTATTTGTTCCTAGGCTTATTTTACATTACTCCACTCTACATGGAGTATGCCCAGGCCAGGCCCATAGTATTATCAAAGTGCTTCTGAATCTCATGGTGTTGTTCCTATTTTTCTTCATGATAACTTTAGTCTAATTTTGAATGAACTCAAAGTCTTGTCTTCATTACAATCATCTCAACAGAGAGCAGCAAATAAGAAATGAAAAAGTCCCCAGGACTGTGGGGCATCTTATACAAGCTGAAGCCCAAGTCACTAACCTTTTATAAACACAGAGTGAGTGTGAAGTGCTAATGATACATTGGACACAGAAAACAGACACCAGCAGGGGAATTTTTTACCTGCATTATTCCAACAGAGCTTTTGAAAATAATTATGCCATTTTTTTTACTGTTTCAATAGATCTGCTTGCCTACTGTATTATAACTGTTCAATTCCATGTATGAAATCACTAATTAGAATGTATTCACAGCAAGGTTATTTATTGAAATCGAGTATCTGGGATGGACACATAACACTTGAGACTAAATTAGCCTTTCGCCTATCAGGAAAGTACAATGGAAAGAGAGGAGAAAAAGAAAGGAAAAAGAAAGGATCCCGACTCCAAATTGTTCTACTTGCATATTTGAAGAATTATGGAAGAGAGAATAGAGATTTACTACTGTATCACAATGTTATTTAAAGGGATATTTTGCTTTTCAGTCAGTGACCCAGAGTAGCTGGAAAGGTAGAAAGAAAAAGGTAGAAACAACATTGAAAAGCATTAATCTTAGGAAGCTGCTGCTGTTCCATATGTGAGCGGTAGCAGTCACACTGGAAGGTGCCAGAGGACACATCAGTTTTGTATGTTCCTTCATCAGAACACTGCATGTGCTGACAAGTGGGAAGTGGGGGTAAAAGGGAAAAAGGAAGATTACAGTTACAAGTGAATCGCCTCTCTGGGATGGATCTGTCCTTGGAGTTGTCAGATGTGATTTCCTGTGCCAGCCCTGGCAAATATGACCCTTGGACTTTTACTGTATAAACCTGTCATCTAAATTGATGGAGGATATTTCATCTCCCTCACCCTCCATCACTGATTTGTTTCATATTTGGGCCAACTGACTTCATTCATCCTGTGGGAGTATGAGCTCGGCAATGAACATTAGTCAAAACAGACCATTTTAAGCAACAATTGCAGAACAGTAACAGCAATTATATTTGGGATTGTGAATGCAAGCATCGGCACTCTGATTTTCTAAGATACTTGCAAACAATCAGGAAGCAATCCATATTGAGAGCACCAAATGTTCAGACAAAATGTTCCTCATGTTGAATATTGGTTGCTCGTGAATAACCCGAGATCTAAGGAATTAACATTTCATCCAGAAATAATTCTGAACACCAAATATCTAACCTCAAATAGTGATACCCAGTATCTCCTGCAAACAGCCTGGAGATCCCAAGAGCCATACTGTGTTTTAACAGTTGTGTAACTTGCCATTGTGCTCAGGACAGCTTACATACAGAGTAAGTCACATTTGTCACAGGCAGACATAGCATATAAAACAAATGACTCCCAACATATCTGTGAAAAAATATATCTATTGGTAAAGATTGCAAGAACTTCATTTTTGGCATTTGCCATTAGAAATTAAGAAACGTATGGAAGTCTCAAGTTCCAAAACACACTTACTTAAGAGGCTTTTGAAAGGCCTCTACAATAACGCACAAATTAGGAATCAAAATTTCTAGAACTGAGAACCACCACTTGCTGAAGACTGTCTCGGATCCTGTAAAATGAGCACGAATGTATCACTGCAGTAAGAAGAATGCTGAGTGTCACTAAGAAACATTGTGTTTTCATTACAAGACTCTGCTGTTATGTTTGGCTTTCCTTGGGAAGCTCATTAGTGGGCTGGTTATTTAGAACAGTGCACATCACGATCTATTACCCCACACAACCTATAGATGTCATTGCCCTGAAGGGAATTTACTCATCAATTTTTTTCCAGCAGATAATGGAGGTAAGGTAAAACTGCTTCAATGTAAGAGGACCTCTAGCTTTAATTCCAGCTAGGGACACAGCTGTAGCTTTGCTGATTTTGTAATTTAAGCAGCACGGGTATATTTAAGCAACTTAGACTTAGAAAACTAGGTGGAGGGGTTCCCTGGTAGCTCACAGCTCTAGCATTTAGTCAAGCTGCTAATCCAAACCTTCAGTGCTTTTTCAGGGCACATTTTAACACCTTTTACAGGATGGTCTCCTTTGCATGTGTGTTTTCTGCTTCCATAATTACTGTGTTATATAAAGGTCTCTAAAAATGGATAAAAATTGCCTTGGTGATACTGATTATCTCCTCTGACCTCAAATATAATATACTAAATCTTGGCCTTCCATTTCATGATGTTATGGCTAATACATTTGTGACAGTTGCCACAAAATTGCTTTGGAGACTTCAAACACATTTAACATACGATTAATGTCTTTACAGAGCCAGTCATTTACCTTTCTTATGGATGAGCAGGCACTCACTGTTTCTGTGTTATATGTGATCGTTTGCTTTTAGGTATTTTGCCAGGCATTTAAATTTTAAGAAAATTATTCTTACCACCTCTAAATCTCACATGAAACAAAGACTGAGCTGAAATCCTTTGGATTACATGAATATCTAAAATACAGTATGTTGTATTTTTTAACAAGCTAAGAAAAGACTTGAAATCAAAAATGACCAATTGGATTTGTTCTTTATTTCCTGAGAAACTGATAGCATATTTCTTTTTCATATATTTTTTTTTTATTTGCCAAATATTAATAAGCACATATTCGAGTAGCTTAATCCCATGTTAGCAAGTCAATGCACCTGAATACTAAGATCTGTCACAGGAATGAAGCTTCAG
Organism: Lagopus leucura; assembly: GCF_019238085.1. Taxonomy (NCBI): domain Eukaryota; kingdom Metazoa; phylum Chordata; class Aves; order Galliformes; family Phasianidae; genus Lagopus; species Lagopus leucura. Next base: position 35,741,808 of record NW_024962264.1, on the reverse strand, counting down.
AGCAATCAGCCTTAAAGATAACTGACAGCCTACCTTTTTCATTAATTAATAGTAGCTGTGTTGTTTACAATAATTAAAAATCTATTGGCAATTTATAATCATTTTTTCACTGATCATTTCGGTTTCTGAGCTTACAACAGGAAGATCGTAGGCAGTCTCCTCTGTCTTGTCAGTCTTCTGCATGCAACTGGGGTTCTGCCCAGCCACACTGAGTTGTTATCAAACATCACCTAAAATGACACATGAAAAGCTGCTCCTGCAGTACTTGTATCTACACTTAGGATTGTGTACATCCATTTAGTAGGTAAACAGGGATACTTTAACACTCTATTATTCTGCAAAATGCTGATGCTATGGCACTTTAATCAGTGAAGCTGAGTACTTGTTTTTTAAATAGTTGCATATATAACATTTCAAAACATCCAGGAAATCATGTATGTTAAGTTAAATTGCGTGACATTAAAGCTGGTGCAGTGTTGACAGAAAAGACAATAGATATGCATCTGACAGTCTGATGCTGTTCTGTTTATTCTGTTTATTTACCAGGAGATAGTAAACTCCTTTTTTCCTGTCTCTTTCCTTTTCTACTTCCTTTTCAATTTTTTTTTATGGGTATTAATTTGCTCTCTGGTGCTTGAACACTTTCCTTCTGTCCGCCCATCCACTATTCTTGCTGTGAATATGTTCTTAATTAGTGTTCTAAAATATGAGTTTATAAATATGACATAGTAGGTGTGGAGAACTGAGGAAAAACAGTACTAAAAGGGCATAATTATAGTTAAATGAAACAAAAGAAAAAATGAAGCTTCAAATGTTCTTGCTTTCTATTAGATTTTACCATTGATTTTTGCATTAGTTCATTCACAGTGTCTCTGAGTTTAAATAATGTTGCCCATTATAGGGAGCTTTAGACCTCAGCTCAAAGAAACAAGTCTACTTAAATGCTTAAAGTTAAGCATATGCTGAATTTTGCCCTTCAATAGCATTGTGGTTTCATGAGAAGGAAATATATACCTTAGTTTCAATTCTATTGTTGTTTTGTGTGGCCAGAATCAAATAATGTTCATAGTGTAATCTCTTAAAAAATAAGTGAAAACAAAAACAAAGAAACAAACACAAGCATCAAACAAACTTACCGCCGAATGCAAAAAATAAATCTCAGAAAGCTATGTTGGTATATATGGTCGCTAGAATCTAAGTACTTAGAATCCAGAAGCAAAGTACTCGAATATACTTCTGAGATTCCAAATTTTATTTTGACTCACTCACAGATAGATAAAGTAACTTCCCCATTACTTAGTGTCCGAATCAGATTATATTTGCAAAGGTGCACTTTACAGAAGCTATTGATCTCAGTGCCAAATTAATATGTTTACAGGAGTTAATACGATTTTGTCATAATGGTTCCTGTTTCTTGAAGATCAGTAGACCCATGACTGTACACTAAAAGAAGATAAGTGGTATTTTTCAAAGTGATTAGATGTCACTGTGGCAGCATCATTCTTTTTCGGCAGAAATAAAGTGAAAGAGTTGCATTAGTTGCCAGAAGAAAAGAAAAAAAAAAAAAAGTACCCTCCCCCAAATACTGCTTGAATTGCTTTTGCAATGTTTGTGTTCTGGTTGTAATAACGAAAGGTAAGAAAAATAAGAACAGCCAGATTTTCTGAGTAGAATTACAAACGAGACTCATTCTGAAGCACATGAATAATTTAAAATGAAAAAACCCTGTATTTCTGGAAGTATGGTTACTGCCATTGCTCACACGTATTAGAAAAGGAATGTGGAAATGGATAACCGCTTCAATGGATAACCCACTAAGAAAAAGGCAGTCCTGAAAACTTCTTAGTCAGAAAAGGTTGCTGTCTAGATTTCTGGAGAAAGGAAACCCACTTATTTTCGTGTGCAGATTGTGAGAAACGCTCAAAATCGATGATTTCCAATCGGGAAAGATCTCCGTGAGGCAACAAAGCTCTGTTCGGCATTGCAAGGTCGGGCGCGCGCGCCCCCTCGTGGCGAGGGAGAAATCTCGCGCTCAATCGGCGCCATCCGCAGCCGTACGAACCGTTTCTGCGACGCGTGGGACGCCGCTGCTGGCACTCGGCTGGCTGAGCGTCTGAGGCTCGCAATCTACTCGACGCGGTTGCTAAGGTACGTTTCCACAGAAAGTTTATTACCACCTGTTGTTCACCATTTTTCATGCGAGATGGGATAATGGTGTGTACTGGATTCTCCCTTCCCTGCCTATCCACCTTAGCTAGTATCATTTCTATCCACCTGGTCAGAACGTTCTAGAAAACAAAATACCTGACAGACTCACTGTACCCTGTGCTAGGCTCTGCCTCAGCAGCTCGGTGTGAGCAGCAATCCCTGCAGCCATTTTGTAAGAAAGTTTAGTAAAGGCCTGTCCCTTAGTGCTGGAAGTTTTGTACTGCAAAAACACAACCTAACTCTCACAAGATCTGAAATATTTGAATACCTTTCTGCACAGACCACAGGGCAATGTCTGAACTATTTTTGGTAGCTGTGCTGAAGTTTGGTTTCTGGTGTGTTGAACTGGCAATTCCAGGGACAACCACAGAGGCTGGAGAGAGATCTGGCTTGAAGCAGTGTCGCTTTTCTCTGTTCCCAGCTCTTGGATATCTGTGTCCATAGATCTCAAGATCCTATTCTGATCCTGTTGAAATTCACGAATCCATTTCTAAGTATTGCAGGACATCAAAAGTAGTGCAGAGGGCTGCAGTACCACCAGGGTATTCTATCTAAACATGTAAAACAAGGGAAAGTAAATTCAACTTAAGGCCATACCAAAAGAGCATGTGATGTTTGATAACCGAAATTCTAATTAGAGTTAAAGGAATTGGCTTTGATGCTACAAAAGAAAGCAGAAAGATAGAAGCAAAAGCAAAAAGTGTTTGTGGTTTAATGTCTGCAGTTAATTTTAGTATGATATTTGGAACAGAAATTTTATGAGCATTTTTTTTTTCACTAGGTAAACCATACATCAATCCCAGGTTGTAGCTGGATTTAAATCCGGATGTGATGAAGGATGTATATTTAGTATTCCAGAGTAGGCTGGAATTTGACTTCTTCCACAAACAAGCAGATTTGTTGTGGGTGCTGACAGAAACACTAATACAATTAATGCTGCCAAATTACCACCCAACAAAAGCAAAAAATAAAAAAAAAATAAAAAATAAAAAATCACAGAACAAGCCTGCTGCTTTGATTCACTTGAGAAAATTAATCTTTTATTACCCAGATAGTAAGGTTAAGAGAAAAAAATAACAATTGCATTTTATTTTGGTTTTTATCTGTCTGGGTCTAAAGCTGTTGTTTAAACAACATAACTTTCCACACAATATGGTTGAGAAACAAAATTTTACTTAGTCATTGGTGTAGAAAGATGCATAATGTAGAAAGTTTCCCTATGTCTGTCTGGAAGTGTTGAGTTGCTCTCACTTTAAAAGCACGGATGAGCCCCAGATTGAAAATTATAAACAAGCATAATAACAGAGTTACACTGAGATGAATGATCACGTAGCATTTTTTATAAATATTGGTCTGTAGTTCATCTAACAGCTTTGGTAATTTATAGATCTGTAACGTTTAAGGTTGCTGACTCAGCCCATTCCATGGTCATTGGTTCTCATGCTTGCTTGCCCTCAGAGTTAAAAGTTCTGCCATGTTTACCTAAAAGTGAGTTGCTATATTGTTTAATTTGCAAACATAATCTAATTTGCAAGAGTAACACCCAAAAGCTTTTGTTTTTGTTTTTTTAAATCAGTATGGGGAAATAATGTCTAGTATGCTCGTTTATAGATTTAAAGCCAGTTTAGTTTATCTGTGAAAATAGCTCCCTGTTCCTAGGTGAGCTCAATAGCAGTTGAAATACCTCCTAAGTCATCCCAAAGGTCTTCTTGGTTACTGTAACAAACAGAACTGTAACCTTGTTGCCAAGACTACTGCCCCACCAGCTTGACTTTCAGGAGCTCTCATATGCTTTCCCTAAGGCATATATTCTAGCTTGAAATTCACCTTTTCAGTTTGAAAGTCTTTATTTCTGAAGGTTTTTTTTTTTTTTTTTCCCTTGGCTGTCTCTTTGCTTATCTATTTATTTATTTGAATCTGAATCAATCTTAATTTGTGAAATTAATGTATGTTTAATTGTCAAGAAATGTATGTATATGCTAGCTGATTTTGCAAACTCATAAAAATTATGAGAATACCTTATAAAACTTCAGATTGCATGTTGTTTACTCTCTGCTTGGTTGGACATCCTTTGGAAAGGTGTCTTCCTTTCAGGTTATTAATTTGCTGAATTTATTGTTCAAAGCTTGAACTTTTTCCCTAGTTTTTAGGGTGTGTTTCTCCTGGCTGTTTCTGGGGCAGGATGTCTAGAAGGCTGTGTTGAGGAAAAGGATCTGGGGGTGTTGATCAGTACTCAACTGTACACCAGCCAGCAATGAGCCCAGGTGGCCAAGAAGGCCCAGGGCATTTCAGCTTATATCAGAAACAGTGTTGCCAGCAGCAGTAGGGAAGTGATCCTCCATCTCAGCACTGGTGAGGCCTCATATTGAGTAAGGCAGGGCTCCTCACTACAAGAAAAACATTAAGCCCTGGTGTTCATCCAAAGAAAGGCAATGGAGCTAGTGAGGAGTCTGAAGCACAGAGTTTGTGGATATTCACTGAGGGAACTGGGGTTGTTCAGTCTGAAGAAGAGGAGGCTCAGGGGAGACCTTATCAATCTCTACAACTGCGGGAAATAAGATTGTGCTGAGGTGGAGGTTGGCCTCTTCTCCCACATAACTAGCAATAGGATGAGAGGTAATGGCCTTTTGTTATCCCAGGGGAAGTTTGGGTTGGATATTAGGAAAAGCTTCTCGAAAAGACTGGTTGGCACTAGAACAGGCTGCACAGGGGAGATGGTGGTGTCATTGCCCCTGGAGGTGTTGAAGAAACATACAGATGTGGTACTTAGGAACGGGGTTTAGTGGGCAGTCTTGGTAAGAGGATGATTGGACCAGATAATCTTGGAAGTCTTTTCCAACCTTGGTGATTCTCTGATTCTGTGTTGGGGCTCAGGACACATCCCCTTCATTCCAGGACTTTGTTATGGGGCTCAGGGCAGCTCTGTGCTGTGGGAACCTGTCCAGCAGGAGAGGCTCCCCACTGGTGCCATGGAGTGGCACAGATAAAAAGATGAGAGGAGTGAGAAGACTGGAAATTTCTATTGCCTTGATAACCAGGCACTGACACCTCAGTGCTCAGATGGAAGTCATGGACAGGCCAGCATTCACCATATGAGCCCCAAACCTTAGTCCTTTTAAATTTTGAACTTTTTAGAGCAGCAATATCTTTGTTCATAAAGAGATGGAGCAGTAAGATCCAATTCTGTGGTGATTTTCTTCTCAGTCATAGAATTGAATCACCACCATAAAAATAGATGATATTGATTGGGGCATCAAATTTAAAAGTTGAATACAGCTGGAAGTGAAAAATAATATATCAAATTCTGTAGTTAAAATATACTTTTTAAATAAGTAAATTTAAACATAAGACAGAAATAATGTAAAGGAAGGTCTAGTTCAAATCTATGGGTTGAGACTTCTCAGAAGGTTTGAACAAACATCTTCCTTTGTGTACATGCTGATAGTGCTGTGTGTATGTAATGGAAGGTAGATCTGATTTTAAGTGACTAATATTACATTGTTTGGAGAATGTCAGGTTTTTTTCTTCTTTCATAGTCCAGCTGTTGGCCAGGAAAACAGATTATTGAAAAAAATCCTGTTACTTCAAGATCCTGAAGAGTACTACAATAACTCCACCTCACCACACATCTTTAACTAATTGTAAGTAATGTGTTACAGATTTTAAACAAATGTAGTGTTTCTGAACACTTGAAAGGCACATTTCAGATTTAATTGCAGGAACTCAAACAGAGAAATTAGAGTTTAGGCTTACAGTGCATTAGCTATTGCTTGTGTGAACATTGTTGTTCAGTGGCAAATTGGAAGTTGTGTATATCATTTTGGAGAAGATTATTATATAGGAGATCAAAACAAAGGAGGCTGTGATCCAGGCTTTCTTGCATCAAAATCATTAAATCTGTATGAAACTTTTGTTTGAAGTGGAACTTTAAGCATTATTTTTTCAAATGCCATGGTTATTAATAATGGAACTTCATGAAGAAAAGGTCAAAAATAGTTTCTGCTTATCCATGTATGCTATGTACAACTTGGATCCTTTTTAATGCCAATGACAGAAAAGATCTGGCATGTTATTTAGAAGGATAGCTTTGGAGGAGATCGGAGGTGACCTCTGTGTTGCAATAGAATCATAGGCACATAATAACAAAGAGCTGCCACCACTGCAGATTAACTTCACAATCTTTGTGCAGAAATTGTGTCCTTAATACTTAAAGGAAACACGAAGAGGGGAAAGTTGATTGAAAAGAGCAGATGAAGGGCAGGAAAATAATATAACGCTCTCATGGAGAATGTTCAGTTCAACATTTTTTTGTTTTACTTATCTAGATAGGTGGATTCCAGATGTAGAAAATTCTTAACATTCTGTTGTTCAGGAAAATGTAGAATTGATATTCCTGTAACTGTGAACAATGATGGATTTTCCTAACTAAGCTATTACCTCCTTGGATCTGCCTTCAAGAGAAAAAAAAACTGGAGGCATTTGAAATGAAAGTTGTCTTTAGTGCTGCTTAAAGCAAGAAAAACAGAAATAATTTGTGATTTCTAGCTGCAGCATTCTCCATATGGACAATTTGCTGCCTCAGTAAGCCACTCAGGAAAATAGATGGTTTTAAAACAAAAGTAAAAAGGCCAGGCATAATTCAAGTCAGCTTTTAATTCAGAAAAGCATGCGCTTTAATTTAAGCATATGGCAAATTTAATGTATTCAACAGTATGAAGGTGAAGGAATTAGATAATTTGGCAGGTCACTGGCAAACTTTCTCTTGGTTTGGACATTCTGGAGCCTTCATGAAAACTCCCTGATGTCAGGTGCGTTGCATCCTGCATTTAGAACATACCTGTTGTTGCTGCTAAAGCTTGCTGTTCAAGCTAAAGTTAAGATGGCTACAAGGGGTGAATTAATTTCATGCACCCACAAAAAAAAAAAATAGCTCTACAAAGGTCAGGTACTACAGTTACAAAAAAGCTGCTACTGCTCTCATGTATGCTGCTGACTGTTGGAGAAGGATAATATTCTTCTGAGGATTTGGGAAAGCCTTCGAGCACATCCTTAGGTACAGTCTGAGAAAGACTTGTAACATTTGACTTCTGGAAATGAGCACATGAGACTTTCCATATGCTCACAACAAAGCATACAGAGCTCTTTTTTTGTTTGTCTTTTGGTAAAAAGGTGTTAGACAGCATCTCTGTCATGCAGGACAAGGGAGGATGACTATTCATTTTAATAATGAAGAGTTGCAAAATTGACCTAGATACGACCTGCAGTTATTATATTGGAAACTTTTGTCCGTGTTTTAGCTGACATAATGTTCTTTTACACATTCCTATTGGAAAAAACTCTGGACCCATCAGTTTTCTGCAGACTGTTATTTTCAGTAACATCTCACATGTAGTTAATGTCCCCGAATGATTAGCTGTGAGAAGAGTGTGGGCATAAGACAAGTTTGAACGAAGTTCCCTGTTTGTTATATTTGACATCACATCAGGTGGTTTATTTGCTGCATACATTTGTGAGGCCTTACAGTGCTCAAAATAAACCTGTTCCTTCAGATTTAAATATAACTTTTAATTGTTTTGTAGCTGATATAATATCCTAATCAGCATCTTATCTGTGGTTTATAGAAACGTTGTTATAAACATGCAGCTTTAACCTTCATTGATTTCAAGGACTCTGTCATTATCCCATTTTCCAGGGCGAAGTGATTTGTAATTACTGAGTATTCTCATGTTTAATTTGATGTGATAAACCTGAAACTAATAGATAAATGGGCTCACTTCATTCCGAGACCAAAATAATTTGTAGAAAATAGAAAAGATGGAGAAAAGGCATTTGAAAGTAACATCTGCAGGCAGTACAAGAAATATATAGTTCATGTAGGAAAATATCATTTTAACAAGTCTTACCTACAGTTTAGTATCAGGTCATCAGGTTGTTTCTCCTATACCTTTTTTTTTTTTTTAGCTCTGTACTGGAAAAACTCCATCAAAGGAAGTGGCCATTTCATCTTTTGAGGCAAATTTCTAAACATAGGGCACACTGCACTAATAGGAGTTCCATTATTCATTTCCTTTATACCTGACCATTTGTTTTGAAAAAGGCATATGAATTGCAATTTCAAAACGTCATTTCTTTCTCTGTAATAGTACAACACCCGATAGTGTAAGCTGGAACACATAGTTCCATTGTTCTTTTTGGATTTTTTAGGTCTCATTTTATAGCACGTGCATTAAAAAATGAACTCCGTGAAATCAGTTTGTGTAACCCAATTCTATCTGGTTCCCATTCACCATGCCATTAGAAAGGCAGTCAAGTGTCATACACTTAGCTTGTGCAGCACTTCTTACTCCTGAGTGCAGATTGTCATCAGTGAAAAATAAAACCAGATGAACAACAATCAAACCATTTGCAGGAGTTAAAATTTTCCTTTTTCTTTATCCTCTTAATGGTCCTTGAGCAGCTATGCTTGAAACAGCTGGTCAGCCTCAGCCTAAGGAGTCCTGAGGACTATTTGCGTCATTGCTCTTCTTTTTAAGCATTCTGTTTTAGGACTAAGTTGCAAATTTGGAGATGCCAAATTAAAAGTGATTTCCTGTCTTGACTTGATATCTCTGTAGATGTTAGCCCTTGCAAACTGCCCTTTTACCTGATCCACTCTTTAAATGCCTTGTAATCAAGACAGTATTATTGTCCCATCTGGAAACCTACTGTATGACATTGCAAAATGTGTATGCTACCTGCCTCAGCTCAGTGCGAGATGAAATGAAAGAGGCACACATAAGAAGAGATGAAATGAAGAATGTTGAACCATGTATTATACCTTCTGTTGTACATGAAGTTAACATAAAAATAATGAGCTAGTCTTAGAGGAAAATATTCTTGCAGTGCATCATGCTGAACAATCTTTGCCTAAGGAAAATGCCTCCTTGTAACTGCCTGGTTTTGTCTGTGCCTCTATGGGGTTGTCACTTACTTAACTTTATTTCATTTTCTGTTTAAGCCTGTATTCATCTGTTGTCTTCTGTAACTATATCTGTATGAAGATGGTACAATGTAGTGGAATCCCATCGGTATGCTGGGGGTAGGAAACATCAGCAAGAACAGAAACTCTAATTCCAGAAACTTCAATGAAGTAGAAGCTCTTGGAAGATACAACAGCGTTTTACCAGTAGATAAAAAATATAGCAACTGGAAAAAGTCCATAGGTATAGTAGATGTTCAAGTTTTTGAAAATGTTTTCAACTCCTTTAGTAAGAGCAATAATCCTTTTCTGAAATGAAAATCCTTTGATACAAATATTTTTATCCTTTCCCTCATGTTACTGTATCATGGACAGGGAGAAGAGAAACTGATGGCAAAATTCTAAAATACCATAAAGAGTTCTGTGGGTTTTCTTTGTGTTTTTTTTTTGTTTTTTTTTTTTAATTGCTTTTTTTTCCTTTCCAACTATTAAATATTTCCTGAATTTTTGTTAGTAGTGTAAGGCAAAGACTTTGTGATCAAGATCAGATGTTTTGCTTCAAAGAGAGAGAGGGGCTTGTTATTTCCTGGCAGCTAGCAAAGTTACTGATGTAGCTCAAGGGGCTGAAAGAGAGACAGGTTCAATCCCATGTCTGTCTCACAGTGTTTCAGGTATCTGTAGAGGGTCCTGCAGTTCATTACAGAAGGAAAATACTGTGGAACTCAGTGTTGCCAGTCCTAACTTATCTAGCAAATTATGTAGTGCTTGCGGTGCGCGCTGGTAATAGTCTTCCTCTGATGTCTAACCTGTGCCAAGAAAGAACAGGAATGCCAGAAGCTGATAGCTAAGTAAACTGGTCCTCTAGCTCAGATGTTGGTAGGTGAGCATTGTTTATTGCTGAAAGTCAGGCAGGTGATTCCTGCTGAGCCCAGTACAGGTATGCATACAGTCAGCAGCAGCTCTCTGTATTAGGCTTTGGCAGTTTTGTAACAGCTGCACCCTGTATATATTCAGACAGTATTACAGAAATTCAGATCCCTCACAGCAGCAGACAAGACCTTTTCCTACACCTCAGTGAGGGAAGATAGGGGTCATAAATGCATCAACAGAATCTTGAGCATGACTTGGATTTGCTATTAATCATTCATCTTTGCACTGAATCTTAAAAAGGACTTGGACTCTACAATGCTTTGTGTTTGGGTAGCGGGCTGTTGCATTAGCATGCAGAGCCTGTACAGGTTGTCTAGGCTTCCTAGGCTGTGCAAGGTTGTGCCTGTGCTGTATATCTCAGAGAGATGGGAGCATGAGCTCAGCGCTGCCCACGTTTGGCTGACTGTCAAAGGGAATTCAGTGCAGTTGACATGCCAAGGAAAAAGTCCCCTGAAATGCCATTGCACAGTGGCTGAGAGCTCTCCAAAACTCTCAGTACAAGAGATGCTGAGTTATACCATGTTCCTTGAGGCACTCCTCAAGAAAATTCCATGAAAGTCTTTTCATGAACCTAGAGGTCTGGTATGATTTAGTTGCTTTCTTTGTGAAGCATATCTTGCAAGAGAAGAGGAGGTGTCATGGAAATATCCCTCTCCAGATCACTTCTTCGCAGTATTTCAGTAAGCAAATCACCTCTTTTTGTTATTATAACTAGTAAATCAAAGAGAAATGGGAAATACAGAATCATTTTTATTTTCTGCTTGAGGTTCTTCATGCCTTCATTTTTCCCCACGTTTTGAACTTAAGGGGCTAGGGTGAATGTGGAAGTCATATGCCCACAAAAGAACCAGACAGACAATCTCTCTAAGTTTTACTGCAAAACTACTATCCAAGCAAATGGCTCAGATGGAGACTTCAGGCAAAGTAAAAGTCTGTTGTTGAGTGACTGGAATGGATATCTGAAAGAGGAAAATCACATCTTCCTTGTCCTTGCACTGGGGACTGTACATTTTATGTTATGGATTAAATTATGATATTATGTGTTAAATAATGACTTATCAAAATTCTCGTTAGCAAAATGAAATTTGGGTTGCATGCACGATCAGATTTGCATTGAGATATAGACAAGAGCTTAACTTCTGGATTAGTTCTGATTTTGACAGTGAAGCTGCTCATCTTGTCTCCAGAGTAGCTGTAGGGATTGCCCAGAAATATGACCTTAGATATTTTAGCATCTTGGAGGTATGAAAGAAGAGCTTACCTAATTCTGGCTCAGACAGCAAATAACTGAGGTGCTTCTGAATTGCAGTTTTGATTGTCAATGTCAAGTTCCCACTTTATAAACCTTTAGCATTTAAAGGATGAAATAATACCATGTCCTACTCTTTCTGCCTTCTGTAACTAGGCAGAGAAGGTACTGGTCTGTGGTAAAATGCATTCTGGCAGAAGTACTGATGATCTTGTGGGTGTTGGTTGAAAACCCTTTTTAATGTCTCTGCATTGTAATAAGCAGCCATAGATTCAGTAGTGAATCTATCCTTTTAAATTAAAAACAAAGCATATTGCTTCTGCAGATGTGTTATTCTCTGTTTCCATGTGCACAGGAAGCAAATTTTGTATCTGTTTCTATAATGATTGAAGTGATTCCTGTGTATAATGTCAGTGTGCACATATTAGCATTCACAAGCATATGCGTACAGTAAAGTGCTTCAGGATGTTTTAGAATAAAATATATGTTGCTAATGTGTTGCCAGTAATGACTTTGTCTCCTAATGGCATTTGTAAAATGCTCATATTTAAGCAATGTCTTTAGTTTTCCATTGTGATTAAACTAGGTGGCCATTTAAATTCAAAATGGCACAGTGTTAATGCTCAGCGCTATTTATTATCAAAATATGCATATGCATGTTTAGCTATAAGTGCTGAAGTACTATATTTAATTCTTGTAATGTGTAACCTTTTTTTGATCAGAGCTAAAATCTTGAATGCAGCCTCTGATTTTGATTAGTTGCACCTACACACTGAGATAGAGACATTTCGTATTACATGATCAACATTTTAACTCCATTTGGCATAAAGGTAGAATACTTTTTCCTTGCATAAAATCCTGGTAAATCAGATAAGAATTGATTATTTATATTGGTTTCATGAAGTAAGATAGTTGATTTCTGACTAATGCATTGGAAAGTATTTATGTAATAGAGAGTCCTGCCATCATAAATCACTTTGCGGTGAGTGCAACAATTTTTTTTATTGGAGGTCACCAAAGTCAGTTGCAAAATCAATTCAAATCAAATCACACGGCTGCAGTATACATCAGAAGATTGCAATAGATTAATACACTTACATATTTGCTCACCATACATACCTAAATTAAATATTAGCTGTTTACATGAAGATGAAGTCACCTTGCGTTACAGCCCGTTAATATGATTTTATGCTAGGCAGCCCAGGTACAAGCTGGGCTTTACATTTTAAAAAGTAATCTGTTCTTTGGCCTAAGAATACATTGCTTGTGTTTTTTCCATTATGAGACCAGGATCCAGTGCTGAAAATATGTTGAATTGCTTTCGCAGTTTAACTACTTCATTTGCCACGAAAGTTCTGATTTGAACTTTTAAATGGTACATTTTTGTGTAGTCCATAGTAATACCCTTGGAGAAGAATTGCTGCAGTGGGTTTTTTGTAACCATTTCTGCTACCCCTGCGGCTCAAGTTCAGACTTACTATCCAATGTTTGTATTTATTTTTTCAGAGGCTGGCACTAGGATGCATTGTTCATAAACATAGAATGATGGCTCTTTAATTTTTTTCATTAAAAACCAGAAACTGAAATTTCCTCCTTATAATTCTAAGGGAAACATTTTTAAAAGTATGTTTCTTCTGATATATTTTTTTTACCTTCAGGAAAAATAAACAGACACTTATTACTCAATCTGTCTAATAAATAGGATTGTCATGTGTATGTTCCTTTTCTTCTCTCATTTATCTCCTCTTTGATGACATTAATTGATGTCAATTATTAAATAAGTAATAATTGGAAGATTTTACAGCTGCTAGCTTGAAATTTAAGTTTCTTCTGTCTTTCTGGACTCAAGAGTCCAAATGTAATCCTTTGAAAAGTAGCAAGGTAGAAGAAAGGAACACCCTTGTGACTGATTTATATCCTAAAGCATCTTGTAGTTAGAGCTAACTCTGGAGTATTGGTGAGTGGCAAAGGACATGGGACACAAAGTGGGAAACTTCTGAGCAAAACATCAATAAAAAAGTCAAAACACCATCTCTTCAGCAGCAGAAATACTACTTAGTGTGATGCTCTAATGGAGAGAACTTCCTCTAATATTTATGAGCATCTACTATGCAGAGTGTGCCCCAACATTCCTATATGTGCAGGAGGGAGTCAATTTATGCACTGCATCCTGTATACCACCATGATGCATTGTATCAGTGTTAATGGTGAAAACTCCATCTTGGAATTCAACAGCAAAAGGGGCTGCGTTATCCTCAATGACCAGCACTGGCACAAAATTAAACCCCTGACCACTTCCATGCTGTTTTCCATAAACCTGCTGAAAATGGAGGTAAATGGGTTCTGTTGCAGTACATATGTACTGAAATGAAAGCAACCTATTATGTAAGGCATTATTTGATTGAAATAAATCTGAGGAAGGAACCAACGTGATCAAGCACCTTTACTGCGGACAGTAAGCACCCTGGGAGCCACAGTGTAAGAATAATGTAGATATATTGGAGTGGCTCCAGAGGATGGCTATAAGGATAATCAGAGGACTGGAGCTCCTTTCCTGGAAAGGTAGATTGAGAGAGCTGGGTTTGTTCAGACTGGGGAAGAGAAGGCTCTGGAGAGATCTCACTGAAGCCTTTAGTACCTAGAGGGGCGCCTACAATAAAGCTGGAGAGGAATTTTTTTAAAAGAGCATGTAGCCATAGGAAAAGGAAAAGGGGAAATGGCTTTAAACAGAAAGAGGGGAGGTTAGATAAGATATTAGGAAGAAATTCTTTACTCAGAGGCTGGTGAGGCACTGGCATAGGCTGTTCACAGCAGCTGTGGAGCCCCATTCCTGGAGGCGCTCAAGACCAGGCTAGATGGGGCTGTGGGCAACCTGATCTAGGGGGCTGCAAGTGGTCCACAGCAGGGTATTGGAACTGAATGGTCTTTAAGGTCTTTTCCGCCCAAGCCATTCTATGGTTCTGTGATTCGAGGAAGTGATTTGCAGCTACATAGTGTCATGGACTTACCACCTGGAATACTTCTGTTGCCGCTGCTAAAGACAAATAAGTGGTCCATATCAAGTACGCTGGCTGTACTGAATCACTGGTTCATATATCAGTAATCTCATGGACCTTCAAAACTATTTACTTGGTTAACAAAAAGGTTTCTGAATAGGTAGCATTCTGAAGTGCTCTGTTCGAAGTGCAAGCTGTAAACTCAATGACAGGCATAATTATCATGTCAAATAGATGAACAGCCATTCAGTTCATGGCCATATAACTAAAGGATGTATTTAACAAGCCAGTGATCTAAATTTAAGAGCAAAAATGCCAGTAAAACTGCCTAAATTTAAGTCATTTCCCAGGTTCTGCAATTACAAAAAATTAATTGAACAATAGAATTGCTGCATGGGGAATTAAATAAGGCAAGAATTCAGCCTTCTTTTTCCTTACTTTTGTTTATGAGTTAAGCTTTGAGCCATGTAACAAGGACAAAATCCTCTATTTACACCTGTGTCACTATATTTTGCTCTCAACATGAAATGATATGAGCAATACAGAACCACTTTTCATTGGTCTGTTGCCCCTTGAGCACAGTAATACAATAAAAAGGGAAGAAGTAATATAAAATTAGATGAAGAAAATTTTAAACCCATTCCTGAGACTTATAAGCTTGTATGAATTTAACAAAATCACTTTCATGTTTGCTAGATCCTTCCTTATAGTTCAGAAGAGAGGATCTGCATATTGCCATCTATTAAAACCGTAAATAAGTTGAGTCAAAATAGATTAAGCTTCATAGTAAAAAGTCTAATTTTACAATTTGTGATATAGGAGTGATAATGTGAGTGAATTCTTAAGATGCTAGAACTTGTCATAGCTGATAAATGAGGCACCTAAAAAAGGTCTCAGCACTAACATATGATGAATGTAGACTTATATTTGGTGTGCATTTTCCACCAATTGTTATCCCCTAAACTCCCATTTCACTTGAAAATTATGATGTTCTGATAGCCAAAAGAAAACTGTTCTTAGAAATTTGCTATTAAAAATGCTGTAACATGGGAATAAACAAAAGGCCTACTGGGAGCTGACTAATGGAGTGTTTCCTTGCATACATGAATACCCAATGTGGTGCAGGCTGAAATCTAACTCTTGTACATCGTATGATCAAAAACCCAGTACTGAGTGCTAGAACTGACTTGTGTGAAACATCCATTACTTGCAATCTTCTTTTGGTGTTCTGCTGGAAGAGCCAAGTCTGGTGTTTTCTGCTGTAAGATTTAATGTAACTGAACTCAGTGCAAAGTGAGTCGTCAGTATTTCCTGTGCTAAATTTATCTCTAACAGAAGTTGCCCAGTCTTAGCTGATATAATTCATTATATGTAATAGTATTCAAAGTAGTGAATTTATTCTTAATCCCATCAGCTTTGTCTTTAAAGTAATGCTATGATACTTCTTATGAGAACTAATTTTAAAGAAGTTCATAAATGGTGGTAATTGCTGTGAAAATGGTTGAAAGTTTTGTAAAATTTTCCTGCAAAAGTGGATTTAATTTTTCTCACCTTCCTAATATGGTTCTCTCAGGTCTATTTAGTCGCTTCTATTCTTTCCATGATAGATTTCCAAACTGGAACTTACAGAAAGAAGCAGTAATTTTGCTCTTCCTCAGTGTGCAAAGCACTGGAAAACACAGAGTACAAAACATGCCAAAACATGCTGGGTTTTACTGGGTGCCAATCCTACAAATCTGTCTCTTATTAAAGCTGTGAGGCTTTTTGCTGCATAAAGACTTCTAGCTTTTCTCAGAGTGAATTATCAATTTTGCAGTCAGTCACCAGTTAGCATACAATTACTAGAGATGATTGTTATTTCAAAGTTATATGGCTGTGGTTATAAGAATGGAAACCCAGAATATTCTTATTACTAGTGGCATTATAATATAAAGACCTAGGAAATGTGATTTTATATCTACAGCTGGCTGCTATTGAATCACTCTGAAACAGTCTGAAAGGTGATCTTTCCTATGGTAGAAAATAAAGTTCTCTAAAGACTCAGCCACTTACCCAAGGGAAAAAAAACAAAAACAAAAACCAAAACAGCATATCTGGATAATGATATTTCTAGCACCAAACATTTCAATGTATCAGTGAGAAAGTTAGACAAAACATCTCTCTCTCCTGTGGGAGGAGAAAGCATGCTGTGTATATATAATCTTAATAAAATAAGCAAATCTAAACGTTTCATGGAGAAACTAGGAGATAATAAAAGTCATTTTTGAGGACAACAGTAAACGCACATTTTGATGCTGCTTTTCAGAATACGGAGCATATAAGGACAAAGATGTCAATAGCCAACTGTATAAATCATAAAGAAGAAAAGTGTGTCCTGGCTAACATAAATAGGTCATCAGGTATCAGAAAGGGGGTGATCAGATAAACACTTCCCCAAGTTAGTCAATGTCCCTATCTTTGCTTGTGTTTCTCTTAAATAATCACTCTCCTTTCTGAAATATCTTTCATTACTTTTAGCCCTGTCACTACATTGCTTCTCTTAGTATGTCATTGTCCTTTTCAGTTTTGTAAGACTTATAAATTCAGCCATGTCACTTTATATTTAGCAATAATATTTGCAACGTTCTCTTTTTAGGCTCCAAAGTTTTTGCCTTCCTTTAAGCCAGTAGTGTAATTCATGTTGATTGCCTTTTGAACTTCAGAGACCGATAAAAATGTTTATATGTTGCCAGCCTTTTTTTAGTAGCAGTCATCTGAAATCTTGTGTGGCCCTACCTTTATTCCCTATTTCACCCTGAAATAAGTCTCTAGATTTTTAGCACATATAAATATAGCAAGTCGCTTTATAAAATCTGGAAGCTATGTGACTTCATGTTACTTCCTAGGGGAGCTCTCACGGAATGTGACAAAGGGATTCTCTCTGTGGTGTTTCTTCTTCCCAAACAGATAGAAAATTCTTATATTTGCATTCTGTTTTGGTCTTGTGAGTCAGACCCTTTTTTCTGCTGATGGATAGTCAATGAATGTGTTAGTGTGACACCGTGGAACGTATTCTCATTTAGTATTACAAGAGTTATACGCACTTAGAAAGAGAAAAATATCCCCTCGTGACATCAAACATTTAAATGCAAGTCCTCAAGTACAGGATAGTGTGAGGAATGCTTTGACTATTTTATGCTTGTTAATATTTTATCAGAGTCTTCTGCTAGTGCAGCACAGACTCACATAGCCTGAGCCATACAGTAAGGCAGGCTGAAAGCTGAACTCAGTGGTCCATGCAAACCCTATCAAATGTGGTGTATTGTTTTGCACAGATCAGCCAAACCCAGCCCAGGCAATCCTTGTGCAACCATCAGCCTTTGGCACTGGAGACATTACTCCCTGAAAAATAGTCTTTCAAGGTAGGCATGGAACAACATTTATCAACGTAAAATATATTGCAAAGATGGAGGTTTCACCTATACTATCACAGAAGACTGTTTACTGTTCCAGATCAAATAAATTTGGAAGAGGAGGAAGCTGGGTGAGAGCTGTTGAGGGGCCTTGCTGCCTGCCCCAGCACTGGGAGTGCATTACTACCTGCCCGGCTGTAGGGAGTCAGACCTTAGATGGGGTGTGCTGTGTGCAGCCCTGTGCAATTGCAGCTGAGGGGCTTTCAAAGCCACCCAACGGTCTGGATGTGGGAGACAGCCAGACAGTATCTCGTGGAGATGCCAGTACTGGTTTGGCCTCATCTGTCTGTGAGTTTTCTGTAAGCCAAAGCAGGATTCCTGGTATTGTGCTGAAGCCCTGAGTTCTTCCTTTCTTACTCTGATGTTTCTTTTCAAAGTATTTGGCTATGTCAGAAATGCAGCTATCAAGGAATGAGGCATATCTCCCTCTCCATAAATTCTATTAATCTGCATGTTTGGGTAGTCTAGTTGGTTGTCCCTGTGTATATCTTCTACAATGTTCTTGTATCTCCTCTGTAAAATAGCAGAAAGGATTCTTTTTCTTTCTTTCTTTCTTCTTTTTTCTTTTTTCCCCAAAGTAAATTCATGAAGAACTTAACCAACGCGTATTTAGTATGCCTGAGAAAAGTGACTAAAAGGACTTGCATTGTTTATTTAGGGGATATCTGAAATAGTTAAGGACTGTATTATCCTGGTCATATACTTGCTTGTATTCTGGCTGCTTATGTTTTAACATACTGTATGAGAATTGTTAGGTCAGGGCTAGAACCAGTGATTGAGCACCAGGTGAGAAGGTGTGAGTAATCCAGAGAGCACAGATGCAAGCAGTGCAGCTGAGTGACTAGAGGTGAGGACTAGAACCAGGGTCCACCCCTCCTCAGCCCCATTTAAGGGTTAGCAGTTGAGGTAGCACTATCTCTTTTTGGAGATCATACCGTTCTCAAGAGTCCCTGAGCCTTCAGAAATGGTAAGTTGCTTTTTCCTGTATCGCTTTCTAAACTAAATAGTGACTAATACCTTTACAAGAGTGTTCCTATCCTGTGCCTGCTGTTGCTACGCACCTGCATATGAGCATCAAGCTGCATCTGGCTGACTTTGTATCTAGCTTCTGCCTGTCCCTTGCTATTAGGTTCATATCACTCTTCAAGGTTAGTGTTCATAAATTATTTACAGGTAGTTCTGTATTTTCTATAAGCTGGTATATAAGTGCCTGCTTAGGAATATATATATTTTTTAATATTGCCTTAAGTCAGTGTGATAAGAACTAGGTCAAATGCTGTAACAACCAAGGAGGGGAAAAGGAAATGAAAACTAATCTCTGTAAACACAGACAGAAATAGACTTTGGTTTTGGTAGTAAGGAAGAGCTTTTTATTTATTTATTTTTTTTTCTCTCATGGAAAGAAACCTATGTTTCTTTCTGAGAAAAGCTAATGCTGCAGTAACTGAAATATAATGTAGGCACAGCAAACTGAGACACTGGATTGTGGTGGAGAGGGAGAATTAATGTAAAAATTCAGTGAGCTTTTAATGCCCACAAATTTCTTTCATGTCTACAAACTGCTTTCTGGGAGCCTTGAAGTGTTGAGTCCTGCATTTGGCAATGCCATCTCACATGCTGAAAAGGCTTTCTACCTTTTTTATGCGCATCTTGGGGAGTTTTCAAGTCAGACTTCTAGATATATTCAAAAGGCAATGAGAAGGGCCCTCTAATATCAAGACTGCACATGCATGAAGCTTCTCACATTTACTGGGTCTCATAAAAAGCAGTTTTACATTCCTGTGGTCAGATCCCATCAAAAACTGTGCTTTGTTCTCTGTCTCAGATGTATGTGCATTTGGGACAAAGCCTCAGGTTTGATACAACAAAATTAATCTTTATCTAAAGAAAACATATTTCTCCCTTTGGGATACTATTTTGAGAGCCAGAATATAAAGCACTGACTGAGCAGAACCAAGTGATAAAGTAGTGATAAAGTGTTCCAAATACCTTCATGAAAAAGGTGCTGGAAGAAAGTTTTCTGTTTCTCTTATGGTGAGAGAAGACCTCTTGAGCAGGCTGCAGCAGTCTCCTTTATTCAGGAAAGGAAATAGTGTACCAATGGCAGTTGAGAGGATGAGGGAATGCCCTCAAGTTGCATCAGTGGAGGTTCAATTTGGATGTTAGGAAGAATTTCTTCTCTGATGGAGTGATTGGAGCACTGTCACAGGCTGCCCAGGGAGGTGGTGGAGTCGCTGTCCCTGGAGACGTTCAAGAAATGTGTAGATATGGTACTTAGGGATGTGGGTTAGGGGGCACTGTTGGTGGTAGATGGATGCTTGGACTAGATGATCTTAGATGTCTCTTCCAATCTTAATGATTCTGTGACAGCTCTTTCACTACACTGCTTTTCAATAATGAAGAAAGTCCTGTCATACGACTTTAAATGTTTCTTGTCTTAAATAAGGTCGAATCTAAAGTTTTTTTCTTGATTACCTCAGTCAAACAGAAGATGGCAGTTTTTTTTTCTGTACATAGGGAGTTATTGTCAGCTTGTGAATTTGGGTAGAAACTCACGCCTCGCTGCTTGCCAGTGGCTTAATATAAAAAATAAATGTACACGATGCTGTATAGGATGTCTATCATAAAAGTGCTCTCCTGTAACATGCAGCCTAAAAGCTGCAGTAGCTGAAAATTTAATGTCCATTATAGCATAGAAGACTTGCTTTCAATTAAGTTAGGTGTAGAACTTAATGCAAAGTTTAGAAGAGGACTGTTTTCTTCATGAGTTCTGTGCAAATGTCAGAGCAACTTTGTAAGCCTATGACTGGGAGCTAGTAGAAGCCTGTTCCTTCCAGAATCTTCTTTTCCAAACATGCTTGTGGTACAGTTTGTTTTTTCCTTTCCAACTGTTTAGTCCTTAAGAAGCAAATTCTGAAGTAATTTCCTGTCTGCATCTTCCAGAAATGTATGTGCTATGAGCTCCTCATTTCCATTAATATTTGCTCACTAACTGTTATTTTAATTTTTAAAGTTAATACAACAGCATATAATAAATTCTTAAGGAAGAGCAAATACAATTTCTGAATGTGCAAAATATCTAAAAGTATGTTGCGTGCTGTGACAGACTGAAGTACCAACACCAGCCTAGTATCATCTGTTCCACTTCTTACAATAAGCAGGAATAGCCGAAAGATTATCCTAAAAACATGTTCCTGATGTAATTTGAGTTGTAGTATATCAACTGGATTAATCAGCTTGACGTGTCTGCATAAAGTCTATGGTAATACTTGACCAAATGGATATTAAACAATCTAAAATATGTATTGTATAGTCACTGGACCTTGATTCCTCCCTCTGTTTTCCCTGTGGAAATGTTCCTAGATTTTGTAGCTGTAGTTAGAATTCCAAGAGGGACCAAACCTGTCTGTTTGTTATTCAATGTCAGGATTGTAGTTAACTATCACATTGCTGGACCTATGTGAAGTCACCTGTTAGCCCCCCCCTGCAAATCTTTATCAAATGAATATATAAGTCTTCTTTAGACTTAAGAGGAACCTTTTATCTTGTTTGTTCTCAGCTAGGTGACAGATAACGGAGCTTCCAGTCAAGCTCGTGGCATGAAGTTATAAATGCTCTTCTAGGCATAAATGTACAATGGTAGCAAGAGTTATCAAAGATAACTATGCAAACCTACAGTATAGGTAAGAGACATAGAATCAACGAACAAGATAAGAGATTAACTTTAAACTTTTTTTTTCTCAAAGCTCAAATTCTCTTGCAAAGATTAATGGAAAGAGAAAACTTATTTCTTACGTAATTTGAGTGAAATACAGATAAGCTGCATTATGAGGCAAATGTCTGCTCCATGGAGTGGGCATGGAGGCTTTCAAAAGTAAGTGCAATAAGAAGCTCCACAGAGGATGCACACAAGTCCAAGAAGGAAAAGTGTGACCGGCAGTTTACCTTTTGATCTGGCTTCACCTTGGTTGCTCCAAGTACCAGACTCTGAAGCCATATTGACAAGATCTCTGAACTTAACGAACTAGCTTTCTTTTTCCTCAAGTAGCTATGGTAAGTTGACTTTCATTTCCTTACTTACTCCAGCTGTGTTCTAGACTTTCAGCATGAATGGAAAGAATCTACAACAAACAGCCATGGGAAGTTTCTGAAGAAATTGGAAATAGATTTTGAATAAACCTAATGATTAGGTCGTTTACCTAGACCCGTTGTGCTTTTTTTTTTTTTTTTTTTTTTTTCTTCTTCCCTAATGACAGCTCTAAAATGCAAGTTAGGAGAAGTGTCTATCTACCTAGGAAAGAAAATAAATGCTTGTTTTATCCAGAGATATATTCTAGTTTGTGAAAACTATAGTCAGATATAGCAAAAGATGTTCTGGTTTCAAAGACATTGTTTTCTCTTGAGTTTCTATGCTTTTTAGAATACTGCTTCCACTGACATTTCTACAAATGGAAAGGGATGCTGAAACACTGTATGGAGCCAGGGTACTCCTCACTGCAGGCTAAGAGGTGTGCCTTTTCCTGTGCTTGGCTAGAATTGGGAGAGCGGGGTAAGTGCAGGTGTGAGGGCAGGAAGAGGATGAAGGAATAGCAGAAAGAAGAAACGAGAAGAGTGAAAGAATGTGAATGTCCATAGTGTTGCAGCATTACTCAGGTCATGTTCTGAACATTAAAATATTCTTTCTGACTGATGAAGTCTGTTATGCAGACAATGAACTGTAGGTCCACTGACTTCCTGACCTTCTCAAAGTGATGGTACCCACATCTAGCGAAGGAGCATCAACTAGTATACTGCCTGTACAACTTAAATGCAACTCTGCTTGGTGATGCTGATCACACAGGTGTTTTTTTGTTTTTTTTTTTTCTTGCTATACTCTTTTCCCCGAGAGGATGGTAAATAATATTGATGTCATGTATTCTGTGGAGATGGATTTTTCTGAGAAGCTTAGTTCTAAGGGAAATGAATGGAAGTAGATTAGAATCTCTGAAGAACAAAAGAGAAAAATCTTAGCTTTTCTGAGTTTAAGGGGATGTTTGTAGACAAAAACCAGTCTCACCAGTAGCCACGTGAGATTTACTTCACACCATCAAGCTTCAGAGTGTGTGTATGGACATCCAGTTATAACTGGACAAAAAAATAGGTATTTGTTCTTCTGTATGGAAGAGACAAACTCTTCTGGGTAGAGGGAAAAGAGGAAAGAAGGTGAGGAGGAAAACATAATTGATATTTCTTGAAAATGACAAGTTGTTCTAGCAAGAAATTCTGGCTGAAATACTGGCCTGAAGCACTTGTCTGGAATTAACAGTTACATTCCAACCAGTTTAGCTTTTGCAAATCTATCATCAACAAGCACTGAAGTGTTAGCTTTAGTCACGGCTAGGAGGAAGTGCTTGAGCTAAAATCCTTTCGCATTCGTTGCTATGCCAGAAGAACTAGTCCTGTTGGACATGAACTGTGGGCTATGGGGAAGGAGAAAGGGGTGCAAGCTGGCAAACTTTACAGCACTGAAGTTCGGGATGATCAAATAAAAGCATTTATCTGATTGCCTGTTTTGCTGCCTTGCTTTCTAAGGTTTGCGTTGGCTTTTTTGTTAGCTTTGGTGTTTGCTGTTGTATGCCAGTATAGCATTTAGTGTGAAATCAAATGGGATTAACCTTTTTTTGTGCACAGCTGAGAAACTGTTGTTCATATAGTGTATAGTATATGCTTGATGACATTCAAGCTTATGTGCATGTCATGACTTTCCACAGAGCTTTCAGAAGAACAGAAAAATGTGTTCTGTGTCTCTGCAGTGAATAAGTGACGTTTTTTGAACATGTGACTAAAGATGCAATTGTGTATTTGTTAGGAGAACCTGAAGCACTCTCTTCTATTGAGAGATTAGTTGTCAATGGCTTTATAAATTTATACTCGCCA
Organism: Lagopus leucura; assembly: GCF_019238085.1. Classification (NCBI taxonomy): domain Eukaryota; kingdom Metazoa; phylum Chordata; class Aves; order Galliformes; family Phasianidae; genus Lagopus; species Lagopus leucura. Next base: position 35,718,099 of record NW_024962264.1, on the reverse strand, counting down.
GACTGTAAGCGTCTGAGCTGGAATTCAACTTGTCTTATTCTAAATTGTCTTATTCTTGTCTTATTCTAAATTTTTCTAACTCATTCTTTGGAGGGCAACTGCTACCCTCCAGAAAATCAGCAGATGATTGTAGAAAGATTATTGTAGACTCATAGAGTCACTAAGGTTGGAAAAGGCTATTAAGATCACACAGTCCAACTAGCAGTGTATCACCACCAGCCCACTAACTCACATCCCTAAATAGCACATCTACACATTTCCTGAACACCTCCAGGGATTGTGGTCTCACCACCTCCCTGAGCAGCTTGTGCCAGAGCCTGGCCACCCTTCTGGAGAAGAAGTCTTTTCCAATATCCAACCTGAGATATTATTTATTGTTTACCAATGAAGAAACAAAACTAAAGCTGTAGGTGTGGTAGTGGTGGAAATCTTTTTTTTCTGAACGGTGAGTTGCAGACTGAATGCTACCAGAATTTTTTCAGTAGTACGGAAAGTGTTTTTCAATGCCTGTTTGTGCTTGGCTTAGCATAAAAACAAATCTTCAGCATCATGTCAGCTTTGAGCGTGTTATAACCTACTGAACCTATAATGAATTATTTGGTGGGTACAAAGTTCTGTTCAAAATCACCTAAGAAATATGATTTCAGAACTTTTGTCGCTAACGTTTAGGATGCATGAGGATGATCTGCTTCTGTGAGATAGGAGATAGGAGAAAGGGGAACCTAGACAAGTAGCATACAAGCAGGTAGTTTATTGTGAAGTTTATGTCAAAGGGTTGAAGAATAAACAAGAATTAAAACTTCAGTCTGAGAAGCAGCATTATTTCAGAGAGCTTTCTGGCTCCCTAGGCACACTTTTCCAGCAGAAATAATATCTTCAGGCAGAACACTTGTTCTTTGGTAAATGTGCATACAAAGTTCTTTGATATAGCAAATATGAAGTGGAGAGTACTAAAATAATTAACACAATAATTTCCATTGCTCTAAATAATATTTAGTCATTGATGCTGACAAAACTGTTTATAACAGATGTACTTAATATGCACTGTTAACTCTTGGTGATACAATTACAAGTATCTAATGTTGCTTATTTTGGAGAGAAGTCTGTCCCTCTTGGAGAGAATAAGGTGACGTCTTGTATGTACCATTGGAATCTACAGTGCAGTATAACTGAAAAAAGTTCATAGAACATTAATTACAAAGTGAAATCAATTTTGAGTTGTTTTTTTAAACTGTATAATCATGTACACTTAATGTGCAGTTGTTGCAAGTCTTGCAAGTTACAAAAAGCTTTTACTTTAGCTATTTTTGTAAAGAATGTTTTTATTGTGACTTAAGGCCTAATACTATCAGGTAGAGAGCAGCCTCTGATTTGTCTGAAGGGTAGGAATATGCCTTCTAGGACAAACAGTAGCCTCTGAGTTAATCCAATCCTATTCTAATTTAATTTCATACCAAATGCTACGCTATGTAAAATACACAACGTTTGAGATCTTGCTGCTATAAATGCTGAGGAAAAGCTGAAGATAGAGGCAAACCTGTAAATGCATTTGATATCTTAACTGCAGTTGGAAACAAAGGCAGAAAGTTACTCAGCGTTTTTGTACTGGGTGATGTGGTAGTACCAGACTGAAGAAAGAAGAACTAAGACTTTACCAGTGGATGAATGACAAGTTTGTGGGGCTGTGTGGGGATTTTATTCTACAGGGGCTTAAGGAGTCTTGGTTTTTCTCTCTGTGGAAGTGCTTTCTTTGTAACTGAACAGGAATCTAAAGCAACTGGAAAACTTTATCTGAGGTGATATACGGCCACTTCCTTCCCCTCCTATCCGACGTACATTCTTTCCCTTCCTGTTGCCTTCTTTTAGTCCTTTCTAACACACTCAATTATTCTTATTGCCCATGTCTCCCTCCTGTCAGGGATATTTACATCTGTCCCAGTATTTCCATGTTCTTTTCTGTGAATTATCTTCTCCTCTTTACTAAGACAAGGGAGCACAGCAAGAGTTATGCATTACATAACTTCTTGCCTGTACATGGAAAATTGTTAGCTATCTGCAACAAATTGGGTTTTGTTCCGGCAGTAACTCTTGAGTGTAGAAGAGGCAGAGCATGAGGAGGAAGAGTGTAGAAGATGGAGTTCAGGAGAAGCGGTAGTTTGGTGCTGTGTGCTGTAGGAAAGGATCTTTTCTGGCATTTCATGCACTGGTAAGTTGTGCAAGAATTAGTTTCTATGGCATAAAGACAGGCTTCATGGTTTTGTAGGAATGGATGGAGGAACTATTGTGGAGCCTATCTGATCTGCCCACCCCCACCTCCGCAAACAGTTCAGCATCCAGAATAACATCAGTTGTAATGTGCACTGTAAGCTGGTTCCAGAACAATAGCAGCCTTGGAGGCTTATAAAAAAAGGTGGAGGAGCTGCTGTAATAAGAGGGAAGTTTCAAGGTCAGTGGTTCTTTCTGTTTCATTCAAAAGAAAAAAATTGCCAGCTCTTTTTCTCAAGTTATACTGATGCAAATGTGTTACAGTTTAAAAATAATAATAAAAACATCAGACTTATTTATACAGAACTTCATGGATATTTTGCTGCAGAATTGTTTTTCTTAGTAATAAGGGAAATTTATTTAGCCGTTATCAGTTATAGTGCATCTTAGAAGACCTGATGTTTTTAGAGCTATTTAATCTCTTCCTACATCCCAGAAAGCAAACAGTATCATGAATTTCTCGAATTATTAGCAAGATTTAATTTAAAAATGCATAACCAAGCCATGTAAACAGGGAAGTCTTTCAGTGATGGTTCAACTGTTATGGAGCCGTAAAGTAATGTTAATATTTTTCTGTTTAAAGAGCTTCTCATCTTATACTAGGATTATACAAGTTTATACTTAGTGTCTAATTAATTGTCAATTTTTTTTTTTTCCTCTGAAATGACTTGCACTTCATGTAGTCAGATGAAGATTGCATCTCCCCAGTAACAGTAACATCTCTAAGCCAACTGAAGAGTTTGAAGTGTATCAATTGTTGAAACAGTTTCTTTGGATATGCGTTCTATTGTCTTCCTCTCAGTGTATTTGCTTACACTGTAGGATGGCAGTGCATCCTTTACCATATGAAGAAGAGATGATGCTGTTAATCAGCTGACTTCAAAAGCAGAAGTTGCAATGAAAATGTTAAGTATTTTCTGTTGTGTTACAGCTTGGAAAGACTAATGCATTTTTGCTGCCTTGTGTAATAAGATAGGCAGCTGTTTGGTTTTTTTTCTTTTTTTTCTTTTTTTTTTTTTCTGAGATTCACGTTGACTGCAGTCTGTTAGCTAGCTGTATTTCATTAACTTTTATAAACCTCTTGCCTTCAATAACAGCAAATGAAACTCTGGGACAATGTCTCCCTCTAGGCCACAGACAACTCCAAGTTCCAATAATTCAGTGTTGGAGTTGAATAAAAGACAAATTATTCTGTCATGTGTCAGTAGCTACAATACATCAACCAGTAATACAAGGTACTTACTGTGCAAGAAGCGGGGATATTTTCAATTACTGTCAGCCACTTAATTATCTCAGATGCTGAGGTGTGTGATGCTGTGCAGCTCGTTGTGCTTTATACAACGCTGTTTCCTGTTTGGCTCCAAACTGTGGATTTCCTGTACCCAGCTGCATGGAACAGAAACAAAACTTGAGGTTTTAGTGGTTTTTGATGTTAGCTTTAGAAAGTTCAACATGCGATATCTGTAACTCTGTTTTTTTTAAGTTATGGGAGGTAAAAAAAAAACCAAACCAAAACATTCACACATGCATGTCTTCTGGATAGCATGTGTTTGTGTGCAGTAGAGTTGAATCTGAGTGAAGCACAACCATAAGTGACCAAAGGCTTTTGCTTTCTTATTAAATATGATCAGACTAAATATGATCATGCTGAAAGCAAAATGTGTATGACCTTTCCAATCAGTTGGATAGAGTAGCACAGTTGTATTCATTCCAGTGATGGCTCACTGGCATCTGTTAGTAAATGTATCTTAGTCTACTTGATGATATGGTATTAACTACCTCTGCATCCTAATGCATCCATAATGGTTCTGGCAATGTAATACTTCACATATACGATTTAGAGATTTTTGTTATCTAGTACAATACGCAAAACTAGCCTGAACTGCTTGTGAACAATGAGCAACTGTTGCGCTGGTGGGCTCCAGGAGCTGAAAGAGGTCCTGGGAATTTTGCTCTTAGAAGTCTTCGGACTGAAGCGCCGCTCCATCAGTTAAAACAGTTCCCTGGGGAGCAGGCTGAAACTCTCACTGGAAGTTCCAAGTCACTTGGTATATGTGAATGTAGAGGGAAACTGTGATGGTCTATCTCCTCTCTTTTCGGACTGCAAGCATTGCTTCTCCCTTGCCAAAAATGAAAGCTTCTGTTGCATATGTGTGTAACATTAGTGTGAGTGGATTTGTAAACAAGGATTCACTCAAAATCCTTGAGTAAGAGAAGGGCTTACCTTTTGGCCTCGTCTCATTTTATTCTATGAGATCCTTGGTTTCTCAATTTGACAACCATGCTTGGTATAAGTGTTGCCCTCATGCATGTGAGACAGGAGCAGAGGTCAATTCAGAGAAATTGCATGAATATTAGGAGCTAGAAATTACCTGATTCAATGCTGTCAATCCTTCACTTTCCATTCACAGAATTATAGAAAACACTGTTGGGACTTATTGCACAGCTGGTTATCACAATGTGACAAATATTTCATTTTTGCAAAGAAATACATGCATGCATACAACAAGCTATTTTGTCACTGTCGTGGCAGTTATTCAATAACACTGAACCCAATTCTTGCTGTAAACTTAGATATGCATTTCCTTGCATTGTAATGAATTATGAACTATACTGTACGTATTATTACAAAAACACTTCTGGTAAAGTTTGTCTCTGCAAATTAACTAAAAAATGAAAGACAAGTGATTCTCCTGTCCTCTATTATTTATTACCTCAAAAATCAAATATTCTCCTTCAGTTTATAGAAAGAGACTTTGCTGTTTAATAAACATTCTTAAATGGTGGTTAAATTGCAGAAGTAGCTGTCAGATTAGTAGATTCAAATTTTCCATTCCTGGCATACATTTCAGAACTATAGTTATTGTATTGAGTTTTCCCAGTCCTGTGCTTTGTATGAATAAATGCTTCAGTTCCTTATGATCATTTTTCAGGATTTGCTTTAGGTTACCTTAAAGTAACTGTTTCAGTTCTGAAGTCATTATGCAAATCGACCCTTCATGTTACATTCCTTGCTTTAAATGACCAATCAAGCAAAAAAATCACTCGAGTTGTGGACTGTGTATTTAAGAACTTAGTGAAAGCAACATAATTTCATATTGCTCTTCTGCAGGGAACTGAAAATTATCTTCACTTATTGCTAGTCTTTTTTTTTTTTTAATGCTTTGAAAGTGAGAGAATACCAAGATGGGAAAGTAGTTATGAAGGATATTTCTTGCAGTTGAAAACCAGAAAATCTAGTTTGTAGCCCAAAACTCTTTAGATTTATCAAAATATTGTGGTAGAAAATAAGATGGACAAACAGTTTTACCCAATGAACAGGAGTATGGAATGAAAATGTGGTCAGACAAACAAAAACAAGATGAAAATTTGATTCCGTATGATCATTATGGGAAAATTTACAGCTGGCATTGTAAAATATCCTTTTTGTTCAGATAGTAGAAAGCTCAGTTCATGACAACACTGACAAGAAACATGGAAGAAGGTAGGACTTTGTTTCTTATTTGCTAGTCAGTATTTGAGGCTGGTGTTAGTGATGAATATTCCAAGGTGGTCATTAAAGAAGCTGGGACAGCTTCTCTGCTATGCCGTTACCACTTCTTTTTTTCAGCAGAGACAGAGGGATCAGCAGGGTATGACTCTTAGCTGTGATTGTTTTTTCTCCCCAGTTGTTTAAACTTGAACAGTAACCTCAGCATGTACCAAGTTTCAGGAGTTCATAATTTAAATAATTTAAGATATCAGAGAGCAGTGGGCAGTGTCTTCTGTCTCTGTGGTTCAGATGCAATAGCTCAGGAGTTGGGGAAGCCACATTTAGTTTTGTCATTACCTGTCCATCCCTTAGCACAGTTTGCTTTCTTTTCAGTTTTGTCTTTTGAATACAGCAGGTACCTATTTGTTTCCTTTCTGCTTGTTAGAACAGGATGCTTGCTGTTTGCTCCCTTACTGAGAGTTTATGCTGACAAGAAAGGAAACAAATAGGTACCTGCTGTTTTCAAAAGTCTTATCTGATATTTTTTTTCAGGCTCTGAATGTCTGTACAAACCTTGACAGTTCTCCAGGTGTGGAGACAAAACTAATTTGTGTTTATATATGGTGAGATGCAAGTAAACTCAGGGGCTCAATTCAGAGCAAATGTCAATGCAAATCTGTTGTTATAAAAATTAAGCAAAGATTCTCTTAGCGTTCTTGGAGCACAATGGACAATGCACTTCTTTTTCAAAATATTTTCTTGTACTGTTAGACTGCTTGTGCAGAAATCCCTGCAAATTCAGTTGAGTTTGGAGCATGTCCAAAGAACAGCAATGAAGCTGTAAAGAGTCTGGGACGTGAGTCTTACAAGAAGTGTTTGGGGCATCTGGAGCTGTTTAGTCTCCCCTAAGCTTCCTATTGTCCAGATTACATTGCTCTCTACAACATCCTGAGAGGAGGTTGTGGTGATGTAGGGCTCAGTCTCCTCTCCCAGATAACAGTGATAGGATGAGAAGGAATGGCCTCAAGTTGCACCAGGGGAAGTTCAGATTGGATAATAGGAAAAGCTTATTCTCAGAAAGAGCTGTGAGGTGTTGGAATGAGCTCCCAAAGAGGTGATGGAGTTGGCATCCCTGGAGTTGTCCAAGGATGGATGTCTCACTGAGTGATATGGTCTAAAGCAGTCATGTATGGGTTGATGGTTGGACTAGGTGATCTTAGTGGTCTGTCCAACCTTAATGATGTTGAGTTGTCATATCTTTCTTGAGTAAGCACACATGAAAGCATAATGATTGGTGTGGTATATTGTACCTAGAGCTGACAGGTTTCCCGTTTACAAAGATAATTGAGAATTATTAATTGGGCTAATGCAAGCTTTTCTGTGTTTTCTATTCCCTACTGGTCTTAGCCAACTAACTTGGATTTGCCTATGGTATGAAGTTACTGCATAATGTGCCCTGTAGATCAGTTCTCTGGGAGATGACTGCATCACTGTTTAGCAACTAACTTCCCTTCACTTGGGAAACTTGACATAACTGTAAAATCTACTTAATTTGAATACTTGTAATGGCACTTGCACAGAGTAAGGCAGGATTTGATTAACGAGAAGAGCTATTAAAAAAATCATTGAGATCCTTTAAGTCCCCCAGGTATAACAGAAGGAAATTGTGACAGCAGATCTGGCAGGACATGCCATTCATTCATCTCTTAAGGCTCATCTGAACATGTTTATGGAAACATGCCTTAAGGCCTTCATTGATTATGGCAGCTCATTAATCATGTGCTACATTAAATTATATATATATATATATATATATATATTTTACTTCTCGAAGAGTTGCATTTGTTTTTCCTTAGCTAATGTTGAGTGTTAGCTAACTTCTCCACAAGTAACTCTCATTTTTCTTCAGTTTTTTTTTTCCTAAGTCAGTAAAGTTTTAAGACGAATATTTTGGAGAAAGTAATGTGTAAGAAAGGATTATTGAACATAAAATATGCAGTCAAATTTCATAGAAATATTTATTTCTTTAAAGTAAAGTTACTTAAAGGTTATATTTCTGTAATTTTCTGCTTTGCTTTTACAACCAGGGAGAATTTCATAGTGTAAAAAAGGAAAATGTAATGTAGTTTAGAAGATGAGTGAGAATAAGGAGAATATAACATCTTTGGTTCGTTTCTAATCATGTTTGGGTAGATTGCTGTTGAAGATTGAAAGACTTCTTGAAGTATCTCACCCAGGAACAGCAAGTTTTATTAAAGGTAGCAGTAAGGGCTTGTATTCCTAAAACCTTGTTCTTTTATGCTGTTTTTTTTTTTTTTTTTTTTTTTTTGTTTTGTTTGTTTGTTTTGTTTTTACAAGTGTTAAAATTGTTGTATTCAGTGAAAGGCTAATATCTTTACTTGAAAATGTAGACTTTTAAGATTACACATTCATTGACTAAATCACTGGCCATTGCATATCTCCAAAGCCCGTGAATAGAGTAAGAAAAGTAACAGAGTGTCAGAAATAAACAATTTCTAAGTGTGGAGGGGTTTTGGTGAGTAAGTGGGGCAAACCTTGATGTGAATTCTGTATTTGGCCATGTGTACTACTTCCACAAGCAATTCTGGAAGTGTTCATCTCATGGAAGCAGTGTAACAACTGTCTCCAGAACAGTAATACTCTTCACCGATCTTTAATATTTCTCTCAAGTCTGCTTATTGTGGATTCTAACATCTGTGTCCTACTATTAGAATAAGTGCAGGTAAATCTGTTGTTATTATAAATGCTCACAGGGGATATTAAAATAAGCCTTAGTATAAGAAATTATTTCTGAGACCAACCATGTCCTTTTTTGGATTTTATATGTGCTGGCTAAAACATATAAAGAGAAATTTTGTTCAGAAAACATGAAATACTTGTCCAGTAAGCAATATTTGTTTTCAATCTTTTAAGGTTGTAATTCAGATTTCTTTACTGCTAGATACTGGATGAACTTATTTCTGAGGGCGAATTACAATTTTTGAATGTTTTGCTAGAAATAGGGATAAAAATGTATAGAATAAATGTAGGTAGAAGTAAAATTAATACTGATGAGGTGAGACTGCACATTCTCTTATAAATCCAGAGAAGCATTTCCCTTAATTTTCTGCTTTTGACTTCAGTTCTGTTTTCTAGTAATTGTGTTCTGGTAATACTCTACGGAACTGGGAGATAAATGGTTCTGGTTCCTGCTCAATAAGAATGTATTTACTGGTCTTCAACAAAAATTTGTGATTTTTAGTGTCTGGTAGAGTAACATGGATGAGATTTTTAGGAGAAATTAAAGTAGTCATTCAATTATATCTTTCCTCTCTATCATTCTCTAAATTCCAGTCACTAAGTTTATGTAAATTTTGCATAATCCCAGGTATTTGCATGAACTGGGGGAAGATCTCCTGGAGAGCACCCATGTGGAGGAATTGGGGGTCCAGCAATGTGCACTTGCAGCCAAGAAGGCCAACTATGTTCTGGGCTGTGTTAAGAAAGGAATGGCCACTAGGGAGATTGTCCCCATTTACTCAGCTCTTGTGAGACCTCATCTGGAGTACTGCGTCCAGGTCTGGGGCCCCCAGCACAAGAAAGACTTGAGGTTGCTTGACCAACCTCATCTCCTTCTACAACTGGGTGACCAGACTGGTAGATGATGGGAAGGATGTTCATGTAGTCTACCTAGACTTCAGCAAAGCCTTTGAAACGGTCTCTCACAGCATTCTCCTGGGGACATAAGAAAATGATTATATATCAGCACCACTAGCAACAATCTTATTTACTTCATGGAACTTCAGCTAAATCAGTGCAAAGTGGAGATGTATATTCATTATACAAAGGAATTTGATAGTAAATATCCTCTAGCTTTTGTTGTTCAAGTAGTGTTGGGCTTGACCCAGTTTTGCTACTTTTTCTTTTTACTGTTTCTCAATAAAACAGAAGATTTGATAGAATTTCTTCTCTTTCTGAAGTAGCGTCCTTTTTTAACTGATAGTGTATAGTAGGTTACCTCATATCTCTTAGAAATGCTTGTAGATACTCAGTACTCTGTAGGTCTCATCAATATGAGGACACTGGAGACTGAATTTGGAAAGTATATATGATAGTTATGCCTATAAACTCCTTCCTATTGTAAGACTCTGCTACTTTCATGCATAGATGAAAGTTTTCCATACTTTGTTGATTAATACTTAATTTTCATAGAATATGAATTCATAATAATTTCATTTTTGAAATAGGCATCATGCAAGTTGAAAGAAACTGATTTATTTCTTTTATTATTTTTTTCCTTGTGTAAAATGCAAGAAATTCTGAAAAGCAGAGATAATCAGTGTGCATTTGTATGTTAATGTCACCAGGTAATCGTCTTGAAAGGCTGAATATGATTAACACTTGGTATCATAAATTAGAGAAAATGTACGACACTTGACAGGGAGTGAAACATCTAATACAATATGAAAACATCTGGCCAGGAAATTGTTTTCCAAACATTGAAAATTATAAGCAATTATCAAGTATTTTACCTGACTATACTCATAACTCTATTTTAGTGACACTTTAACTGATATTATGCTTCATTTCTCAGCCATCTGATTTTTGTATAATCACCCTAGATCTATGATTTACACTCTTTCATCTTTCTGCTTGATGTGCATAGCAAATATTTCTGTCATGTACATTAAGGGAGCAATAAAGGATGGAGATGAAATAAGGCTCTCTTGCGACAATTGAAGGGAAGAGCTTAATTCAGCAATTCTCATCAGTGAGGAACCTAACAAGAACTTCAGGTGCCCCCAAATCAACCTGAGCTTGAGCTCTAAGAAAGAGAGCTGGCATAAGCTATTCTCGTACCATAAACCAGGTGTTATTTTTCAAGACCTTTATGATGTAGGTGGATGTACTCACAGTTTTGGGATGTCATATATTACCAGCATAGTGACAGGAATATTAGCTAATAATAACTTAAGATAACTCTTAAAAGCTATCTTTGTCATTAATAAAATCCTTTCCTTTCCTGAATAGGAAAGGAAACTCTGTCCATTGTATGCACATTTACAGTCAAATATGCTTATATCAAATATGTATTTTCCCAGAATGCAAGAGAGAGTAGCAGGAACAAAGTTGAAGAATGCTAGGCTTTTTTTTTTTTTTTTGACTCCACAAATGCTTACAGCTCATAAATCTGAATGCTATTTGTGATTTTAAAACGCAGTTGTGAGCAATTTGTCATTCTTCTCATTGCAATAATAAAGCTCTTCCTGTAGATGTGCTCAGCCATTTTCATCTCAAACTGAGCTTCCTGTCTCAGGTCATTCCAGGACACCATCAAACTAGTATCCCTGTTGCTATTTCTTTATATCTTGGGTGTAGTGGTAGTAAGAAAAAAATGGCACGTTATCCCTTCAGTGATTATCCCTTCAGTGAGGAAGTTGAGAGAAGATTGAGTCCTGTCATTCTTACACAGCAGAAACAAAAAAAAAGGATGTAATTCTGATCTGTTTGTATACTGAAGCAAGATAAATTTTCACCTCAAAAACAGTGATAGTGCTATTATAAACTTTTAAGTTGTGTAAGTTCAGAACATTGAATTCTGTGAGATCACTACATTATTACATAAGGCAGTGTTGTACAGTCTTCTTGCTTAATGTAGCAAGGTGGGTTACTTAATATCAAGTGTATGTGTGAATGCAAAATATTTCAAGTTAAAGAAATCAATAATGTGACCTCAGAGGTAGTTATAAATCCCTAATCCAGTTTTTTCACTGACTAAAAATATAAATATGTATATAGGCTGTGCTTTGAAACGTTGTTTCCATGCTGATTTTTTTTTTTTTTTTTTTTTTTTTTTTTTAGGAAAAACTTAATTCATAAGCTGGAAAAATAGATTGGAAAATTTCAAGCTAGATAATAT